>NC_050103.1:147682092-147985123 GCF_902167145.1 Zea mays
TCTAGTAGAGTTGCTTGGGTACAACCTTCTGTCTGTAAGTCAATTGTGTCACATGGGTTACAATTGTCTTTTTACAAACGTTGATGTATTTGTCTTTAGAAGGAGTGATGGTTCATTAGCTTTTAAGGGTGTATTAGACGGCAAACTCTACTTAGTTGATTTTTCAAAAGAGGAGGCCGATCTAGATGCATGCTTAATAGCTAAGACTAGTATGGGCTGGCTGTGGTATCACCGTCTAGCACATGTTGGGATGAAGAACCTTCATAAACTTCTAAAGGGAGAACATGTGTTAGGACTAACCAATGTTTGTTTCGAGAAAGATAGGCCTTGTGCGGCATGTCAGGCAGGGAAACAGGTGGGAAGCACTCATCATAGCAAGAATGTGATGACAACATCAAGACCACTGGAGCTTCTTCACATGGACCTCTTTGGACCCATTGCCTAACTTAGCATTGGGGGAAGTAAGTATGGTCTTGTAATTGTTGATGATTTTTCCCGCTTGACTTGGGTGTTCTTTTTGCAGGATAAATTAGAAACCCAAGGGATCATAAAGTGCTTTCTAAGGAGGGCTCAAAACGAATTTGAGCTAAAGGTGAAAAAGATAAGGAGCGACAACGGGTCCGAGTTCAAGAATCTGCAAGTTGAGGAGTATCTTGAGGAGGAAGGCGTCAAGCACGAGTTCTCTGCTCCCTACACACCTGTAACGCCTTGAATTTGGGGGTAGATTTTTTTCTTCTTTTCACTCGCCAAATTCGGGCGTTACCCTTTCCTTTTCCCTTTTCCCCTCGCTAAACCTTGATCTTTTCCAAAGTTATAGCGGGTTTTGGCTTTAAATCTCGTGTAAAGTAAAACCCTAGAAATACTTTCTTTTGTTTGTTGCACCATGCCGAACCATGCACTTGTTTTGATTGATTGAAATTGTGAAATCATTCAAATAGATTTTTGAAAAAGGAAAAACCTTTTCTTTTTCTCTCTCTCCCCCCCCCTCTCCCATTTTGGCCCAGCCGCACCCTCCCCCTCACGCCGGCCCAGCTGGGCGGCCCAGCCCCCCCCCTTCCCCCTCCCCTCCCCGCGCCATGGGCCGTCCCGGCCGGCCCAACCGCGCCCCTCTCCCCCTTTGGGCCCAAGTGGCCCAGCCGCCTCTCCCCCCCCACAAATTCCCTCTCTCCCCTCTCCCGCGGGCCCCACCCGTCATCCCCTCCCCTACCCTAGCGCCGCCGCCGCCCTCCCCTGCCCTAGCGCCGCCGCCGCAGCTCCATCCCCCGCGCGCCGCCCTCCCCCCGCCGCGGTGAGGCCCCCCCTCCTCCCCTCTCCTTTCCCCCTTCTCCCTCCTCCTTCCTCGCCCGCCCGGCGAGCCACCTGGCTCGGCCGCCCCGCCCCTCCCCACGCTCGGCCCCGCTCCGGCGAGCCGCCTCGGCCCCCGGCGAGCCCGCGCCCGCCCCCGCCTCGGCGAGCCGCCCCCGCCCCGACCCCGCCCCGGCGAGCCCGCCCCGCCCCGACCCCGCGTTCGGCCTCCCCGCCCCGCCCCGTCCGCTCGGCGCCCCGGCTCGGCCGCCCCTCCGGCGAGCCGCCCCGCGCCCGCCCTCGCCCGCGCCGGCCCCACCGCGCCCCGGCTCGGCCGCCCCTCCGGCGAGCCGACCCGCCCGCCCCGTGCCCCGGCTCGGCCGCCCCTGGCGAGCCCGCCCCCGCCGTGCCCCGGCTCGGCCGCCCCCCGGCGAGCCCGCCCGGCCCGTGCCCCGGCTCGGCCGCCCCCGGCGAGCCCGCCCGCCCCATGCCCCGGCTCGGCCGCCCCCCGGTGACCCGCCCGCCCCCGTGCTCGGCCGCCTCTCCGACGAGCCGCCCCGCCCGTCCCCCGGCCATGGCGCCCGCGCCCGGCTCGGTTGCCCCCGCCGCGCTCGTCCCCGGCGAGCCCCGCGCCCGGCCCGGCCGCCCTCGCCGTCGCCCGTGTTCGCCCGCCCGCCCCGGCGTGCCGCCGGCGTGCCTTGCTCGTGTCGTGATGGCCCCGGCGCGGCCTCGAGCTCGGCCCAGCGTGCCTTTGGCGCGCGGCCTCGAGCTTGGCCAGAGCGCGGCCCCGACGCGTGCGCGACTCGTTCGCGGCACGTTAAGCGTGGCTTTGCGTGTGCCCGCGCAGCGC
Source organism: Zea mays (assembly GCF_902167145.1). Classification (NCBI taxonomy): domain Eukaryota; kingdom Viridiplantae; phylum Streptophyta; class Magnoliopsida; order Poales; family Poaceae; genus Zea; species Zea mays. The sequence goes on from NC_050103.1 coordinate 147,684,227, forward strand.
CTTGGCGTAGCTCATCGTGCTCGCGACGCGACGCATAGCGCCCTTCCCCGGACGCCCCGTCTACGCGCTAATCACGTTGTTTATATTAATAAGATAGGAGTCTCAATTTGGAAATTGGTTACGTTAGTTAATTTGTATAGCTAATCGTCTATCTCATTCAATGTTAATCTACTAAAAAGGGTCACATTTACATTAATGCATGTAACTAATTCTTTTGTTGAAGCCAAGTAGAATTAGAGCACGTAACGTGTAGTTATTAGTCTACCCGTAATGCGCCTCGAGCATAAGCCTTGACCCTCGCGAGACCTTTCCCCACCTCTTTCTAACCATGGTAAATTCATTATCGTATGTGATATTCTATGCATATTTACTTTATTTGTTCTCTTGTATGGTGTACTGTTTGTTTCCTAATTTGAATGGATGGATGTATGTATGCTTGCAATCGCATAGAGAACGATTCGGTCAAGGAGCCCGAAGAACTCGTAGGAGAAGCCCCTGAGCAGCAGTCGGTTGGTGGAGGCAAGTGTCCCTTGACCTATCTCTGTCCTATTCATTCTTTAATTCACCTCCCGCATTACACATTTATGCCTAAAGATTGACTAGTTTTGTTATCCATGTCCTTGTTTACCTATTTGGGTTGGATTATTATTGTTTAGCTTTATGCTATTGCTCAACTCTAATCAATGAACATGATGAGATTATCTATGATACGCTGTTTTCCCTTCTCTTATTATGATGTTATACTTGTGGCCTTTAAGGGGGCTCGAGCGGTTTCTCGAGTGCCTCTCCGTAAGGACCTGTTCTATGGATGACCGCCCGGGAAAACAGTGCAACCATGAGGGTGGAATGGGATGCCCTTAGCTTAATAATTAGAGGATCCGAGGTGTAGTTCGCTTAGCCGTCGTGCCGTCAATGGGGCTCGGTGTATGTGGCTCGCTCTGCCAAGTTTGGGTTCGCCCCTTGGGGAGGAGTGCGGTGCATTTAGGAAACCTAACGGGTGGCTACAGCCCCGGGGAATCTTTGTAAAGGCTACGTAGTGATGCCCTGCTGGGTCACCTTGGTAGTGACCAATGGAGAGTCATGATCTCCGGGCAGAAAGGGAATCACGGCTTGTGGGTAAAGTGCACAACCTCTGCAGAGTGTTTGAAAACTGATATATCAGCCGTGCTCGCGGTTATGAGCGGCCAAGGGAGCTCTAGTGATTAGTGGTACTTGATCAGAGACATTTGGGTTTACAGGTGGCAATGAGACTGATGGTTCTGGTTATGACTATGGTGTTGGTAAGTGGTATTCTTTCCGTTTGGAAAGGGTACATCGGGCTAATAACTTGGGTTAATGCTAAAACCTGGCTTTCTACTAGTAAATAATAATCTGACCAACTAAAAGCAACTGCTTGACTTATCCCCACATAAAGCTAGTCCACTACAGCCAAACAGGATACTTGCTGAGTATGTTGATGTGTACTCACCCTTGCTCTACACACCAAACCCCCCCCCCCATCCCCAGGTTGTCAGCATTGCAACCACTGCTCAGGAGAAGATGAAGCTGTGGAAGGAGACTTCCAGGAGTTCCAAGACTACGACGAGTTCTAGGTGTGGGTTAGCGGCAACCCCCAGTCGGCTGCCTGTGAAGGCCGCGTTTATCTACGTTTCTTTTCCGCACTTTGATTTATTGTAAAGACTATGTGGATGTCTCAGACATATGATGTAATCGACTATTATTTCCCTTTTTAATACTATTTGAGCACTGTGTGATGATGTCCATGTTATGTAACTGCTGTGTACGTGAATTGCTGATCCTGGCACGTACATGGTTCGCATTCGGTTTGCCTTCTAAAACCGGGTGTGACATAAGTGGTATCAAAGTCGTGCTGACTGTAGGACCGCTAACCTAGAGTAGAATGGTCGTTCTAAGGACTATAGACCTCTGTCCCTGCCTTGACTTTGATATCTCTTCAAAAGTTGGTCATACCGACCAAACCTATGTTCTACTATATATTATACCTTGCCGGAAATTATGTTTTATTCTAATCCTTCATTTATTTATGATTCATTACTTGCTGGTCATATCAATTCTGTTCTCACTCTTTTGCTTGCGGTGTCTTTTGTAGATGGCTCGACTTAGACATACTGCACGAAAGTCCGTCATCCCCTTCTTACCCTCCCGCCTTGCTGAGCGTCCGCTTTGCCGTCCCGTGGCCGGACAGTCCAGCCACTTGGAGAGGCTGCACCACCGCTTGCATGAGGAGCAAGAACGTCGACGACAGGAGCAGCAGGGTTCTTCTTTCTCGCTCCACCAGGAGATAGAGTCCGTGAGGAGCTGCTCCCCTGTGCTTCCTCTGGAGGCGACCCCTGCACCACCACTGGGCGCCCCAGCCTCTGGAGTAGCTGCTGGAGGAGACCCAGACGACGGAGGTGGCGATGACAGCTCGAGCCACGACACCGACTTCTCTGCTGACCAGGAGCCGGAAGGATGGGTTGCTCGACCCATCACTCGTGATGCTGCTCGCGGGTGTCACTTCCACGATGCGCTCGATACCCTGCTACGTCGGGCACTTAACCGGCGTACTTGGTCCATCGAGTATCGCTGTCTGGTCTACCAGCATAGTCGCGGGGTCTACCCGGACCGCTGGGAGGTGACCTGCTTGGTGCGCCGTCCGGAGAACCGTCTCCAGGGTGCTGAGGTCTGCTCAGAGCACTATTCCATCTCTGAGCGGGACTCAGCTGAGGCGGCCATGCAAGATGCTGCACGGCGTGCGCTTTCGCACTACTGCTCGGTTCTCGGTGGGGTAGCTGACGGTCTCAACCTGAAGTATTACCCCCGACGTCCATCTGGCAGCACAGGAGGCGTGATTGTTTCACCTGTCGGTGAGGACAATCCTAGGTTGAGCAGCACAGTCAACCTAGCCGCCGTGCTAAACATGGAGCTAGACCATGCGCTAGACGAGCTGAGTAGGGCTCGTGCTGAGATCGCCATGCTGCGGGCTGAGCGCGCGGAGCGTCGTCACCTGGATGATGGTTCCCCCGCTCCCGTCGGGACTCAGCACCCATACCGCTCACCTCGGTGTGGACGCCAGTCTTATGGCAATCCCGACTGTAAGACCAAGATAAATCTAGAACCATAGCTCGTTAGAGTTGGATCTTGTAATTAATACAAAATATATACGTAGAAGCTACAGTCTTAGCATTAGTCTCGCTCTTAGTTAGTCTTAGTTAGACAGGGTAGTTTGTTATATCCTGTGCATTTATGTTTGTCATGATGAACTATGTTTGGTTTGGATCTTTGTAATGACTGTCACCAGAGTGTGGGTATCCCCTGCATTATGGTTTACCTGTTATATGTTAATGGAGTTAGTTATATAGTTGGGAAACCTTTTATTCTACTTTCCTCTCTATCTGAGAAGTTGTGTGGTCTGTGTTGGAGATCAGTGAAGATGCTCACCTGTTCAGTGTTGTTGAAGGATTCTATACTCTTTTCTTATGCTGCAAGATTTGCCAGATCAGTTCTGATGTGTGGTTGCATTCTGCAGATGTCAGAGAACAGGCGCAGAGGAGGAAGGTGTGCTCAGCAGGAGCAAGCCGCTCAGCAGGATGAGGTGCCCCAGCAACAGCACCTGCCGCCCCCGCCCCCGATGTCCATCGAGCAGATGTTTCTGATGCAGACTCAGGCAGTTCAAGCCATCGGTCAGACTCTGGCCGCCATTCAGCAGCAACAACAACAACAGCAGCAGGCACCACCTCAGCCTCAGATGCCTCAGATGCCTAGAGACAAGCTTGCTGAATTCATGAGAGGTCATCCACCAACGTTTGCTCACTCTTCTGACCCCATGGATGCTGAAGACTGGCTGCACACTGTGGAGCGGGAGTTGCATACCGCTCAGTGTGACGACAGGGAGAAGGTCCTGTATGGTCCCCGTCTGTTGAGAGGAGCAGCTCAGTCATGGTGGGAGTCTTATCTCGCCACCCATGCCAACCCCGACGCCATCACTTGGGAAGAGTTCAGAGGTAGCTTTCGTCAGTACCATGTTCCTGCAGGTCTGATGACAGTGAAGAAGGAGGAGTTCCTGGCCCTTAAGCAAGGGTCGATGTCAGTCAGTGAGTATCGAGACAGGTTTCTGCAATTGTCTCGCTATGCTCCTGAAGATGTCAACACCGACGCCAAGAGACAATACCGTTTCCTAAGAGGCTTGGTTGACCCTCTTCAGTATCAGCTGATGAATCATACCTTCCCGACATTCCAGCACCTGATTGACAGAGCAATCATGACAGAGAGGAAGCGTAAGGAGATGGAGGATCGTAAGCACAAGATCAGTGGACCCCAGCCTGGAAGCAGCAATCGTCCTCGTTTCTCAGGCAATCAACCTCAGCAGTTCAGGCAGAACCAGCGTCCACCTCAGCAGCATCAGCAGTTCCAAAGGCAGTATTCTCAGCACCAGTATCAGAACCGTTAGAGCAATCAGTCAGGAGGTCAGTTTCAGAGGCAGAATCAGTAGGCACCTCGTCTTCCTGCCCCAGCAAACCAGCAGAGCAATCAGGCAGCACCAGCTCAGGTTGGAAACAGGGCATGTTTCCACTGTGGAGAGCAAGGCCACTGGGTGATGTAATGTCCGAAGAAGGCAGCCCAGCAGCAGTCAGGCCCCAATGCCCCAGCAAAGCCGAATGTGTCTCAGCCTGGAGCAGGCAACCGCTCTCAGCCACGCTATAATCATGGAAGACTGAACCACTTGGAGGCTGAAGCAGTTCAGGAGACCCCCGGCATGATAGTAGGTATGTTCCCAGTCGACTCCCATATTGTAGAAGTGTTATTTGATACTGGAGCAACGCATTCTTTCATTACTGCATCATGGGTAGAAGCACATAATCTTCCAATTACTACCATGTCAACCCCCATTCAAATTGACTCAGCCGGTGGTAGAATCCGAGCCGATAGCATATGTTTGAATATAAGTGTGGAAATAAGGGGGATAGCGTTTCCCGCCAACCTCATAGTAATGGGTACTCAGGGAATAGATGTCATCCTGGGGATGAATTGGCTAGATAAGTATCAGGCAGTTAACAGTTGTGATAAGAGGACAATCAAGTTGGTGTCTCCACTAGGAGAGGAAGTGGTGACCGAGTTAGTCCCGCCTGAGCCAAAGAAAGGAAGTTGTTATCAGATGGCCATTGATAGCAGTGAAGCAGACCCAATTGAGAGGATCAAGATTGTGTCTGAGTTCCCAGATGTGTTTCCAAAGGACTTACCGGGTATGCCACCAGAGCGGAAAGTTGAGTTTGCCATAGAGCTTCTTCCTGGAACCGCCCCCATCTTTAAGAGAGCTTACAGAATATCTAGACCAGAGTTGGTTGAGCTTAAGAAGCAGATTGATGAGCTGTCAGAGAAAGGTTACATCCGGCCAAGCACCTCGCCTTGGGCCGCCCCTGTCCTATTCGTGGAGAAGAAAGATGGCACCAAGAGAATGTGTATCGATTACCGAGCTTTGAATGAAGTCACGATCAAGAACAAGTACCCCTTGCCCAGAATAGAAGATCTGTTCGACCAGTTGAGAGGAGCCAGTGTGTTCTCCAAGATTGATCTGAGGTCAGGTTACCATCAGCTCAGGATCCGACCTTCGGACATTCCGAAGACGGCATTCATTACCAAGTATGGTTTGTATGAGTTCACTGTGATGTCTTTTGGTTTGACCAATGCGCCAGCCTTCTTCATGAACTTGATGAACAATGTATTCATGGATTATCTCGACAAGTTTGTGGTGGTATTCATTGATGACATTCTGATTTATTCTCAAAGCGAAGAAGAGCACGCAGATCATTTGAGAATGGTATTGCAGAGATTGCGAGAGCACCAGTTGTATGCAAAGTTGAGCAAGTGTGAATTCTGGATCAATCAAGTCCTGTTCTTGGGTCACATAATCAACAAAGAGGGATTGGTTGTGGATCCAAAGAAAGTGGCAGACATTCTGAACTGGAAAGCGCCAACAGATGCTCGAGGAATCAAGAGTTTCATTGGAATGGTCGAATATTATCGGCGATTCATTGAAGGGTTTTTGAAGATTGCGAAACCAATGACAGCGTTGCTAGGCAACAAGGTTGAGTTCAAGTGGACCCAGAAATGTCACGAGGCCTTCGAAGCGCTGAAAGAGAAGTTGACTACAGCGCCTGTCCTAGTCTTGTCTGATGTGCACAAGCCCTTCTCGGTGTATTGTGATGCTTGTTACACTGGTTTGGGATGTGTGTTGATGCAAGAGGGAAGAGTTGTGGCTTACTCGTCCTGACAGCTGAAAGTTCATGAGAAGAATTACCCAATCCATGATCTAGAGTTGGCAGCAGTAGTCCACGCACTGAAGACATGGAGGCACTACATGTATGGACAGAAATGCGACATTTACACAGACCACAAGAGTCTGAAGTACATATTCACTCAGTCAGAGCTGAATATGAGGCAACGAAGATGGTTAGAGTTGATCAAAGACTATGAGTTGGAGATCCATTACCATCCAGGCAAAGCAAACGTAGTGGCAGATGCTTTGAGCAGGAAGAGTCAGGTCAATCTGATGGTCGCTCATCCGATGCCTTATGAGTTTGCCAAGGAGTTTGACAAGTTGAGTCTCAGATTTCTGAACAATTCGCGAGGAGTCACAGTTGAGTTGGAACCTACCCTGGAGCGAGAAATCAAAGAAGCGCAGAAGAACGATGAGAAGATCAGTGAGATCCGGCGACTGATTCTAGATGGCAGAGGCAAAGATTTTCGGGAAGATGCAGAAGGTGTGATATGGTTCAAGGACCGCTTGTGCGTTCCCAATGTCCAGTCTATTCGGGAGTTGATCCTCAAGGAAGCTCATGAGACAGCCTATTCGATTCACCCTGGCAGTGAGAAGATGTATCAGGATCTGAAGAAGAAATTCTGGTGGTATGGAATGAAGAGGGAAATCGCAGAACATGTGGTTATGTGTGATAGTTGTCGGCGGATCAAGGCAGAGCACCAGAGACCAGCTGGACTGTTGCAACCGTTGCAAATCCCTCAGTGGAAATGGGATGAAATCGGCATGGATTTCATAGTCGGATTGCCTCGCACTCGAGCCGGCTACGATTCCATTTGGGTAGTAGTGGACCGCTTGACCAAGTCAGCCCACTTCATACCTGTCAAGACCAACTACAGCAGTGCAGTATTGGCAGAGTTGTATATGTCTCGGATCGTTTGCCTTCATGGTGTGCCAAAGAAGATAGTGTCAGACAGAGGAACGCAGTTCACCTCTCATTTCTGGCAGCAGTTGCATGAAGCCTTGGGCACACATCTGAATTTCAGTTCAGCGTATCATCCGCAGACAGATGGTCAGACCGAAAGGACCAATCAAATTCTTGAAGGCATGTTGAGAGCCTGTGCGTTGCAAGATCAGTCCAGATGGGACAAGAGATTGCCTTATGCAGAGTTTTCCTATAACAACAGTTACCAAGCCAGCTTGAAGATGTCACCATTTCAGGCGCTCTATGGAAGGAGTTGTAGAACTCCGTTGCAATGGGATCAGCCTGGAGAAAAGCAGGTGTTTGGGCCAGACATTTTGCTTGAAGCCGAAGAGAACATCAAGATGGTTCGAGAGAATCTGAAGATAGCGCAATCAAGGCAGCGAAGTTATGCAGACACAAGAAGAAGAGAACTGAGTTTCGAGGTTGGAGACTTCGTCTATCTGAAAGTGTCACCGATCAGAGGAGTCAGAAGATTCGGAGTCAAAGGCAAGCTAGCACCCCGCTACATTGGTCCGTACCAAATTCTCTCAAGGCGTGGAAAAGTGGCCTATCAGCTCAGTCTGCCAGAGAATTTGTCTGTTGTGCATGATGTCTTTCATGTGTCTCAGTTGAAGAAGTGCTTGCGTGTGCCGGAAGAGCAGTTGCTAGTGGAAGGTCTTGAAGTCCAGGAGGACTTGACCTACACAGAGAAGCCAGCGCAGATCCTTGAAACCGCAGATAGAGTCACTCGAAGGAAGACCATCAGAATGTGCAAAGTCAAATGGAATCACCACTCTGAGGAAGAAGCAACCTGGGAGCGTGAAGATGATCTGATGGCTAAATACCCTGAGCTCTTTGCTAGCCAACCCTGAATCTCGAGGGCGAGATTCTTTTAAGGGGGATAGGTTTGTAACGCCCTGAATTTGGGGGTAGATTTTTTTTCTTCTTTTCACTCGCCAAATTCGGGTGTTACCCTTTCCTTTTCCCTTTTCCCCACGCTAAACCTTGATCTTTTCCAAAGTTATAGCGGGTTTTGGCTTTAAATCTCGTGTAAAGTAAAACCCTAGAAATACTTTCTTTTGTTTGCTGCACCATGCCGAACCATGCACTTGTTTTGATTGATTGAAATTGTGAAATCATTCAAATAGATTTTTGAAAAAGGAAAAACCTTTTCTTTTTCTCTCCCCCCCCCCTCTCCCATTTTGGCCTAGCCGCCCCCTCCCCCTCGCGCCGGCCCAGCTGGGCGGCCCAGCCGCCTCCCCCCCCCCTTCCCCCCTCCCCTCCCCCCGCCGTGGGCCGTCCCGGCCGGCCCAACCGCCCCCCCCCCCCCTCCCCCTTTGGGCCCAAGTGGCCCAGCCGCCTCTCCCCCCCCCAAATTCCCTCTCTCCCCTCTCCCGCGGGCCCCGCTCGTCATCCCCTCCCCTACCCTAGCGTCGCCGCCGCCCTCTCCTGCCCTAGCGCCGCCGTCGCCGCTCCCTCCCCCGCGCGCCGCCGCGCCGCCCTCCCCCCGCCGCGGTGAGGCCCCCCTCCTCCCCTCTCCTTTCCCCCTTCTCCCTCCTCCTTCCTCGCCCGCCCGGCTGCTCGGCGAGCCACCCGGCTCGGCCGCCCCGCCCCTCCCCGCGCTCGGCCCCGCTCCGGCGAGCCCGCGCCCGCCCCCGCCTCGGCGAGCCGCCCCCGCCCTGACCCCGCCCCGGCGAGCCCGCGCCCGCCCCCGCATCGGCGAGCTGCCCCCGCCCCGACCCCACGTTCGGCCGCCCCGCCCCGTCCGCTCGGCGCCCCAGCTCGGCCGCCCCTCCGGCGAGCCGCCCCGCGCCCGCCCTCGCCCGCGCCCGCCCTGCCGCGCCCTGGCTCGGCCGCCCCTCCGGCGAGCCGCCCCGCCTGCTCTGTGCCCCGGCTCGGTCGCCCCCCGGCGACCCACCCGCCTCCGTGCTCGGCCGCCTCTCCGGCGAGCCGCCCCGCCCGTCCCCCGGCCATGGCACCCGCGCCCGGCTCGGCCGCCCCCCGCCGCGCTCGTCCCCGGCGAGCCCCGCGCCCGGCCCGACCGCCCTCGCCGTCGCCCGTGTTCGCCCGCCCGCCCCGGCGTGCCTTGCTCGTGTCGTGATGGCCCCGGCGCGGCCTCGAGCTCGGCCCAGCGTGCCTTTGGCGCGCGGCCTCAAGCTCGGCCAGCACGCGGCCCCGACGCGTGTGCGACTCGTTCGCGGCACGTTAAGCGTGGCTTTGCGCGTGCGCGTGCCCGTGCAGCGCCTTGGCGTAGCTCATCGTGCCCGCGACGCGACGCATAGCGCCCTGTCGCGTCCGTGACACGATCGTCTACCCCCCCCCCCCCCCCCCGGACGCCCCGTCTACCCCCCCCCCCCCCGTATCCTATGCGTGCTAATCACGTTGTTTATATTAATAAGATAGGAGTCTCAATTTGGAAATTGATTACGTTAGTTAATTTGTATAGCTAATCGTCTATCTCATTCAATGTTAATCTACTAAAAAGGGTCACATTTACATTAATGCATGTAACTAATTCTTTTGTTGAAGCCAAGTAGAATTAGAGCACGTAACGTGTAGTTATTCGTCTACCCGTAATGCGCCTCGAGCATAAGCCTTGACCCTCGCGAGACCTTTCCCCGCCTCTTTCTAACCATGGTAAATTCATTATCGTATGTGATATTCTATGCATATTTACTTTATTTGTTCTCTTGTATGGTGTACTGTTTGTTTCCTAATTTGAATGGATGGATGTATGTATGCTTGCAATCACATAGAGAACGATTCGGTCGAGGAGCCCGAAGAACTCGCAGGAGAAGCCCCTGAGCAGCAGTCGGTTGGTGGAGGCAAGTGTCCCTTGACCTATCTCTGTCCTATTCATTCTTTAATTCACCTCCCGCATTACACATTTATGCCTAAGGATTGACTAGTTTTGTTATCCATGTCCTTGTTTACCTATTTGGGTTGGATTATTATTGTTTAGCTTTATGCTATTGCTCAACTCTAATCAATGAACATGATGAGATTATCTATGATACGCTGTTTTCCCTTCTCTTATTATGATGTTATACTTGTGGCCTTTAAGGGGGCTCGAGCGGTTTCTCAAGTGCCTCTCCGTAAGGACCTGTTCTATGGATGACCGCCCGGGAAAATAGTGCAACCATGAGGGTGGAATGGGATGCCCTTAGCTAAATAATTAGAGGATCCGGGGTGTAGTTCGCTTAGCCGTCGTGCTGTCAATGGGGCTCGGTGTATGCGGCTCGCTCTGCCAAGTTTGGGTTCGCCCCTTGGGGAGGAGTGCGGTGCATTTAGGAAACCTAACGGGTGGCTACAGCCCCGGGGAATCTTTGTAAAGGCTACGTAGTGATGCCCTGCTGGGTTACCTTGGTAGTGACCAATGGAGAGTCATGATCTCCGGGCAGAAAGGGAATCACGGCTTGTGGGTAAAGGGCACAACCTCTGCAGAGTGTTTGAAAACTGATACATCAGCCGTGCTCGCGGTTATGAGCGGCCAAGGGAGCTCCAGTGATTAGTGGTACTTGATCAGAGACATTTGGGTTTACAGGTGGCAATGAGACTGATGGTTCTGGTTATGACTATGGTGTTGGTAAGTGGTATTCTTTCCGTTTGGAAAGGGTACATCGGGCTAATAACTTGGGTTAATGCTAAAACCTGGCTTTCTACTAGTAAATAATAATCTGACCAACTAAAAGCAACTGCTTGACTTATCCCCACATAAAGCTAGTCCACTACAGCCAAACAGGATACTTGCTGAGTATGTTGATGTGTACTCACCCTTGCTCTACACACCAAACCCCCCCCCCATCCCCAGGTTGTCAGCATTGCAACCACTGCTCAGGAGAAGATGAAGCTGTGGAAGGAGACTTCTAGGAGTTCCAAGACTACGACGAGTTCTAGGTGTGGGTTAGCGGCAACCCCCAGTCGGCTGCCTGTGAAGGCCGCGTTTATCTACGTTTCTTTTCCGCACTTTGATTTATTGTAAAGACTATGTGGATGTCTCAGACATATGATGTAATCGACTATTATTTCCCTTTTTAATACTATTTGAGCACTGTGTGATGATGTCCACTTTATGTAACTGCTGTGTACGTGAATTGCTGATCCTGGCACGTACATGGTTCGCATTCGGTTTGCCTTCTAAAACCGGGTGTGACAACACCACAGCAAAATGGTGTGGTAGAGAGAAAGAATAGGACGCTTATCGACATGGCGAGAACGATGCTTGGAGAGTTCAAGACGCCCGAGCGGTTTTGGTCGGAAGCTGTGAACACAGCTTGCCACGCTATAAACCGGCTCTATCTGCATCACCTTCTCAAGAAGACCTCCTACGAACTCCTTACCGGTAACAAACCCAATGTATCTTACTTTCGTGTATTTGGGAGCAAATGCTACATTCTGGTGAAGAAAGGTAGACATTCTAAATTTACTCCCAAGGCTGTAGAAGGGTTTTTACTAGGGTATGACTCAAATACAAAGGCGTATAGAGTCTTCAACAAATCATCGAGTTTGGTTGAAGTCTCTAGCGATGTTGTATTTGATGAAACTAATGGCTCTCCAAGAGAGCAAGTTGATCTTGATGACATAGATGAAGATAATGTTCCAACGACCGCAATGCGCACGATGGAGATTGGTGATGTGCGACCATAGGAACAATAGGAGCAAGATCAGCCATCTTCCTCCATAATGGTACATCCTCCAACTCAAGATGATGGACAGGTACCTCAAGAAGAGGATCGTGATCAAGGGGGAGCACAAGAAGAACAAGTTATGGAGGAAGAAGCACCACGGGTCCCTCCAACTCAAGTCCAAGCGACGATCCAAAGAAACCACCCCGTCGATCAGATTCTGGGTGATATCAGGAAGGGAGTAACGAGTCGCTCACGTTTAGCCAATTTTTGTGAGCATTACTCGTTTATATCTTCTATTGAGCCTTTCAGGGTAGAAGAGGCCTTGCAGGATCCGGACTGGGTGTTGGCCATGCAGGAAGAGCTCAACAACTTCAAGAGAAACGAAGTTTGGACCCTGGTGCCACGTCCAAAGCAAAATGTTGTGGGAACCAAGTGGGTGTTCCGCAACAAGCAAGACGAGCACGGGGTGGTGACGAGAAACAAGGCTCGACTTGTGGCAAAAGGTTATGCCCAAGTCGTAGGTTTGGATTTCGAGGAGACTTTTGCTCCTGTGGCTAGGCTAGAGTCTATTCGAATTTTATTAGCCTATGCCGCTCACCACTCTTTCAGGCTATTTCAAATGGATGTGAAGAGCGCTTTCCTTAATGGGCCAATAAAGGAGGAGGTATACGTGGAACAACCCCCTGGCTTTGAGGATGACAGGTACCCCGACCATGTGTTCAAGCTCTTTAAGGCGCTCTATGGACTTAAGCAAGCCCCAAGAGCATGGTATGAATGCCTTAGAGATTTCTTAATTGCTAATGCCTTCAAGGTTGGGAAAGTCGATCCCACTCTTTTTACAAAGACTTATGATGGTGATCTTTTTGTGTGCCAAATTTATGTCGATGACATAATATTTGGTTCTACTAACCAAAAGTCTTGTGAGGAGTTTAGCAGGGTGATGACACAAAAGTTCGAGATGTCGATGATGGGCGAGTTGACCTACTTCCTTGGGTTCCAAGTGAAGTAACTCAAGGACGGCACCTTCATCTCCCAAACGAAGTACACACAAGTTCTTCTCAAGCGGTTTGGGATGAAGGACGCCAAGCCCGCGAAGACACCGATGGGAACCGATAGGCATGTTGACCTCAACAAAGGAGGTAAGTCTGTTGATCAAAAGACATACCGGTCCATGATAGGTTCATTGCTTTATTTATGTGCTAGTAGACCGGACATTATGCTAAGTGTATGCATGTGTGCTAGATATCAATCCGACCCCAAGGAATGTCACCTTGTGGCCGTTAAGCGAATTCTTAGATATTTAGTTTCTACGCCTTGCTTCGGGATCTGGTATCTAAAGGGGTCTACCTTTGAATTGATTGGATACTCAGACTCCGATTATGCCAGGTGCAAAGTTGATAGGAAGAGCACATCAGGGACGTGCCAATTTCTAGGCAGGTCCCTGGTGTCCTGGAGTTCAAAGAAACAAACATCTGTTGCCCTATCCACCGCTGAAGCCGAGTATGTCGCAGCAGGACAGTGTTGCGCGCAACTACTTTGGATGAGGCAAACCCTCCGGGACTTTGGCTACAATCTGAGCAAAGTCCCACTCCTATGTGACAATGAGAGTGCAATCCGCTTGGCGGATAATCCTGTTGAACACAGCCACACTAAGCACATAGACATCCGGCATCACTTCCTGAGGGATCACCAGCAAAAGGGAGATATCGATATTTTTTATATTAGCACCGAGAACCAGCTAGCCGATATCTTCACCAAGCCGTTGGATGAGAAAACATTTTGCAGGTTGCGTAGTAAGCTAAATGTCTTAGATTCGCGTAACTTGGATTGATCTATAGCATACATGTGTTCTATGCCTTTGATCATGTTACTTTGAAGCATTTACATTACTCGTTGTATATTTGTGGTGCTCAAGTTGTACAAGACCTCCCCGGACCTCACAAGTGCATATGCAAATGGTGCACATACTTAGGGGGAGATGTGCTACAACTTGACCCTTTGAGAATAACCTGTTTGATTGAGTATACTTGATGTAGTCTCAAAGGAGCATTGAAAGGGAAAATGAACTTGGACGATGCAAAGACTTCCACTGCACTCCGGTATTCGTGTACTTACTTCCAAGTTCATACTTGCAATTCCATTGCCTTTTGCTCTTTATTGACATTTTTGGTGAGGCAATGGGGTTGAAAGGGCCAAAAATGATCCCATTTTGGTGCTTAATGCCAAAGGGGGAGAAATTAAGGCCAAAGCAAATGGATCAGCCAACCACTTGAGAATTTTGAAAATAGTAGAGTTAGAATTTGATTTTGTCAAAATACTCAAATTGCAAAATTTGGTCTCTTGTGGGGGAGAATTTTTTATTATGGGAAAAAGGGGGAGTTTTTGGTACTTGATCAATTTTTTCTCTTGGAACATCTCCTGATTTGCCCAAACAAGTGTGTTTGACTTAGAGATAGGAAAAAGGAATTGATTTACAAAAACAAACCAAGTGGTGGCAAAGAGTGATCCAAATATGCCAAAACATAAGGCAAAACAATTTGGTCTTCAACTTGATTCGATGTTGTACTTCTTTTGTTGCTTTTTGATGTGTTGGTATAAATCACCAAAAAGGGGGAGATTGAAAGGGAAATGTGCCCTTGGGCAATTTCTATAAGTATTTTGGTGATTAGATGTCCAACACATTATTTGAGTACTTATGTGCTAAATATGTGAAAGGTGCAAATCAAAGTAAAAGGTACATTTATAGACTTAGTACATTGTTTTTGTGAACTAACATTGTGTGTCTAAGTGCTAGAAACAGTGTCGAAAAGAGAGGAATCGGATTGCAAAAGACTTGGCTGTGAGCAGCCAAACTTCAGCTAAGTCTGGCACACCGGACTGTCCGGTGGTGCACCGGACAGTGTCCAGTGGTGCACCGGACAGTGTCCGGTGCGCCAGGCTGCCCGCGGTGAACTCGCCGCTCTCAGGATTTGACGACAGCGTACGGCTATAATTCACCAGACTGTCCGGTGGTGCACCAGACTGTCCAGTAAGCCAACGGTCGTCAGCGCAACGGTCGGCCGCGTAATCCGCGGGCAACGCGTGGCTGCTCCAACGATCAGGTGGGTGCACCGGACTGTCCGGTGTGCACCGGACAGTGTCCAGTGCGCCATCTAGCCCAAAGGAGCAATGGTCGACTCTGCCCGAATTGGAAGGAAATCGTGCACCGGACAAGCTACAGTGGTTGTCCGGTGGCGCACCGGACTGTCTGGTGCGCCACTCGACAGAAGGCAAGGGTAGCCTTCCTTGTTAGCCTCCAACGGCTCCTAGCTGTCTTGGGGCTATAAAAGGGACCCCTAGGCATATGGAGGAGTTACCCAAGCATTCACTAAGCATTCTAAAACTCCCACACTCCGCCTCCGCGCATTTGATCGATTGTGTTAGTGATTTGAGCTCTGTTCGAGTTGTGAACTCTCTGTGCTACGTTTTGAGCTCAAGTCTTGGCTTGTGTGCATGTGTGTGTTGCGGATTTGTGTGTTGTGTGTGTTGCTCTCCTAGCCTTACTCTTGTGCCTTCTTTGTGATCTTTATTGTAAGGGCGAGAGGCTCCAACTTGTGGAGATTCCTCGCAAACGGGAGAAAGACTATAAGTAAGAAAGTCATGGTATTTAAGTTGATCATTGGATCGCTTGAAGGGGTTGAGTGCAATCCTCGTCCATTGGGATGCCATAATGTGGAAGTAGGCAAGTGTTACTTGGCCGAACCACGGGATAAAAATCGTGTGTCTCTTGTGTTGCTCCTCTCTGATTATTTGTGTTCGCAAGAGCTCGCCTCATAGACTTGATTAACTTGTGCTAATATCTCTTTAATCAAGCTTGTTGGAATTTAGTGTTGAATTTTACAGCATCACCTATTCACCCCCCTCTAGGTGCTCTCACCTTTCAACCACCCGGGAAAACTGTGCAACCATGAGGGTGGTATGGGACGCTCTTGTTTAAGTAATTAGGGAAGTCTTATGTTGAGTGCTAGTTTTGGTCACTGGGGACGTAGGCATCTGTTAGGCTATTATATTCTTGCTCAAGGATCTGGGTACAAGCGTCATTCCCATGTTTTTCCTGAGGGATGAGGGTATAGACTTGGTTACGTCATATGGTCTCTATGTAGTGGTCATTTCCAAAATTTGCATATTAAGGGCTATAAGGAAAAGCCTCGTAGTGAGACACTGCTAGTTCACATCGGAAGTGATCAATGTGGAGTAGCGATCCTTGGACAGAAAGTGAACCACAGTTCATGGGTAAAGTGTGCAACCTTTACAAGGTGTTATGAAACTGATATATCAGTCGTGCTCACGATTAAGAGCGACCTTAGGAGCTTCATTGATTAGAGATACAGATGATCTAAGTTATTGTGGTTTGGATTGGTTGTGGTAGTGGTAATGATGTTCCTCGAGGAGGATGTGGTTCATGGGATTATACTAAAACTTGGCTTCTACTAATAATAAATACTTAACGAACTAAAAGCAACTGCTGATAACCTAACCCCACATAAATCTAGTCCACTTTACCAAACGGACATTTGCTGGTACGATGATGTGTACTGACTCTTGCTTTCACATAAACACCAAATTGTTCTCGATGCAACCGCTGCTCAGGTGAAGGAAGCCTCGAGGCGGATCTTCAAAAGTTTTAGGACTTCGACGAGTTCGAGTATTAGCTAGCGACCTCCCCCAGTTAGTTGTCTATGGTGAATTTATTTACGTTAGCTACGTTTCTATTATGTGCACTTTCATATAAATGATGTTTATGACTCAGGTCTGTAATAATATTGCATATTCTTTATGATTATTCGAAGCATTGTTCGATTATGAGTCATTTATGTAATCGTTATGTACGTGAGTTCTGATCCTATCACGTACATGGTTCGCATTCGGTTTGCCTTCTAAAATTGGGTGTGATAGCGTGCTTCCCAATCCGTTAGATTATGATCCAACCGCATATCACATTTTAACTTTTAAACCCTTCCACCACTAGCTCGCGTAGTTTTATAAAAAAATCTCATAACAACCCACAGTTGAATCTATAGTTGAATCATGAACTAACGGATCAGGACGCTCACTTGCACGCTTGAACTTAAGGAATGCTTGCACACTGTGCAAGTCGTCTAGTCTAGAAGCATCTCCAACAGATCTTAAAAAAACCTGATCCTAAACCTTATTTCAAGAAGAAGGAAAAAATGCTCCCAACAGTGACTTATACAACAACCCTAAACCACCACATGCGAAGACAATCCCATCCAGCATCCATTACACAAACATCCGCCGCCGCCCGAGCTCCCAATCGAGGCCCCGTTTCTGTTTCCCACGCAGCGCCGGCCCTGGCAGGGGTCGAGTAGTACCCCCAGATTAGTGGGGCCTCACCCATGTACTAAATAACAGTACATATATATATATATGCATATATCATATATTGTATAGGTCTGTCTGCTAGCTGTATAAATTTTTTAAAGGTCTAATTATAAGTCAACAATACGACAGCAACAAGCAAGAAGAATTAGGCATAACATATCAATCTTGATTTCTATATTCTAGTAATAGTACTTCATAGTCTTAGGCCTAGCCGCCTAGGTTCTAAGTATACAACGAGCAGCGAGACAACGACGTTTGACGTATCATCTCTATCTCTCGCACAGTCGTAGACATACAAGCGGTTGACTAATCTGACAACGCATTGCATCCATTTAATCGCTGCTCGAAGTAACCTTCTTTTTGAGTCGTCTGGACACATATATGTCACATTTTTCTGCGAGATGTTAGACTATATTTTAATTATATTTTATTTAATATGAATAACTTTTTCAGATACATATAAATACTTTATTGACTATATATATACACACTATATTTATGTGTAATAATTAGTCTTATCCTATGCTCTAAAATGTTAGGACCGGCACTGTTCCCGCGCAGTTTCCACCGACTTCGCGCGTCAAAAGTGCTCAGCTACGTACTGCTCTGGCGGCGGCCACCCTCTCCACAACCGATGGATCCAGCCATCCAGGGAGTGGCCGACTAGCGATTCACTGACACCACCTTCAGCTGCGACGTCGTCTCCAAATCGGACTCCGGCGCCACATGAGTTTGATGTAAATCATTCAAATCTTTGTTGCAGTAGAGAAATCGTTGCGTAGCTTGTTCTTGCGCCATCTGGGGCTGAGAAAGGGGACGTTGAATGCTCTGGTCTATTTGCCCAATGGTTCCTGTAGCGTTTCCTGCCGTTTGTGTTTATCGTTTCCTGTTGAAAGCTATTTTGAAGCTAGTGGGTTAATTTGTTTGCCCAAGTCTCGTACTAAAGTTGGATTTGAGTGGATTGTTCAGTCTTGGAATGTATCTTGGGAAGAAAAGATGGTCGTTTGTTCAAAGTAGGGATTGCAAAATCTGGATCCTGAAATACATGAACAAACATGGTGATTTGATTTGAGCTACCATCGTCCCATTGCTAGAGGCCATTATTTTAGCTGATTTCTCCCACAGAAATTTATACCGTTTTAGCCAATCGCTTACATGGAAATTAATGATTTTTCAGTAGAAATAAATGTCTCAACAGTTGGTTCCTACAAATGAAATGTACTTGATTTGTCCCATAGGATGTAGAAGTAATTAAATGTATTTGATTTTTTGTCGCCTGGTATGTTTGCACAAAAGATTTGTAAAATCCTGAAAAGGACTCCTGGTAAAAGTTAATTTGAAGCTGGGATTGACATTGAATACATATTGAAGAGCTCTCTTCAATTAGTATGAAACAATGAAGGGCAGTTCAATTAGTATAAAATACTTAACAGCTCTCTTGACAGAATACTGGTTCTGTCTTCACAGAATAGCGGTTCAAAATAAGGTGGTTCTGTTTCTTGAAAGAATACCGAGCCTTGTTCCTTACAGAATAATGTTTCAGCTCTCTTGATAGAATTTCAGTTTTATATTTTTTCTATCTTTTGACGTTATAGTTGTTGACAGAAGAACGTTCATTTTTTTTTAAGTTCTCGATGGTTGTAAGAATAACAATTATACAAACCTTTTCAAGGTCTAGTTGTTGACACAAAGAGTTTATCGTGGTATATGGATTGAAGTTTTGGATGTTTGTAGCTTATATGTTTTCAGCTTGCCTACCAGCACCTAAAGATAGCCAAATTTACTGATTTAGATACCCTTGGAAATAGATTTTACAGAAAAAGTGTAGGATAATCCAATAGACTCAGTAAACTTAAGGACTAAAGGAACAGTAAAGCAGACTATCCAAAAATAGAGAACGAAGTTGGAAGCATATAGAGCCACTAAATTTAAAAAGCTATTTACATAGTTTATTGGAGACGCTTTTTTCTAATATTAGCTAAATTTAAAGCGACGGTGATCCTTTGATGCCGGTATTCAAGCAAATGACTGCATACACGTGAGCAACGACGGAGGTTGCTGGGCGAGGCAACTTTGGTGGCGCAGGGAGGATTATTGTGAACGATGGCCGTAGATACAGTTGTGCAGGGCTCTATTCATTGCATTTTTGAGAATATATTGGAAGCTGTTAGAGATGATTCACCTATTTTTGGAATTAAGAGATTTAAGAATTAAGAGATTTAAGAAGATCCTAATTCTCTGGTATTGGGACATTTAATTTTAGGATCTCTTCACTTTTTTCTGGAAAGAAGATCCTAATTCTCTGGTATTGGGACATTAAATTTTGGGATCTCTTCGAGATGCTCTCCGGAGAAGCAAGCGCTAGAGGGAAGACAAATTGATATGATCATGAAGCAGGGCATCAACTTATTTGCGCACAAGCACAAAAAAAAGTATCCAAATTCAAAATACAGACTTGCTTAATTTCGAAATACTCTCTTGCACTGCTGCGCATTTCTAAGCATCAGCTCTAGACCTCACTGAAAACCTAATTTGAGCAACCAAAACATTCAGCTTTTCTTTAGGATGTACAGCATGTAAACTCTTCTGACCCAAATCTGCTCCATTTGCTTACAGAAGAGGGTAGAGATCGGCGAACACAGAAACCACTATCTCGCGCTTCGCTAGAAACCACCGAACGAGCACTATCCCTACCAGACAGTCCACATCGAGCACAGGAACTTTTTGTTTCTCGAGCGACCATGATGGTAGTCAGTCAAGCCAGCCACGACAAAACTGATGCATTAGGAATCGCAAATCTGTAAGCAAAAAGTTGCAAATCCTCGATCCATCCACTGATGCTCCTAAGCATGCACGCCATTGCCATTGCCATAGTATGTTCCGTTTGATAGACCATTTGGGAGCTTCTTTGGGTGCCCATTTTGGTGTATTGCGGGTGTATATGAGCCGTTGCTCAGAACATGTTTCTCTGAAACAGCATGACCAGTGCAGCGGTCTTGCAGGACCCTATCCAACTGTCCAGATGCAGCCGCAATTAGCCCTGCAGAAACATCAATTTGGTTATGATACAATCCTTCCGTCCCTTTCATAACTACGTATCACCCAAGCATTCTACGGAGACCAATGATCATGAGAGGAGATCTCAACAGCAGTATAAAGCAAGTGTTTACCAGCTGCAGAATATTGCCATTAATTGGCGGTGGTGAGAGGGGGAAGGGATAAGATTGCCACACGGGCGACAGGCAAGTGGGTGTGGTAGGATAACACACCTATACGTGGGACCCGATTTTCATGCCAACGACAATTATTTTGGGACAACCTTTTAGAGCTAGAACGACCGATCTAAAGGGAGTATTCCATTGAAAAGTACAGCACAAATGTTTGTGAAGTGAACAAGTACAAAGTTTTCAGCATCAGATAGCATCTTACCCACAAATAGGGGAGAAGGTTTTGAAGGTCTTGACTTGAACTCAGGATGGAATTGTGCGCCAACAAAATATCGGTGGTTGGGTATTTCGATAATCTAGAACATCGCAAGTTGATTAAGAGACAAATTTCATGAAAATTAAAAATAAAAAGAAAGTCTCGGCTTGAATCATACCTCCATCCTCCTTCCAGTATCATCTTTGCCAACAAACTGAAGTCCAGCATTTTCGAACTCTGGAACCATATCAGGGTTCACCTGTGAACACAAAATTTCAGCCCAAAGAACTTGCAAGATGTAGAAACAATATAACAGACAGAACGACCATAGCATTTAAATGCACATTTAGACCTTTGTTTCTACCCCAAACCCAGGGGGTTGGAGGGAATTAAGGGGATTTAATCCTTTACAAGTCAAAATCCCCCTCAATCCTCTCCAGCCCCCTTGGCTTGGTGTAGAAACGAACAAGGCCTTAGGAAATGGGTGAACTTCAATAAACAGACCTCATATCTGTGCCGATGCCTTTCATCAACATAAGTGACATTGCCATACCTAAAGGTCAAAATAATCGATGGAAGAACATGTTAGATAACTATACACAGAGTTCAAGGTGAAACATCATTGAAGGGGTACAATGAAAATTAAGGGTCTATATGCAACTCACAATTTAGAAGACTTGCAATCAGCAATCTTGAAAAATGTCCTCCTTGATCCTAATCGCATTGTCGCACCCATGTGTGTTTTGGAACCCTACAACAAAATTAGATTCCAAGATAACCTGTATCAGACTGACAAAATGTTGACCATTACCACCAAAACAGATCAGTGTGAAGCCTAATTCAAAACAATGCAAACCCATTAACAATTACCTCAGGCATAAAAATAACACAAGGGGTCTTGGTATTTGGATCAAATTCAGTGCTGTTCGCATCAGTAAGATTCATGACATGACGAGCATACTCCACCACAGCGATCTGCATCCCAAGACATATACCAAGATATGGGACATTTTTTTCACGGGCATACTTAGCAGCCAAAATTTTCCCTTGAACACCTCTGTCACCAAAGCCACCAGGTACCAAAATTCCACCTGCCCCCTGTAATAAAAACCCTTGTAACCTTGATACTCAGCAATCAAATATGACACAATTCCAATTTTCCATATCCTAAACATAGTCCACTTGATAATAACTCCTTACCTTCAGTAAATTCCACGCAGTTTTATATGAATCAGGTGCCTGTAAAGTTTTAAAGAGACAAGTAAAAATACGATTCACCTCAAGACTTAGCACATTGAATAATAGACTACTGTAAAAAAACCTCAATTGCAGTGGAGTCCTCAAGATCCGTTGAAGCAACCCAATCAACAACAAGCTTCCTGTGGCAATCAACAGATGCATGCAAGAGGGCCTGCAAATTTTTCATTTTGCAATAGTTAGGCAACATCATTAACATTTGGAAACAGAAAAAAACATCACTGCAGTGAACAAGTTGGCAAGCTCACTTTCAACACAGAGAGGTATGAATCTGATAAGCCAGTGTACTTCCCAACCATAGCAATCCTCACCTGAAATAACCACTGTTAGTTGCATGGAACAAAGGATGAAAAAAAATTCACTAGCAAGGGACTGCGGAGAAAACACTAACAGTGTCATGAAGGGTATCAAATATAGTAGCTCTTGCAATCCATTCGTCTAACTTTGGCTCTCGAGCGATGCTGGAAATATTATAAATAATTGGCGCAAAACAATGTCACATATTGCAGAGAGCGTACTAACTAGATAGTTCAAGACCAACCTGTCCATCCTTTCCAGATTCAGAACTTTAAGAATAGCCTCATGAGCCTTTTGTTCCTGCAGGGCACAAATGACATTTTAACAGAGAATGTGAATACCAAAACACAAAAATGACTCAGACCAAAGAAAACAGATGTGACTTACATGTAGCAACAAAGGAATGCGCCAGATATTGGAAACATCATACAAAGTGATAATATTTGCTGCCTGCAAAAAACAATGAAGAATTAACTTCCTGGAGTGAAGTGTCTACAGCATATGAAGCTTTGAATTAAAATGTTTCCCTACCGGAACATGGCAAAACTGGGAGAGTTTCTCCTTCACATTTTCCTCTAATTCCTGTTATACACAGTTTCAGTTATAAGTACTGCCAAGGGACTCAGTAATGGTCATATTCTAACAATGTAAAAAATGATTAGTTTGATAACTAACCTTAGTACTGCGACAAGCTAAAATATTTGGGGTGAGCCCGAGTCCCCTCAAACCACGTACACTATGCTGGGTTGGCTTTGTTTTCTACAAGAGCAAGCAACATAGATCAAGAATAAGGTCAGTGCAGCCAAACAGATTTATTCAAACAATAACTTTAATGATCAGTTAATAAGCAGTAGAACATAACTAATGACCAAGAATACCTGTTCACCAACAACATTCAAAACTGGAACTAGACTGACGTGCACCAGGCAGAAGTTGCCAGGACCTGCCAAGTGTCAACCAAAATAACATAAAAAAGATATCATCAATCCTGCTTACTAGCAGATGGACTAGAGATTTTACTTGTCATAATAACATAATAAGTGTGAAGTTTCTCACCAACACGATAAGAGAACTGACCCAAAGCTTCAATAAATGGCATAGATTCAATATCACCTGCAGGCGTTCAGAAAACAATCAATAACAGGAATCATCTATAAAATGTCTACTGTGAACAGATATCAACCCAAAAAGAAGAAAAAAAGGAATGGTTATCTCATGCCACCTATAGTGCCCCCCAATTCTATCACACAGACATCAGCAGGTCCCTCCTTGCCATCAACTGGTATCTTAGCAACACGCTCGATCCACTCCTGTATGGCATTTGTGATGTGTGGCACAACCTTAAAAGTAAAACATTTGGATGGTCAGTACTAGAACAAGCACACAAGCAGAAGTTCCAAGACAGATGAAACAAACATGAGTCCACAAAACATGATCCCAATACCTGGACAGTCTTTCCCAAATATTCCCCTTTCCTCTCCTTGTCAATTACAGACTGGCATAAACCATTAAAAAATATAAGTAAATTAAGAAAAAAAAATAAGGCAACCCTTTATGCAGGAAAAAGCAAGTGTGTTTCAACATCTCATATAGGACATATTTATTCTTACATATATTCTTGTGATTAGTTATTTTCTCCTTACATTCTTAACATACTCAAATAACGTAAAGACAACAAGGATGTCCTCCCCCACCCCCACCCCTAAATTTAGCACAAGACGTCAACACCAACATCAAGTGAACTATTTCATCTTCTCAATATTTGTATCGCGAAGAATGTCGTTATATGGCTATTTAACAAACTGAAGTTATGATTATACAATATTAAATACATATACGAATTTGCAGTTCAACACAACAAATCAAGGTCTGACAGAAAATATTATCGATTATTCTTACCTGATAGATCTTTCCAGTGGTTATATTATTGTCCCGAGTAAGTTTAATGTCCAAAAATCTCTCGTAATTACCAAGATCCAAGTCCACCTAACAGGCACAAAATAAGTACTTAAATTAGATGGGTTAACAAGTGCTGTGCCTAGCAAAATTTGACTTTGTGACATGTCAATATCAATACCTCGCCACCATCATCCAGTACGAACACTTCACCATGTTCGAATGGAGACATAGTCCCAGCATCAGTGTTAAGATAAGGATCTGCATATTCAGGTAATTCAATGAGAACATGTCAACCACATGAAGACGAACACAAGCAACTAAAGCATCAGTGCAAGCAATAGCTGGCTTGCCACCATAGATTTTACAATGGCAAAGGTCACAATCAAGGCACAAGGGCAACATTAGTACAAGAGTCACAAGGCAACAACAGCAAAAACAAAGGGTATAGGTGGGTACTGGATAAGAATAAGTATTGCCAATCAAAACATGTAACATTAGATTGAATTAAGTCAAAAGATACCGCAGTGCAGAGCTGGCATCCATAGGTTCGTGGCATGAAGATAACTAAATCAGCATTGGTGTCATGTGATATCTAAATCAGCAGCGGCAAGCCCTCTATAGCATAATATATCTGGAAGACAGAGACAAGCATAGGAGGTGAAACCTAGTCTTCTCCAACTACCTTGTTTCCATGGCCACAGCATCGAGAACCAAAAATTGTGCTCAACTAATGAGAGTCGAGGCAAATTTATGGGCATCCAAAAAAGGCAAATTTATTGTCCCAAACGTGAACATATTAAGCCATTTCTGTTAAAAATACTAAAGAGAACATATTGCCGGAGGCACTTGCCCAGGCATAAGCGCTGACGACCAACCAGTGAAGTAAAATAAACCACAATGTTCTAGAATATCAGGCAAATCATGAATAAACCACCATTGTTCAAACTCCAAAGATTTATGGCTTAAGCAGAACATTCCCTAAGACCACTACAAAGTCAAATGGAAGTGTCATCCCTCCATAAATATATTCTTCTCCTAAACAATATCAGGAGGAAGGGAAACCCCATTCGCACGAAGGATAACCCTGAGTAGGTGGCCACCCAACTATAAAGCAGTCTTTGAAGGAAAAGAACCACAACGTCTTTAAGTGGCAAGATTGGCAAACTTATCATGAAAATCAGAGACCAGTTTTGACAACATATCCTCCAAACCAAAGGCACCAACGAATACAACGGCAATAGCACTGAGCGGAAGGTTCAAAAGAGGGACTTTTCACCTAACTCGACCAGGAACCCGGGTCCTCCGCACACCAACCTCCACCCACAGTCCCCGCCACGAGTATCGCTCCAAAACCAAATCTTTTGCCGGCCCATGTTGCCGGAACGGATCGAAAGCTCAGAACCACCCCCAACCTTAGGTCGAATGACAACCCTAACGCGCCGTTCCAGGTTTTAAAACGGAAGGTACGCGCGGTTCGTTTAGGTAAGGAGGAGACGGCGGCGGCGGGGGACACGTACCAATCTTAATGGACGTAATGCGGAGGCCGCACGCCTTCAGGACGACGCCGATGCTGCTGGCTGTAACGCCCTTGCCCAGGCCGCTCACTACCCCGCCGGTGACAAGGACGTACTTCATTTCTCCTTGTCCGGGAATCTCGGGCCCGACAAATCCGCCGCCGCCGCCCCACCTCCTCAATCCCCTGACCGGAGCGACAGTTCGTGACAAGAAAACCGCGCGTTCGCACGGACACACGAGCTGGAGTCCTCGACGCGGGCGCTCGTGCGCGCGGGCAATGGAGGTTTTAGGAGGTGAGAGGGAAGAGAAGGGAGTGGAGAGACAATGGAGGCAAGGCGGCTGTGGGGATAGACGGAGGAGGGGTTTGGAAAGGGAGGGGGCCATTTATACGCCCAAATCCCTCAATTCAACATTTTTTCCAGACTTGCCTTTGTGAATCGTCTGGGCTTGGCCGCTTTAGGTTCAAAACTGCACACAGTCACACACAAACACGTAGATATATAGACACGCCATCAGCTATGCGTACATAGGTCTAGCAGTCTAGAGTGAAAACGAGCATATATGGATGGATAGATAGGCTCTGTTTGGCACAGCTGCTGCTTGTTGAAAAAGCTGCTTATCTGATAAGCTGGTAGAAAGCAGCTTCTGCTTGTTGGTTGCTTTTAGTTCATTTTGAGAAGCTGCTGAACTGATAAGCTGCTGCAGAAGTTGTCTGTTTGGCAGAACTTCTGCTTAAATTTGTGAAGAAACTGAAAATAAGCTGTGCCAAACAGGGCCATAGTAGATCATTCAAAATCATATCCTATCGTATTGTATTTTAATCGGATTCGGGATTAAATATAGATAGTTACATACGGAACATATATGGATTCATAGACCGGATATTTATTTGGTGAATAGGTGATTGATATAGATATTATTTGGTCCGATAACATGAATTGCTTATCGTTTGTTCCAATTTAGTTCGCGAACAAAACAATTATAGACGAGCATTGTATGGAACATAGTTCAACATAATAATATAGCAATAAATTTAGATCATACAATAGTCCAATAAAATTCAAACATGATGACAAGATTCGAATCACATAATAGTCTAATACAACAAAAGCTAGTTTTCAAATAGCATAAGATAGTCTAATACAACAAGAGATAGTTCAACACAATAGTTCAGGGAAGCTGTCATAAGCACTGATAGTCAAATTGGTAAACAACTTGTCACATATTGCTCCATTCTCTTTTCTCTTCTCACTCATTATAGTTTCCGTGAAGGTTGACATCATCGACTTCAATGGGAGTTTCCTCGCACATGTATCGATTTTGCTGGTGCTAATCCTATTATACTTATGATAACAAAGGTGATTGTTTTATACATCCACTTAGTTTTTCTACATTTTCCTGATCTTTTTTACCACTATCATCTATCAATTAAAGCTACTTATTTCCTATGTTGATCACTTTCCTAGAGACACTAACTTGAATTGGATAGGCGACCGGGTTGTTAAGTTAGTTGTCAAGAAGAAACTTAAGTAGGAACCTTTTCCTTGCCATTCCACAGTATATGGTACTTACATCGAATGATTTGCCCAATTTAAATTTTTGCAAATACAACATCCTTAGTGTCCATTTGACAAGCTCAAAGTCATTGGTCGGCATCACAGTGATTATATTAGAGATTCAATATGATAAGGTCAGCATTTATAAGTTCTATAGATCTTCACTTTCTCTGCTTGTTCTATATTTCACCATCCTGACTGATTTTTATCCTATTAGGGTCGAGATGTATATATATAATAGTAAGCACTCATCACTTCCATTAATGTGTTCTTCTGTAGATAGTAGCGAGGAAAAAAATAAGGGTGTAATTACTGTTCTAAGGGTGCAATTGTGATGAAAAAATGTTCTTCACCTACCAACGCGAGCCCCCGATAGGACCTCGTCGTTGACCCGGCCATGGTGTCTGTCACGCTCGTCACCTGCAGGGGCCTCTATCTAGGGCTCAACACTAGGGTTGGAAGTCAGGCGAGTAGGACACTGGTATATGGTTCGTGAACCCATACCCGCAAGACAAAATTCAACTCATATCGTACCCATACTAATCGGTTGCCCGTGCGTTGCGACGGCTTACAATAATACCCACGTAAACTATCCATAAAAAAATTCAAGATTTTTTATCGATTGTCTCCGCTCTCTGTATACTATTTTTTGATTTGGCTAACTGATGTTATTGTTTACTCCATGCAATATGTCTTGGTACAACACGACCAATGAAGTGAGCGATTAGAAAATAGTTCACAACGACTGAATGAACAAAGATTATAAAATGACATAATTCCATCATACAGAGACCAAATAAGACAAAATTTGTGAGTTCAAGTTTCTAAAATAAGTCCCATGAAGTCAAACTTATAAAAAGATAGATCAAAATATGGAGTGATTGCTAAAGTCAAGCATCAATAAAAACCGGATGCACTCCATATAAATTATGCTACTTCGTAGCAATTACTAACGTTTAAAACCAATAAATAATCTTTCATTTTGTTGTTAGTGTGACAAATCATTGTTGCTCCATCTAATTCAGCAACCTCAAACACTATTTAGTCCATTGCGCCAATGTGGTCTCAGAAACGACTTAATGTTTGCAAGAGCCAAGAACGTCGCGCCGTGCTTGGGCTGTAGCCTCAGCCCGTAGTGTTGGCCCGGCCCGACACGATTATTTTTTTATTTTACAAAAAACATATATACCTATATACAATTTATATTCAATATTAAAAACATCTTAGCATGATGTTCTACAGGTTAGACAGCTTCACCCAGTGTCTTTCGTCCTTCTTCCATCAGGACATGGGTTCGAACCCCACCTTCTGCACCGTTTTTAACATTTTACACTGATTTAATTAAATGAGTCGACGGGCTAACGGGTTGGCCCGACACAGTTAGCAGGCCGGTATGATGTGCCTGGGCTATAGTTGTGGCCCGCGTGCGTTTAGCCCGTGTCGGTCGCCGTTTGACTATCTATATAGACGTGCAGCGGATTAATTTGAAATAGCTGTGAGGGATTATTTGTAAAAAGATGACGCATGACGACCGTTGAAACTGGTGCTTTAAGTATACACTAGTTGATTGCCCGTGCGTTGCGACGGCTTACAATAATATCCATGTAAACTATCCATCAAAAAAATTTCAAGATTTTTTATTGATTGTCTCCGCTCTCTGTATAATATATTTTTTATTTGGCTAACTGGTGTTATTGTTTACTACATGCAAATATGTCTTGGTACAACACGACCAATGAAGTGAGCGATTAGAAGAGAGTTCACAACGATTGACTGAATGAACAGATATTATAAAATGACATAATTCCATCATACAGAGACCAAATAAGAGAAAGTTTGTGAGATCAAGTTTATAAAATAAGTCCCATGAAGTCAAACTTATAAAAAAGATAGATCAAAATATGAAGTGATTGCTAAAGTCAGACATCAATAAAAACTGGATGCGCTCCATATAAATTACGCTACTTCGTAGCAATTACTAACGTTTAAAACCAACAAATAACCTTTCATTTTGCTGTTAGTGTGACAAATCATTGCTGCTCCATCCAAATCAGCAAACTCAAACACCATGTAGTCCATTGCACCAATGTGGTCTCAGAAACGATCTAATGCTTGCAAGAGCAAAGAACGTCGTGACATGCTTGGGCTGTAGCCTTGACCCGTAGTGCTGGCCCGACCCGACACAATTATTTTTTTTATTTTACAAAAAACATATATACCTATATATAATTTATATTCAATATTAAAAACATATTAGTGTGATGTTCTACTGGTTAGACATTTCACCCAGTGTCTCCTGCCCTTCTTCCATTAGGGCATGGGTTCAAACCCCACCTCCTGCACCGTTTTTTTAACATTTTATGCTGATTTAATTAAATAGATCGACGAGCTAACGGGCTGGCCCGACACAGTATCTAGCTCGTGTCGGGCGTCGTTACGCTGATTTAATTAAATGGATCGACGAGCTGGCCTCTATAGACGTGCAGTGGATTAATTAGAAATAGTTGTGATATGTTATTCGTAAAAAATGACGTATGACGACCGTTGAAACTGGTGCTTTAAGTATAGTATAGAATTCGTGGGTATGAGTCTGTATAGAACCTGTACCCGCTGGGTATCCACTACCTAATGGATACCAAAAGGAATTGGAATTTAGATATACATATTGTTGGGATTTAGATATTCACCATTAGTTTTTTTCTTCAAAATGACACATTTTCTCCTTTACTCAACGTTCGTGAAACTATGTATCTATAAAACTAAAAACATTATCTAATTTTTATTAAATGGTGTAAGTATTCTTCTCCCCCTCCTAGAGTTTTTTCAGTGACATTCAGAATGTCTCTTCTGTACTTGGGAATTATAGCTAGGCTTCATATCTTTATAAATTTGTGTGATGTGATGGACCTGTAGATATGTTAGGAACATGTGAAAAACATTTTCGTTGTAAACTAAATGCCAACTATATGCCTACAGTTGACATGTTCATACAATATTTACTTCCAGCTAAAAGCACAGAATTACCATATTTCATCACATTCATGTCCTTCCCAAAGGAGCTTGACATTGATGCGCTTGTGCATGGAGAGACACAGGTGAGCATTTCAGTGTTATGATTTGTTTATTGTAGACAACCTGCATTAGCTTTTTCCTACAGATCATTAAAATTAGCAAGTATTTTATGTTATTGATATTATTGTTTGCCAAAGATGAAACATTTACATATATATGTCAATGCCTATATATTTACAGAGAAATGACATGGTTGAGTACTTCAGTGAGTAATTATCTGGTTTGGCATTATCTGCCAATGGATGGGTGCAATCTTATGAATTCCACTAGGTATGTGTCCGTGCGTTGCCATGAGAGGGGGAGCGTGGGGAGTAGCGCCTAGGCTACAAATATAATTTTGTTTATTTCTAAACAATAAGGTATGTGTGGTCTAGTGGTTAGCCCCAAAATTATAGAAGTAGTGGGTGTGGGGAGGATGAATCCGTGGTAGCACAAGTGCCCACATTAGGTTCTTAATAGAGTACTAGCCAGTTGCCCGTGCTTTGCTACGATTTTTATATATATCATATAAATATAAATAGGTATTAAGATCTTTATTCAAATATAATTATTGTTTATTTCTAAACACTAAGATACATGTGTTATGATGGTTAGCCCCAAATTTCTGGAGCTGGTGGTGTGGGTTCGAGTGCTCGCTCTGCACTTTTTTTGCGCGGTATAGTAGTTGCGTGAGTGGGGTCAGGTGCTGAGCAAGCGCAGTAGTTGGATGTATGAGCGCTGGGATCCACATGGCAATAGCTGAGAGGGGCGGGAGAACCAGTCAGAGAGCGTGAGACGGGCCTAGAGTGTCAGCGTGTCCACAAGGCAATAGCTGAGAGATGTCGCGTGGGGTGGGCCTAGAGTGTTAGCGTGAAGGGTGAAGCTGTGGTAGCACCAGATATCTACATCAGATTATTAATAGAATAGTATAGATATAGATTGTGTGAAGCCACCCATTATGTATGGTAATGTCAACCGGGTGAACCCCATATCTGTTTTCTGAAGCAAGACGACACGGAGCCATGACCGCTCGTCTTATGAAGGGAATGTTTACTAGTACAGTCACAATCTTCAACTGGTCATCTATTAGGAACAAGCAGCCTAGATTTATTACATCTTCCAATATGCTTAAAAATAGTTTGAAATACTGTTTTGCGCTTCTTCTCCTTCATCCGTAACTGATCCAACAAAAATAATATGATACATTATTTTTTGTTGGTGTACATGTTTTAAGACATGCTACCAAATAGCTCTTGCAATAAAAAAAGGATTGCCTATGTTTTGTTTGTACGTGTTTGAATAACTATCACATTTAAACAAGATCTATAGGTAATATATAAAATCTGTAGCAACACACTATATATATATATACAATTTGTATATTACGATCTCTGGGCTTTCAATAACTAGAGGAAGCATAGGTCAGACAGTGCAATCCGATCGAGCCAGACCAGGTCTGTGTTGCTATAAAAATACCCCCACGCCGCTAGGAATTAGGTTTTAGCGGCGGAGGCGGTTCCCTCGGGTGTGCGAGCGGCGGCGATCCTCGAGGCCAGCGGCGGTGCCACCCCGAGGCGGTCGACCGACGGCGATGCTCTCGAGACGGGTGGGCAAGCAGTGACAGTGCTCCCGAAGCAGACGAGCGGCGGCGCACCCTAGGTCCAGTGGCAACGGTGGTTGTGCGAGGCGCGGTAGGCGTCAGCAGCGACAGCGATGGCCACGAGGTACGCGGGTCGCTCCGGCGGTCGCGCGAGGCGCGATTGTCTCTGGTGATGGCGGCCACACGAAGCGTGGGTGGCTCTGGCGTCCTTCGACGACCAACTTCTCCGATCTGGCGGCTTCGGCAGTGTCCTTTGATCTAGCGGCCTCGAAATCGTCCTCCGGCGACGAACTATCCGATCCATGTTTATGTCATCGATGATTATGTTTTATGTCTGCTACTTACACTATTTACGCATTCCAGTGATTATTTTTACGACAATGAATACGATTTTATGTTGACATAAAACTGTCCCTAATTCCCGCGGGATGTTAGTTCAACCGATATTAGGTTTTTTATCAATTATGCTACACAGTGTATGTATTTATGCGACTTTGTATATGAATTTATGCTTGGCGTGAACCATGTCATCCTTTTTTGCATGCGTGCAGTGGAAATGAAAATATCATCCAAAATTTTCGCGCATGAAATGGAAACACCAACGATCTGCCATAATTTTTGGATATGCATAAAAATAGAAACACCATGGATGCGACTCCCATATTTTTCGGAACTGTCATAAAAAATAGGATCGTGAATACAACCCGTCAGAGATAATCCTCTCACATTGGCTCGTTATTTACGCTTATAACTGAGGGGTTTTATGCTCAAAACTTAAGATTTTTACGCTCGAACCTGGAGATGCGTCCACCAGTGAACCACATGCCAGATTTTTTACGCAGTGTACAACATTGCGTAATTACCTACACCGTGTAACATAATTTGTATAAGTATATACCATAAACTGGTTCTAACGGGTCTAGTTGCATGGCTGTTGGGGCAATCCTATATTTATGAAAGAAATAAAACATTAAATACGATTTTTTTGTTTCCATGCATGCCAATCTATTTCCTTTCATCGTACATTTTTGTCATCCTGATTTTGTGCGCGTGTAGCAGGTAACAGATTTTTACGCAGTGTACTGAATTACATAAATATCTACACCGTGTAACATAATTAGTATCAGTATATATCATAAACTGATACTGACGAGCCTAGCTACATACTTGTTGGAGCGATCCTATATTTATGGAGGAAATAAAACATTAAATACAATTTTTATTTCCATATATGCCAATACATTTCCTTTCATCATATGTTTTTGTTATTCTAATTTTGTGCATGCAGCATGTAACAGATTTTTACGTAGTGTATTGAATTGCATAAATATCTACACTGTGTGGCATAATTAGTATTAGTATATATCATAAATTGGTCCTGACGAGTCTAGCTGCATGTCTGTTATATTGATCCTATATTTACGGAGGAAATCAAATATTTAAAATAGAAACCGTCACATATCTCTTTCCGAAATTTACGAGCATGCAGAGAAACGTGCTTGACTCATACATGTTTTCCTATTTTTTTGCATGCATAGACGTGGGATGTGGGGCGCACCCGACAGACTGGCTTGCCAAATGCGTGTAGTGGGCGCGCCGGGCTGGACCAAGTCGCAGGGGTGGTCGGCCTAGACTTTCTCTAACTAGAGGAAGCCCAGGGCTCCTAATATACCAGCCATATATATATATAGACTAAGCAAGTTAATAGAGGCGTCAATACCTTAGCAAATTACAATAATTAGTAAAAAAATTAGATACTATTCCAATAATTTTGACATGTAGATATTTTTAAACAAAAATGTGGATGTAATACAAAGTTATAGATCTCTCCGAGCTCTACGATTTTCATATAAACTTCATCTTCATCTTCGAGCTCTACGATTTCTAGGTGGTTGTGGTGCTCTAGGAAGGGGATCACTAGAGATAATGGGCAGGGTGTCAAGTGTGTTCTTGGGATGGTTGGGTTTTGGACACCACACTTGTTTCTAAGGAAGGGCTCTCACAGACTCTACAAACACTCCATCTCTCACAGTAGGGGTGGCAGATTTAGGTGGAGTGTTACTTCAACGCTGACGGTTGACTCCAACGGATATGTGAGAGCACCTAGAGGGGGGGTGAATAGGTGATCCTATAAAACTTTAAACTTAAGCCACAAAAACTTTGTTAGGCGTTAGCACAATAATAGCCAAGTGGCTAGAGAGGAGTCTCAACAAAACACAATAACCACAAGAGATCAATCACAGAGATGGCACAATAGTTTATCCCGTGGTTCGGCCAAGACCAACGCTTGCCTAATCCACGTTGTGGCGTCCCAACGGACGAGGGTTGCAATCAACCCCTCTCAAGCGATCCAAAGACCCGCTTGAATACCACGGTGTTTTGCTTTGCTTTTCTTAATCCCGTTCGCGAGGAATCTCCACAACTTGGAGTCTCTCGCCCTTACACTTGAAGTTCACAAAGAAGCACGGAGCAAGGGAGGGATTAGCAACTCACACAAGACACAAAGATCACAACAAATACGCACACACAAGACCCAAACTTGAGCTCAAGAGACTAGCACACTAGAACGGAGCTCAAATCACTAGAATGTCGAACAAGTGCACAGGAATGGAGTGTGAGTGATCAAAAGTACTCAAGGAATGCTTGGTCTTCTCCGCCATGCGCCTAGGGGTCCCTTTTATAGCCCCAAGGCAGCTAGGAGCCGTTGAGAGCAATCTGGGAAGGCAATTCTTGCCTTCTGTCGTCTGGCGCACCGGACAGTGTCCGGTGCACGATTTCTTTCCTTCTATGGCGAAGCCGACCGTTGGCAGCCAGAGAGCCATTGGCGCACCGGACATGTCCGGTGCACACCGGACAGTCCGGTGCCCCCTTCTAGCCGTTGGCTCAGCCACGTGTCCCG
Source organism: Zea mays (assembly GCF_902167145.1). Taxonomy (NCBI): domain Eukaryota; kingdom Viridiplantae; phylum Streptophyta; class Magnoliopsida; order Poales; family Poaceae; genus Zea; species Zea mays. The sequence goes on from NC_050103.1 coordinate 147,718,954, forward strand.
CGCAGATCGTGCGGCCGACCGTTGGCTCACCGGACAGTCCGGTGCACACCGGACAGTCCGGTGAATTATAGCCGTACGTCGCCGATGAATTCCCGAGAGCGGCCAGTTCGCTCAAGCCAGCCTGGCGCACCGGACACTGTCCGGTGCACCACCAGATAGTCCGGTGCTCCCAGACTGAGCAGAGTCTTGGCTGCTCGAGCCAAGACATTTCCAATTGTTCTTTTCCTGTTTCCAGCACTTATACACAGTACATTAGTCTCTAAAACAATGTACTAAGTCTGAGAAACATACCTTTTGACATGATTTGCACTTTGTTCACCACTTTGCATAGATCAACACAAAAGCACTTGTGTTGGCACTCAATCACCAAAATCCTTAGAAATGGCCCAAGGGCACATTTCCCTTTCAATCTCCCCCTTTTTGGTGATTTATGCCAACACAACATAAAGCAACTAGAACAAGTGCAATATCAATGCAAATGAAAACTCAAATTTGTTTTGAATCAAATTTGGCATATATGGATCATTCTTTGCCACCACTTGGTTTGTTTTTGCAAATTAACCTCAATTTCCTAACTCTAAGTCAAACACACTTGTAGAGACATAAAGAGAGTTGTTCCAATAGAAATTGATCACAGTATCAAAAACTCCCCCTATTTCCCATAATCAACCATTCTCCCCACAAGAACCCAACTTTTGACAAAAAGAGCCAATAGGAGTATTTTGACAATATTTTGACAAAACAAAAGCTCTATTCTATTATTTTCAAAAGTCTCAAGTGGTAGCTGATCCATTTATTGCTTTGGCCTTTATTTTCTCCCCCTTTGGCATCAAGCACCAAAACGGGATCAATCTTGGCCCCTTAACCCCATTGCCTCACCAAAAATCTTCAACTAAGAGTAAAAGGCAATAAGAGTACTAAGATGAACTTGGAAGAAGTTACTCGTTCATCGGAGTGCAGTGGAAGTCTTGCATGGTCCAAGTTCACCTTTTCCCTTTCAATCCTCCTTAGAGACTAAATCAAGCAAACTCAAGCACATGGTTAGTCTCAAAGGGTCAAGTTGTCACACAACTCCCCCTAAATATGAGCATCCCATGCATAAGGACTTGTGAGGTCCGGGGAGTGCTTGTACAACTTGAGCACCATAATAAGCAACAAAATGCAGAATGAACATGATCAAGGGCATAAACATATGTATGCTACAATTCAATCCACGTTCCGCGAATCTAAGACATTTAGCTCACTACGCAGTCTGCAAAAGGTCTTCTCATCTAAAGGCTTGGTAAAGATATCGGCTAGCTGGTTCTCGGTGCTAACATGAAACACTTCGATATCTCCCTTTTGCTGGTGGTCTCTCAAAAAGTGATGCCGGATGTCTATGTGCTTTGTGCGGCTGTGCTCAACAGGATTTTCCGCCATGCGGATAGCACTCTCATTATCACATAGGAGTGGGACTTTGCTCAGATTGTAGCCAAAGTCCCTGAGGGTTTGCCTCATCCAAAGTAGTTGCGCGCAACACTGTCCTGCGGCAACGTACTCGGCCTCAGCGGTGGATAGGGCAACGGAAGTTTGTTTCTTAGAGTTCCACGACACTAGGGACCTTCCTAAGAATTGGCACGTCCCTGATGTGCTCTTCCTATCGACCTTACATCCAGCATAGTCGGAATCTGAGTATCCAATTAAGTCAAAGTTAGACCCCTTAGGATACCAGATCCCGAAGCAAGGCGTAGCGACTAAATATCTAAGTATTCGCTTCACTGCCACTAAGTGACACTCCTTAGGATCGGATTGAAATCTAGCACACATGCATACGCTAAGCATAATATCCGGTCTACTAGCACATAAATAAAGTAAAGACCCTATCATTGATCGGTATGCTTTTTGATCAACGGACTTACCTCCTTTGTTGAGGTCGGTGTGTCCGTCGGTTCCCATCGGAGTCTTTGCGGGCTTGGCGTCCTTCATCCCAAACCGCTTTAGCAAGTCTTGCGTGTACTTCGTTTGGGAGATGAAGGTGCCGTCCTTGAGTTGCTTCACTTGGAACCCAAGGAAGTATTTCAACTCGCCCATCATTGACATCTCGAATTTCTGCGTCATCACCCTGCTAAACTCTTCACAAGACTTTTGGTTAGTAGAACCAAATATTATGTCATCGACATAAATTTGGCACACAAACAAATCACCATCACATGTCTTGGTAAAAAGAGTTGGATCGGCTTTCCCAACCTTGAAAGCATTAGCAATTAAAAAGTCTCTAAGGCATTCATATCATGCTCTTGGGGCTTGCTTAAGTCCATAGAGCGCCTTAGAGAGCTTACACACGTGGTCGGGCTACCGTTCATCCTCGAAGCCAGGGGGTTGCTCCACGTACACCTCCTCCTTGATTGGCCCGTTGAGGAAAGTGCTCTTCACATCCATTTGGAACAACCTGAAAGAATGGTGAGCGGCATATGATAGCAAGATACGAATGGACTCTAGCCTAGCCATAGGAGCAAAAGTCTCCTCAAAGTCCAAACCTGCGACTTGGGCATAACCTTTTGCCACAAGTCGAGCTTTGTTCCTCGTCACCACCCTGTGCTCGTCCTGTTTGTTGCGGAACACCCACTTGGTTCCCACAACGTTTTGCTTGGGACGAGGCACCAGTGTCCAAACTTCATTGCGCTTGAAGTTGTTGAGCTCCTCTTGCATGGCCAACACCCAGTCCGAATCTAGCAAGGCCTCTTCTACCCTGAAAGGCTCAATAGAAGAGACAAAGGAGTAATGCTCACAAAAATTAACCAATCGAGATCGAGTAGTTACTCCCTTGCTAATATCACCCAGAATTTGGTCGACGGGATGATCCCTTTGAATCATCGCTCGAACTTGGGTTGGAGGTGCCGGTTGCGCTTCTTCCTCCATCACATGATCATCTTGTGCTCCCCCTTGATCACACGCCTCCTTTTGATGAACCTGTTCATCGTCTTGAGTTGGGGGATGCACCATAGTTGAGGAGGAAGGTTGATCTTGCTCATGTTGTTCCTGTGGCCGCACATCTCTAATCGCCATGGTGCGTATTGCGGCCGTTGGAACGTCTTCTTCATCTACATCATCAAGATCAACAACTTGCTCTCTTGGAGAGCCATTAGTTTCATCAAATACAACGTCGCTAGAGACTTCAACCAAACCCGATGATTTGTTGAAGACTCTATACGCCTTTGTATTTGAGTCATAACCTAACAAAAACCCTTCTACAGCTTTGGGAGCAAACTTAGAAATTCTACCCTTCTTCACTAGAATGTAGCATTTGCTCCCAAATACACGAAAGTAAGATACATTGGGTTTGTTACCGGTTAGAAGCTCATATGACGTCTTCTTGAGGAGACGATGAAGGTATACTCTGTTGATGGCGTGGCAAGCCGTGTTCACGGCTTCCGACCAAAAGCACTCGGGGGGTCTTGAACTCTCCAAGCATCATCCTCGCCATATCGATGAGCGTCCTATTCTTCCTCTCTACCACACCATTTTGTTGTGGTGTGTAGGGAGCGGAGAACTCGTGCTTGATCCCTTCCTCCTCAAGAAACTCCTCCACTTGAAGGTTCTTGAATTCGGACCCGTTGTCGCTTCTTATCTTCTTCACTTTGAGCTCAAACTCATTTTGAGCTCTCCTTAGGAAGCGCTTGAGGGTCCCTTGGGTTTTAGACTTATCCTGCAAAAAGAATACCCAAGTGAAGCGGGAAAAGTCATCAACAATAACTAGACCATACTTACTTCCTCCTATGCTTAGATAGGCGACGGGTCCGAAGAGGTCCATGTGTAGCAGCTCCAGGGGTCTTGATGTGGTCATCACATTCTTGTTGTGATGCGCTCCTCCCACTTGTTTACCTGCTTGACAAGCTGTACAAGGTCTATCTTTTTCGAATTGCACGTTAGTCAAACCTATCACGTGTTCTCCCTTTAGAAGCTTGTGAAGGTTCTTCATCCCTACATGTGCTAAGCGGCGATGCCACAGCCAGCCCATGCTAGTCTTAGCTATTAAGCATGCATCTAGACCGGCCTCCTCTTTTGCAAAATCAACTAAATAAAGTTTGCCGTCTAATACACCCTTAAAAGCTAATGAACCATCACTTCTTCTAAAGACAGACACATCTACATTTGTAAATAGACAATTATATCCCATATTACATAATTGACTAACAGATAGCAAATTATATCCAAGGGACTCAACTAAAAACACATTAGAGATAGAGTGCTCATTTGAAATTGCAATCTTGCCTAAGCCTTTCACCTTACCTTGGTTCCCATCACCAAATATGATTGAATCTTGGGAATCCTTGTTTTTGACGTAGGAGGTGAACATCTTCTTCTCCCCCGTCATATGGTTTGTGCATCCGCTGTCGATAATCCAGCTTGAACCCCCGGATGCATAAACCTGCAAGGCAAATTTAGGCTTGGGACTTAGGTACCCAACTCTTGTTGGGTCCTACAAGGTTAGTCACAATTGTCTTAGGGACCCAAATGCAAGTTTTATCACCCTTGCATTTTGCCCCTAATTTCCTAGCAACTATCTTCCTATCCTTTCTACAAATAGCAAAGGAAGTATTTAAAGCATGATATATTGTAGAAGGATCATCCATAACTTTCCTAGAAACATGAACAATATTCTTTCTAGGCACATGATGAACATATCTCCTAGACATATCTCTATCATGCATATAAGAAGAAATAGAAGCAAACACAGCATGTGAATCATAAGCATGTGAATCATAACTTCTATAGTCATTTCTAGCATGTCTCCTATTATGATACATAAAAAGCATGGTTCTTTTTAGTAGTACTTGCCATAGGAGCCTTCCCTTTCTCCTTGGCGGGGATGGGAACCTTATGGCTTGTTAAGTTCTTGGCTTCCCTCTTGAAGCCAAGTTCATCCTTAATTGAGGGGTGTCTACCAATCGTGTAGGCATCCCTCGCAAATTTTAGCTTATCAAATTCGCTCTTGCTAGTCTTAAGTTGAGCATTAAGACTAGCCAATTCATTATTAAGTTTGGAAATTGAAACTAGGTGTTCACTACAAGCATCAATGTCAAAATCTTTACACCTATTGCAAGTTGCAACAATTTCTACACAAGATGTTGATTTACTAGCTATTTCTAACTTAGCATTCAAATCATCATTAATTCTCCTTAAGTTAGAAATTGTCTCATGGCAAGAAGATAATTCACAAGAAAGCATTTCATTTCTTTTAACTTCTAGAGCATGAGATTTTTGTGCTTCTACAAATTTGTCATGTTCTTCATACAAAAAATCCTCTTGCTTTTCTAAAAGCCTATTCTTATCATTCAAGGCATCAATCAATTCATTAATTTTATCTACCTTGGTTCTATCTAGGCCCTTAAATAAACATGAATAATCTATTTCATCCTCATCACTAGATTCGTCCTCACTTGAAGAAGCATAAGTAGAGTTTCGAGTACATACCTTCTTCTCCCTTGCCATAAGGCATGTGTGACGCTCGTTGGGGAAGAGGGATGACTTGTTGAAGGCGGTGGCGGCGAGTCCTTCATTGTCGGAGTCGGAAGAGGAGCAATCCAAATCCCACTCCTTGCCTAGATGCGCCTCGCCCTTTGCCTTCTTATAGTTCTTCTTCTTCTCCCTCTTGTTCCCTTGATCCTGATCACTATCATTGTCGGGACAGATAGCAATAAAATGACCAAGCTTACCACATTTGAAGCATGAGTGCTTCCCCTTTGTCTTGGTCTTGCTTGGCTGCCCCTTGCGACCTTTTAGCGCCGTCTTGAATCTCTTGATGATGAGAGCCATCTCTTCATCATTAAGTCCGGACGCCTCAATTTGTGCCACCTTGCTAGGTAGCATCTCCTTGCTTCTTGTTGCCTTGAGAGCAAGAGGTTGAGGCTCATTGATTGAACCATTCAATGCGTCGTCCATGTATCTTGCTTCCTTGATCATCATTCGCCCGCTCATGAACTTTCCAAGTATCTCCTCGGGCGTCATCTTGGTGTACCTAGGATTCTCACGAATATTGTTTACAAGATGAGGATCAAGGACAGTAAAAGACCTTAGCATTAGGCGGACGACGTCGTGGTACGTCCATCGCGTGCTTCCATAGCTTCTTATCTTCTTGACAAGGGTCTTGAGCCGGTTGTACGTTTGGGTTGGCTCTTCTCCCCTTATCATAGCGAATCTCCCGAGTTCGCCCTCCACCAACTCCATCTTGGTGAGCATTGTGACGTCATTCCCCTCATGAGAGATCTTGAGGGTGTCCCAAATTTGCTTGGCGTTATCCAAGCCACTCACTTTGTGGTATTCATCCCTGCACAATGAAGCTAGAAGAACAGTAGTAGCTTGTGCATTTTTATGAATTTGCTCATTAATGAACATGGGACTATCCGTACTATCAAAGTGCATTCCACTCTCTACAATCTCCCATATACTAGGATGGAGAGAGAACAAGTGACTACGCATTTTGTGACTCCAAAATTCGTAGTCCTCTCCATCAAAATGAGGAGGTTTACCAAGTGGAATAGATCATAAATGAGCATTTGTACTTTGAGGAATACGAGAGTAATCAAAAGAAAAGTTCGAATTGACCGTTTTCTTTTTCTCGTAGTCGTCGTCCTTTTGGGAAGAAGTGGATTCGTCGCTGTCGTCGTAGTAGATGATCTCCTTGATGCGCCTTGTCTTCTTCTTCTGCCCGTCTCTTCTTTTGTGGCTCGAGCCTGAGTCCGTAGGCTTGTCATCTTTCGACTCATTGAAGATAGACTCCTTCTCGTTGTTGACCACCATCCCCTTTCCCTTAGGATCCATCTCTTCGGGCGATTAGTCCCTTCTTGAAGAGAACGACTCTGATACCAATTGAGAGCACCTAGAGGGGGGGGTGAATAGGTGATCCTATAAAACTTTAAACTTAAGCCACAAAAACTTTGTTAGGCGTTAGCACAATAATAGCCAAGTGGCTAGAGAGGAGTCTCAACAAAACACAATAACCACAAGAGATCAATCACAGAGATGGCACAGTGGTTTATCCCGTGGTTCGGCCAAGACCAATGCTTGCCTACTCCACGTTGTGGCGTCCCAACGGACAAGGGTTGCAATCAACCCCTCTCAAGCAGTCCAAAGACCCGCTTGAATACCACGGTGTTTTGCTTTGCTTTTCTTAATCCCGTTCGCGAGGAATCTCCACAACTTGGAGTCTCTCGCCCTTACACTTGAAGTTCACAAAGAATCATGGAGCAAGGGAGGGATTAGCAACTCACACAAGACACAAATATCACAGCAAATACGCACACACAAGACCCAGACTTGAGCTCAAGAGACTAGTACACTAGAACGGAGCTCAAATCACTAGAATGTCGAACAAGTGCGCAGGAATGGAGTGTGAGTGATCAAAAGTACTCAAGGAATGCTTAGTCTTCTCCTCCATGCGCCTAGGGGTCCCTTTTATAGCCCCAAGGCAGCTAGGAGCCGTTGAGAGCAATCTGGGAAGGCAATTCTTGCCTTCTGTCGTCTGGCGCACCGGACAGTCCGGTGCCCGATTTCTTTCCTTCTACGACGAAGCCGACCGTTGGCAGCCAGAGAGCCATTGGCGCACCGGACATGTCCGGTGCACACCGGACAGTCCGGTGCCCCCTTCTAGCCGTTGGCTTAGCCACGTGTCCCGCGCAGATCGCGCGGCCGACCGTTGGCCCGGCCGACCGTTGGCTCACCGGACAGTCCGGTGAATTATAGCCGTACGTCGCCGATGAATTCCCGAGAGCGGCCAGTTCGCTCGAGCCAGCCTGGCGCACCGGACACTGTCCGGTGCACCACCGGATAGTCCGGTGCTCCTAGACTGAGCAGAGTCTTGGCTGCTCGAGCCAAGACATTTCCAATTGTTCTTTTCCTGTTTCCAGCACTTATACACAGTACATTAGTCTCTAAAACAATGTACTAAGTCTGAGAAACATACCTTTTGACATGATTTGCACTTTGTTCACCACTTTGCATAGATCAACACAAAAGCACTTGTGTTGGCACTCAATCACCAAAATCCTTAGAAATGGCCCAAGGGCACATTTCCCTTTCAATATGTGACATGTCGTTGTTTGATGGTAGACTGGACTGGTCCGGTGCCACCCTAAGAAGGATGGGCCCAGTCAGAATCCTAGAGACAGTGCTACTGTTGGGGATCTGGTGGTGCACTGAACCGGTCTGGTGCACCCCTGGACAGAGCACTTGCCATGTTTTCAGCAACAACTATTTTGGCCCTTAGGGCTATAAATAGACCCCATTACGACCCCAACCATTTGACGATGGCAACAAGCAAGTAGAGAACAAGAGCATACTCTTATTCTATCCCTCTCTTGTGTATTCTATTGTAGATCAAGTGATTAGTGAGTGTTCTCGCCAAATATAGAGGCATGTATGTTATAGTGCTGCTAAGTGGAAGAGCTAGTGTGATCTTGAGCGAGTCATTCGAGTTGCTATTCTACCGTAGAGCTACCAAGTTGTGGTAGCCTCAGTTCTATTGTAAATCACATCGATAAAGTAGAAGTCTCGGTTTATCACCTTGGTGATAAACTTGAGCAATCGAAGGAAGGAGTTAAAATAGACTTAAGCCAGGTTGGCTAACTCCAACGTGGATGTAGGCAAGCATTTGAGGCTTGGCCGGACCACGGGAAAAATCGTTTTGTCCTGTGTCTCTTGCTTAATTTCTTATTCGCACTTGTATTCTTATCTTTGGTATAAGAAGTGCATGTATTTGTTGAGACAAGGACACCATTCCGCTGCATAAGACTCTTCAAGTCAAGTAAGAAAATTCGAATAGAGTTAAAGTTTTATTAATGCCTATTCAACCCCTCTAGGCATCATCCAAGTCCTTAGTACCTCAAAAGGTACTTTCAAGTACATTACATTTGGGTATAATTTGAAGCGCCCAAATCCCTTGGGACTCAAATGTGATACAATTACTAGTCCCAGGAGGCTAGTAAACACATTTACACATCAGATGATTCCAGATCTCCTTAAACGAGACAAACCTATAATGGTGGCGATCAACTTTAAGAGTTGGTCCACAACTCGGGACATATCATCAGAGTGGGGCTGAAGCAGCCCGATATACACAGCGAAGCAAACCAGCAGTCCAACAGCCACAGGCAAGGTTGGGAACAGGCGTAACTCTTACCCGATCAACGATCATCTTCTCTGAAAAACAACAAATAAGCAAGGGTGAGTACAAACGTACTCAGCAGCCCACCTTCACCCGCGGAATGGGGAAATCAGATATAATGCATGGAATATGTGGAGCTCAGGATATTTTGCAGAAACAGCAATATTTTATGCAGGGTTGTTTTGTAAAATATATTTTGTATTTTTCAAAGCGCATCCTCTCCCAAAGGAGCAGGAAGTTTTTCAATATAGAACAAAATCCCCTGGACTAAACCATCCAGGTATCTCAGCAGTTCCCACTAGTTTTCATTTTCAAAAACAGCTACTGGACTTCCCATCCACCATAGCTCACGGCTCAACCGCCGGACCTTTTAAAACCACTTTTCAAAAGCACTTTTTTTGAAAACAAAACACTAATTGTCATACCACACCAGACTCATCAATATCTGTGGGCGCAGACTATTCGAATAGGTTTGAACTCTGCGCAGAGGGGTACACTTTACCCACTAGTCCGGCTCTGCGATCTCATGGCCAATGAGACCCGAATCTGAATCTCTTTCTTTCCTCGCACGTCCTTACCTTAACGGTTATACCAGAAGGAGTCAGGCCACCGCCATGTCCAAACCGGACAAAACATTCCCCTTTCTTATCCTCCTGGTGCTCCCCAGCCATCATAACCTTGGGGTTCGGACCGTACAAGTTCAGATTGAGTGACTGCCCATACAGTCTCGAGTGGTTGTACTTATCATGAGTACAGGTAGTGAAGGATGACAAACCGATCCTTATATGAGAGGACAATCCTTCTGCTCACACCTAACCGGCTGAGCCATCACCTTAGGCCCTCCCCTAAACCAGAGAGTCCCTGATCATCCCTACTCAAAGGTGATAAGGGTGAAAACCCTTCATCATACACATTTTGAAAAGCATTTTCTTTTGAAAACTCACACCTTTTCTCAAATCATTTGTAACAAATATGTCAAGGATTGATTGCGGCAAGCGGTTGGGTGGCCATAATAACTTGTCTCAAAATCATATCATGCATAAAATAACAGGCTGATGGTTGTGGCTGAAAAAGCATAGGTAATTTATGCATCAAAGGGATCTAGTGAGCTTGCCGTGCTTATCCGGCGAAGGGGGAAGGGGAGCTCGCGGAACTGGCTTCTAGCTCCACTGCCTGGCGTAGACTTGTAGATCTAGCCTTCACGAGATGACATGAACGCTCCGATAACTATGCAACATGAACAAGCAAGCATACAAACCAGTAAGTATATCAACAAATATTTAGTATAGTGGTCAGAATAGCGATATATGGATGGGTAGAGTCTTGAGTAGAATCTGTGTCATGTGGTGTTGAGATACTACTAGTGGTGGAGCGGAGGTGCTTACCAGGAGGGTGGACTGTAGGCGAAGCGACACTATGTGTGTAGCCGGTAGAGCGGAGTAACTGAGTGGGTGGGGTGTTTGCCTTGGCTGAGGGTGTTGAGTGTGTGTGGAGAGGGAGAGGGTAGCTGGGTGTATTTATAGTTGGGTGTATGTGGTGTAGCATAGTGAAGTTTACTGTTGGTGAGAATAGTGACGAATGAATCGTCTGACTTAGTATGAATAAGAGAGTTATAGGCAGAATATGGGACAAGAGTATTTTGGGAGTTTTCTGGAACATGAACCATGTTTAAGGGATGACATGGTTGGATAGGGAATAGTTTGATAAGAATTTAGAAACAAGAATTATTGGAATCTGAGTTTGGAAGCCTGGTTCGAAGGAATCTCAAAGTTAAGCGTGCTCGACTTGGAGAAACCTGGGATGGGTGACCAGATGGGAAGTTCCCTACTGGAAGGAAAATCACAGTCACCGGAGTTCGTATGACTAGAATATGGGTCTGGCTGGTCTTAGGTGGACTGGACAGCATAATGGATGAGTAGTTGAAATTTGGGGTGATCGGATGATCGATAAATAGTAACGACGAAAAAGTAATTATAGGTATCATCAATGAATAGTAATGATGATGAATAGTAGCGATGAATAGTGATGGTGAATAGTTCGTATGAACAAACAATGAACGATGAATAGTGACTATGAATGAACGATGAACGATGAATAGGAACTATGAACGAACGGATGAACGATCGAATGATCGGACGAACGAATGATCGGAATTTCGGCAGCATAACGGCCAGACAAAGATTATATAGACGAACGATGAATAGGGACTATGAACGAACGATGAACGATGAATAGGAACTATAAAAGAACGATGAACGATCAAATGATCGAACGAACGAACGATCGGAATTTCGGCAGCATAACGGCTAAACAAAGATTATTTGGATGAACGAACGGACGGACGATCGATCGAACGAACGAACGAACAAATGAACAAACTAAGAACAGGTGGACGAACGATCGAAGAACGACCAAATGATCCTTGTGCTAGTGTGTGCTTGTGTGGAACATGGAGTGGGCGTGTGTGTGGGGGAGGAGAGTTGCCATGAAATGGCTTGGGGTGGCTTGAGAGGAGGCCCTTGCCCCTCTATTTATATCCATGGTGGGGGATTAGGGGGAGGGATGAGAGGATTAGTGGGAGGATGAGAGAATTAGTGGGAGATTAGCATGTATTTGTCTTGTATAAGTGAGATTAGCTTGTAGAGCTCACCGTATGACACCGGAGGCATACGTATACGTATGAGCATGAGGAAAGTTATGAAGAAAATATTTGTAGGGACTTGAAAAATGATTCTGAAGGTATTTCTCAAGAGGAAAATACTTGGAGATATATCGGTAGAATATTTGGGTAGTATTTCTAGAAAGAATTTGAGGGGTCACTGGGGAAATATCTGGGTAGTATTTCTGGAAAGAATTTGAGGGGGATCACTGGAGAAACATTTGTAGGATATTTTGAGGAGGATTTTGGAGAGAATATAGACCACTATATTTTATTTGTTGATATCAACTCGCAAACAAACATTTTGAAATGAAATTTGAAATTCATTTTGAATTTAGAGCGAGTTTGAGAAAATTTTAAGATTTGAATTTTTGGGATGCTACATAATTCGAGAGGTAAGGTTGTCTCTCGTGGCATCATTCGGGTGAACGAGAGCTTTGTTCTCAAGGATGTTGCATTTATTTCTAATGCGCATTTTACTTTGCTTTCAGTTTCACAACTCCTTGAGGATGATTTCAAAGTGAGCATTAAGAGGGGCCTTTCTCGTGTTTTGGATGGCAAGAGAGATCTTGTTTATCGGATTTCCTATTTGGACGAGTTTTGTGTTGATATTTCCCGCTCTTTTGGCTCTTCTTGATGTCTTGTGCAGGATCTTCTCAAATCTAGAAGTGACATAAGAGGTTGGGTCATTTGAGCTTTGAGCTTCTGGTTAGTTTGCACTCAATTGACCTCATCCAAGGATTTCCCAAATTGAAGCATGAGAAAGATCTTGTTTCTCACCCTTGTTGTCATGGGAAAATGGTTGCTGCTTCTCATCCCCTGGTCACAAAGGTGATGACCAAGCAACCTGGCGAGTTGATTCACTTGGACATATTTGGTCCAGCTTGGGTTTGCTCTCTTGGGGGAAGTGGTATGTTTTGGTGATTGTAGATGACTTTTCTCGCTACTCTTCAGTGTTCTTCATGGAGGCGAAGGATGAGGCTTTTTCTCATGCTCGAGATTTGATTCTTCAATTGCAAAATAAGTTTTACAAAAATGCCATAAGAGTTATTCATAGTGACAATGGCACAAAATTCAAGAACACTTATTTTGAGACCTTATGTGCTTCTTTGGGTCTTGAGCATTATTTTTCCTCTCTATATGTACCTCAACAGAATGGAAGTGTTGAACGCAAAAAATCGGGCCCTTATTGAGATCGCTAGGACGATGCTCGATGAGCATAGGGCTCCTAGAAAGTTTTAGGCTGAAGCAATCAACACAACTTGCCATGTGTCCAATCACATTTTTTCTCCGAGCTTTCTTATAAAAAAAACCTCTTATGTATTGTGATTTGGACGTCCACCCAATGTAAATCATTTCAGGGTGTTTGGTTGTAGACGCTTTGTGCTTAAACAGGGAAATTTGGACAAATTTGAGTCACATACTTCCAACAAGATTTTTCTTGGTTATGCTTTACATTCTCCAGCTTATTGCATACTTGACCTTGAAACTAAGCATGTTGTGGAGACTTGTGAGGTGACTTTTGATGAGACTATACCTTGTACATCCACTATTTTTATCATATAGATCATGGATAGATGGTTGAAACCATCTTTATGAATGAGTAAGATGACACTAATTGGGGTGATCCTAAGCCGTCTCCACCAACTGCCCCAGTCTAGCCTGCTTCCACTACTTCGGATGACGAACCCAACATCACTTCTTCCACTACTTGGGGTCAACTTGAGCCAGAGGTTACTAAGACTAGAGGCAATCAGGCTCATGATAGAGGGGAGGCGACCTCTTCAAGGGATGCACCACGACACATTCAGCATCGTCACCCACCTCAATAGATGATCAGTGAGCTTCACGAGTGAGTCACTCAATTCAGGTCACAACATATCTCTCACTTTGCTCATTCTGCATTTGTTGCCTTTTTGAGCATTGAGATGTTGGATATGCTTTATCTGACCCTAATTGGGTTAATGCCATGCATGAGTAGCTTGAAAATCTTGAAAGAAACCAAGTTTGGCTTTCAGTACCATGTCCACAAAATTGCCACCACATAGGTACCAAATGAGTTTTCAAAAACAAAAAGGATGAGGATGGGATGGTAGTTCACAACAAAGCAAGCTTTTGTTGCTTCAAAGGGTTTTAAACTTTTCAAATGAATATTAAAAGTGCTTTCCTAAATGGGTATATAGAGGAAGAGGTTTATGTGAGACAACCCCTGGTTTCGTGAATCCAAATTTCCAAACCATGTTTTTAAACTACAAAAATCTTTGTATGGTTTGAAACAAGCCCCTAGAGCCTAGTATAAGAGTTCGAATACCTTTTTGTTGCTAAGGTTTTAAAATGGGATCTATTGCAATTTTTTGTGCATCTACACGGTGCTTACTAAGTGCATTTATCAATAAGGGGGAGAAATTTTCACACACACAAATCCTATTGGGGATGTATTTCTTTGAGAGGCTCTGAGTACTTCTTTAAGGGGAGTTGATTTTGTCCAGTGGGGTTTTGAGAGATGTGTCTTGGTAGTTGTGTTGAGTCATTTGCCTCTTTCTGGAGGGACTAGCTTTGCCTTTAGCTTTATTGCTTCCTTTTCTCCAATTTGGCTCTAATCTCTAGCTCGTGGTGTTGAGCCCATTCTCTTCCTTTTCTTGATGGCTAGCCAAACTTTGCTTGGTTGTTTTGGGCCGTTGCCCATAACTTTGGGGACGAAGCTTTGCTCACTTTTGATGACTTGCATATTGGCCTTTATCTAGCTTCTTGTCATTTGAGTGAGTTCCTTTCTTATTTCCTTATTTTTGCTGATCTTTGTGTTTGTGTCGTGGTGTTCATAATGCACTCATTAAGGGGGACATTTTGAACACAAGGTTGATGTGTGCCTTGTCGTTCAGGTTGTGATGAGTAATTGTCAAAAAGGGTAGTGCCTTGAGTTGGGTTAGTTAGACAAACCTGGGTGCGAGGTTGTTGGTGCAACACGTCTCTCGGATGGTGGTCGACAATGAAGGTGAAGGTTATGTGGGTTTGTGCTAATGGACTAGGAGCGATGAAGGATAGGCACTAAGTCTTGACCAAGGGACTGAAGAAGCTAGGTGACTAGCCGTGGTGGCTAACACCTAGTGATATTGGCGGGTGCGAGGACATGGAGGGCCGGATCTTCTCGCTGACGCGGTTGCGGACCGACGGAATACAAGTCTAGGATGTGGGGGACGTGTATGGAGTATGCTACCCAAGAAGGTTTCAGTGGTTGAGTGTAAGGCCCAAAATTTGTATAATAATAATAATAAAATAAATATATGAAGAAATAAAATAGCAAATTCAGATATCTTAAATTATACTTGAGTGTTGAAAATTGAGGACTGAATTTTGAAACCCAAGAACTATTTTAGAAAAGAAGTAATAGAAAAGTTTTCTATTCATCTAAATGATTATGCATATCATTAAATGATGCACCATAAGCATTTATTTACAAGAATATTTAATTTTGAAGTAACTTTTACTTCTTATCACACATTGAAAATGCTATTTTCTAAAAAGAAAGAAAACAATATGAATGTTTTTCATATTTCAAACATCTACCAAACAAATAAATCAATTAAAATAAATATATATCTATTGCTTCATAATTGCTTTTGAATATGTATTAAAAATTTGAATTCCTAAACTTTATCTTGGTTTTGAATTTTAAATTTGTAAATTAAAATGGAACAGAAAATAGAGAATGAGAAGGGAATTTTAATGAAACCATTTACTCCTTCCATAAATAAATGATAAGGAAAAGAATAGAAAAATAATATTGGAAACAATAAAGGTTATAATCACATTGGTATCAACTTTGGCACTTGAGAATTTGGAAAAATCAAAACATGAATTTGACTCGTTTTGGATATTTTGAATTTGAAAATGTGAAAGAAATATCATATATTATAAAATAAATTTATCATATTTTGGGCATGTACAAATTATACTCTTAATCTGAGGATAATTTACCACAGGGTTGAATTTGAAATTTGAATTCAAAATGAGAAGGAAAAACAAATCAGAAAAAGGAAAAAAAGAGAATAAAATAAAAAGGAATAAACTGCGCCTGGGCCCAAGTCCTTGCACGCGGCCCACCTAACAAATCTCTCCCCGCGCAGCCCATCCGCGCCTGTGCGCCGACAGGTGGGACCGCCTGGTCAGTCACTCGTCTCGCACCCGGCTCTACCGTTCGAGTGCCGTGTGGGTTCGGTCCGTCAGCTCTCGCGCGCAAGTCGTCTGTGCCTGTGACCGTTGACGCGCGGGCCCACCTCATCAGACCATCTCTACCTCGCCGCGCTCCTCAACTGATTTCAGTTGAGAGAAATCCGGGAGGTGGGCGCCAATTTTCTCTCGCCATGGGCGCCGTCCTGGGAGCATATACCTCCTATTTCCCCTGCCGTTCACCAGTCGAAGTCCCCAGGCCAAAACAGAGAGGTTGTGGACAACAGAGATTGAGGGAGGTCGAGTAGGAGTCCGTCAAAGCCGTTGCGGCTCCTCATCGCCGGGAGGGGCTCGGCTATTGCACTACGGGGATCGACAACGGGCCTCGAAGCTCTCGGTGTCGTCAGTGGGCAGCGGGGAACCTTGTGGCCACCAGAATTCCTCACTGGCGCCCTGTTCGTGTCGCAGTCCCGCCCCGCACCGTGGACAGGCTCGCTACTTCTTCAATCGTGAGTGAAAACCTCCTATCCGTGTTCGCCATCATCCCCTCTAGATTTAGCACCAGCCAATTTTAGGTTTGGGGCGTCCGAGCGTCGGATTGCGTGTCCGCCGACGATGCCCCGCCATGGGTAGACAGTGCGCCGCCGTCGTGTGGATTTGGGGAAAAGAAGAAGAACTGTGGGCCGTGGGATCTCCAGTAGACGGCTCAGATTAGAACATGAGGGTACCCTTTCGACGCTTTGAATCCGAGGCGTTAATCAGAAGATCAATGGCTCTGGTAGCATATCGATTCATTTAATTATATGATTGATCTGGGCGGTTCATTTTAGATCTGGCGGCCGAAATGTTTGGGCAGATTAAATCTAATTTGTAGCATATAGTTTAGATCAGACGACTGAGATTCTTGCGTACCCTTTCGGCCGAACGTTTTACTAAAGAGACCCTGGACTTGTAGGAAATGAACATACCATCCCTAGTAACTGTGCGCTGAGTCTAGAAGGTTTTGCGCAGAGACCCTCGGGTTTCTGTTTATTTGACGCGCAGACCAGACACTTAATAAAATCGAGAAATTCATTTAGAAAATGATTTTCAGTATAAAATTAATTGCACAAACATGTTAAATCCTAGAAAATTTATATGGAGTCCAAATTGGTCCATTCCAGTTCCTATAATTTTGTAATATTATTGTTTATCAATTAGTGCCACTGTTTTAACATGAAACTCATATTAAATTTGATCACTTAATTATTTCCGTACCAATCACATAAAACCTTCGAAAATTCATGACTCACAATTCGTAACTCTGATTTGGTCTGTTCAAGTTGCGTTAGCTTTGGATAAATATTTACTACACAGTAACAACATTGATTATGTGATATCCCATGCTGTTATAATTAGGTAACTAATTTGGTTAATCTATGTTTTCTGGATTAGCTTTTCTAATATTAATATAGTATTCTGATCATATAATTATAATTTGATTAAAATATGATCTCTAGTCAAGTTATAATTAAAATTAAAGTTGAGTTAATTATTTATAGAATATTCTCTCATATGATGTAAACTAACCAATTGGTAATATAGTTTAATATTTAAATTAATGAGATCTTCTATAAATCTTAACTTTATAACCGTGACTCCGATTTTAGTAGTTCTCAAACCCACGATCTCGTAGCGACGCGTAGATTATTATTATGCAGTTTATTCTTATGTTTGGTGTGATGTTAATTTTGTCTATACCATGTTTGTTTGTATTGCTACGACTAGCGTGAGGTCACGAGTCACCTGAAGATCATCCTGGTACCTGGAATCACAAGTCCCAGGCAAGTTGTGCCCTTGATCACTTTCATTTACCCAATAATGTTCTTTATAATCATTTATTCATGCATAGGTTTAATTTTGATGGGACCCAATAGGTCACCCTAGTCTGATTATCTTTTTACCTTGTTTATCCCTGAATTATTCAGGTAGTTATTGAAAGGGAAATGTACCCTTGGGACATTTCTATAAGATTTTGGTGATTAAGTGCTCCACACAAATGCTTTGAGTAATATTTGTGCCAAAGACTTAAGAAGTGCAAATCAAGAATAAAGGTTTGTTTCTAAGACTTAGTACATTGTTTTGGAGACTAATGTGTTGTGTCTAAGTGCTAGAAACAGGAAAAGACCAATTTGGAAAAGACTTGGCTGAGCAGCCAAGACTCTGTGTAGTCTTGGTGCACCGGACTGTCCGGTGCGCCAGACTGGCTCTGGCAAACTGGCTGCTCTCGGGTTTCGTCGGCGGCGTACGACTATAAATCACCGGACTGTCCGGTGGTGCACCGGACTGTCCGGTGAGCCAACTGTCGGCCGCGTAATCCGCGCGCGACGCGTGGCAGAGCCAACGGTCAGAAGGGGGCACCGGACTGTCCGGTATGCACCAGACAGTGTCTGGTGCGCCAACGGCTCTGAATATCCAACGGTCGGCTTCGCCAAAGAAGGAAAGAAATCCACACCAGACAGTGTCCGGTGCGCCAAGCGACAGAAGGCAAGAATTGCCTTCCTGGAATGCTCTCAACGGCTCCTAGCTGCCTTGGGGCTATAAAAGGGACCCCTAGGCGCATGGAGGAGTATAACAAGCATTCTCTAAGCATTCCTAAGCACCAAGACTCCAATTTCGCGCATTCGATTCCTTGTGATAGCAACTAGAGCTCCATTTGAGTAGAGAACTCTTTGGGTTGTGTTGTGAGCTCGAGTTGTGACTTGTGTGCGTGTTTGTGCTCTGATTTTGTGTCTTGTGTGCGTTGCTCATCCTAGCCTTACTTCCATGCTTCTTTGTGAACATCAAATTGTAAGGGCGAGAGGCTCCAAGTTGTGGAGATTCCTCGCAAGCGGGATATAGTGAAACAAAGCAAAACACCATGGTATTCAAGTGGGTCTTTGGACCGCTTGAGAGGGGTTGAGTGCAACCTTTGTCCATTGGGACGCCACAACGTGGAGTAGGCAAGTGTTGGACTTGGCCGAACCACGGGATAAACCACTATGCCTATATGTGTTGATCTTCTTGTGGTTATCGTGTCTTGCAAGAACTCCTTTCTAGCCACTTGGCTTTATTGCTCTAACACTTAATCAAGTTTGTGGCATTAAGTTTAAAGTCTTTACAGGATCACCTATTCACCCCCCTCTAGGTGCTCTCAATTGGTATCAGAGCCGTTCTCTTCACGTAAGGGACTAATCACCCGAAGAGATGGATCCTAAGGGCAAGGGGATGGTGGTCAATGATAAGGAGAAGGAGTCCTTCGTCAATGATCCAAAAGATGACAAGCCTACTGACTCAGGCTCGAGTCACAAAAGAAAAGACGGGAAGAGGAAGAAAACAAGGCGCATCAAGGAGATCGTCTACTACGACGACAGCGACGAGTCCTCTTCTTCCCAAAAGGACGACGACAACTACGAGAAAAAGAAAACGGTCAATTCAAACTTTTCTTTTGGTTATTCTCGTATTCCACAAAGTACAAATGCTCATTTACTCTCCATTCTACTTGGTAAACCTCCTCACTTTGATGGAGAGGACTACGGATTTTGGAGTCACAAAATGCGTAGTCACTTGTTCTCTCTCTATCCAAGCATATGGGAGATAGTAGAGAGTGGAATGCAATTTGATAGTACTGATAGTCCCATATTTATCAATGAGCAAATTCACAAAAATGCACAAGCTACTACTGTTCTTCTAGCATCTTTGTGCAGGGATGAATACCATAAGGTGAGCGGCTTGGATAACGCCAAGCAGATCTGGGACACCCTCAAGATCTCGCATGAGGGGAACGACGTCACCATGCTAACCAAGATGGAGTTGGTGGAGGGCGAACTTGGGAGATTCGCAATGATCAGGGGCGAGGAGCCAACCCAAACGTACAACCGGCTCAAGACCCTCGTTAACAAAATAAGGAGCTATGGAAGCACACGATGGACGGACCACGACGTTGTCCGCCTAATGCTAAGGTCCTTCACTGTCCTTGATCCACATCTTGTAAACAATATTCGTGAAAATCCTAGGTATACCAAGATGTCGCCCGAAGAAATACTTGGGAAGTTCGTAAGCAGGCGGATGATGATCAAGGAGGCAAGATACGTTGATGATGCGTTGAATGGTCCAATCCACGAGTCTCAAACCGTTGCTCTCAAAGCAACGAGGAGCAAGGAAGTGCTACCTAGCAAGGTGGCACAAGTTGAGGCGGCGGGGCTCAATGAGGAAGAGATGGCCCTCATCATCAAGCGTTTCAAGACGGTGCTAAGGGGTCGCAAGGAGCATCCCAACAAGAACAAGACAAAGGGGAAGCGCTCATGCTTCAAATGTGGTAAGATTGGTCATTTTATCGCTAATTGTCCCGATAATGGTAGTGTCGGGGACCATAATTAGGGGTACCCTCAAGGCTCCTAATTCTCAGCTGGTAACCCCCATCAGCATAAAGCTGCAAAGGCCTGATGGGTGCGATTAAGTCAGGGATCAGTCCATTCGAGCGACTCGATCACGCCTCGTCCGGGCCTGGCCTCGGACAAGGGCAGCCGACCCCGGAGGATTTCCGTCTCGCCCGAGGCTCCCCTCCAACGGCGAACGTATTTCCGGCTCGCCCAAGGCCCTGCCTTCGCTAAGAAGCAACCCTGACCAAATCGCCGCCCCAACCGACCGAATCGCAGGGGCATTTAATGCAAAGGTGGCCTGACACCTTTATCCTGACGCACGCCCCCCAGCCGGCAGAGCCGAAGTGACCGCCGTCACTTCGCCGCTCCACTGACCGACCTGACAGAAGGACAGCGCCGCCTGCGCCACTCTGACTGCGGTGCCACTTGATAGAGTGAAACTGACAGGCAGTCAGGCCCTGCCGAAGGCATCATAGGAAGCTCCGCTCCGCCCGACCCAGGGCTCGGACTCGGGCTAAGTCCCGGAAGACGGCGAACTCCGCTCCGCCCGACCCAGGGCTCGGACTCGGGCTAAGTCCCGGAAGACGGCGAACTCCGCTCCGCCCGACCCAGGGCTCGGACTCAGGCTAAGTCCCGGAAGACGGCGAACTCCGCTCCGCCCGACCCAAGGCTCGGACTCGGGCTAAGTCCCGGAAGACGGCGAACTCCGCTCCGCCCGACCCAGGGCTCGGACTCGGGCTCAGCCCCAGAAGACGACGAACTCCGCTTCGCCCGACCCCAGGGCTCGGACTCCGCTCTGGCCTCAGCCGACGGCCTCCGCCTCGCCCGACCCAGGGGCTCGGACTCGACCTCGGCCACGGAAGACAGACTCGACCTCGGCTTCGGAGGAGCTTCCACATCGCCCAACCTAGGGCGCAGACCAGCCACGTCAACAGGAGGCGCCATCATCGCCCTACCCCGAGCTGACTCGGGCCGCAAGAAACAAGACCGGTGTCCCATCTGGCTCGCTCCGCCAGATAGGCAATGATGGCGCCCCGCATACTCTGTGACGACGGCGGCTCTCAGCCCCCTTATGGAAGCAAGAGGACGTCAGCAAGGACCCAACCGCTCCGACAGCTGTCCCTCCGCCAGGCTCCATTGCTCCTCCGACGGCCACGACATCACACCAGCTGGGTGCCAAAATCTCTCCGGCTGCCACCACAGCATGTACTTAGGGCGCTAGCTCTCCTCCGCTAGACACGTAGCACTCTGCTACACCCCCCATTGTACACCTGGATCCTCTCCTTACGCCTATAAAAGGAAGGACCAGGGCCCTCTTAGAGAGGGTTGGCCGCGCGGGGACGAGGACGAGACAGGCGCTCGCTTGAAGCCGCTCGCTCCCTCTCCCGCGTGGACGCTTGTAACCCCCTACTTCAAGCGCACCCGACCTGGGTGCGAGACGAACACGAAGGCCGCGGGATTTCCACCTCTCTCACGCCTGTCTCCGGTCGCCTCACTTCCCCCCTTCGCGCTCGCCCTCGCGCTCGACCCATCTAGGCTGGGGCACGCGGCGACATTCACTCGTCGGCTTAGGGACCCCCTGGTCTCGAAACACCGACAGTTGGCGCGCCAGGTAGGGGCCTGCTGCGTGTTGACGAACAGCTTCCCGTCAAGCTCCAGATGGGCAGTCTCCAGCAACCTCTCCAACCCGGGACGGTGCTCCGTTTCGGGAGTCTTGAGTTCATGTCCCTCGACGGCAGCTACGACATGATACTCCTTCCACCACCACGCGACAACGACAATGGCGGCCGTCAGCCCGCCCGCCGGCGGCGGAATCGACGACGTCTTCCCCGCGTGGTGGAAGAACAACCTTCGAGCTCATCCTGCCCTTTCCCCCGCCGAAGGAGGGGAAGGCAGGGCGACCAAGGCCAAGCAGGAGGCAGCGCCTCGTTGGCTGTCGAGCGAGCCGACAGCACCGGTACCCCAACGAGGGGCGCACCGGGTATCGACTTCGCGCCTGAGACGAAGACGAGCACCGTCTCCCCGCGACACGCCAATCCCGAGCAAGCGAACGACGCCAGCGCGCTCGCGGAGAGCTTGCTGGATGTCACCCTCGTACCTGAGACGACGGTGCAGTCAGTCCCCGACGTGACTTTATCGCCGCTCGTCGACCAAGAGGTACCGATCGATTCCCATCCCATGTCATTTGGATTCAGCCTCAACCCGCCTAGCGACCTTGCTTTGGCGGGCGCTCTCGTAGAGGCAAGTCCAAACCCTCTGGGGTTCCGCATGCGGTCGCCTTGGGACCGGCTGACGGACGTCTCGACCTACGGGCCCTCTGGGTCCGAGGAAGACGACGAGCCCAGCATCTGTTGGGATTTCTCTGGACTTGGCAACCCCAGTGCCATGCGGGACTTCATGACCGCATGTGACTACTGCCTCTCCGACTGTTCCGACGGTAGCCGCAGCCTCGGCGACGAGGACTGCGGCCCAAGCCGCGAATGTTTCCACGTCGATCTAGGGGGTCCCTCCGAAGGCAATCATCTCGGCATGCCGGAGGACGGTGATCTCCCTAGGCCAATGCCCCGCGTTGACATCCCACGGGAGCTAGCTGTGGTCCCCGTTCAGGCGGGGGGGCATGACCCACAGCTTGAGCAAATCCGCGGGGTGCAGGCCAGGCTCGACGAGGGAGCAGGGGCGCTTGAGCCGATCCACCGGGACGTCGGGCAGGCATGGGCGGGCCAACCCCCGGCCGGAGAAATACGTCATCTGCCCCAGGGTTTCCAGCACCACGTCGCCGACGACGTCAGGGTCAGGCCGCCACCCGCATCTAGTGGGGTCGGCCAGAACCTGGCTGCAGCAGCGATGGTTCTCCGCGCGATGCCGGAGCCATCAACCACCGAGGACCGGCGAATCCAGGCGGAGCTCAAGAATCTCCTGGAAGGCGCCGCGGTCCGATGGGCCGAGAGCTCTGCCTCTCAAAGGCAGGGATACCTCTCGGAACCTCATGCCGCGACTTCCCGATTCATGCGGGAAGCCTCGGTCTACACCGGGCGCACGCGCAACACCGCGCCTGCGGCCCCGGGCCGCCTCGGCAACGAGCACCATCACCGCGACCGTCGGGCCCACCTCGACAAGAGGGTGCGCCGAGGCTACCACCCCAGGCGTGGGGGACGCTACGACAGCGGGGAGGATCGGAGTCCCTCGCCCGAACTGCCCGGTCCACAGGCCTTCAGCCGGGCCATCCGACGGGCACCGTTCCCGACCCGGTTCCGACCCCCGACTACTATCACAAAGTACTCGGGGGAGACGAGACCGAAACTGTGGCTCGCGGACTATCGTCTGGCCTGCCAACTGGGTGGAACGGACGATGACAACCTCATCATCCGCAACCTCCCCCTATTCCTCTCCGACACCGCTCGCGCCTGGTTGGAGCACCTGCCTTCGGGGCAGATCTCCAACTGGGGCGACCTAGTCCAAGCCTTCGCCGGCAATTTCCAGGGCACGTACATGCGCCCCGGGAATTCCTGGGACCTCCGAAGCTGCCGGCAGCAGCCGGGAGAGTCCCTCTGGGACTACATCCGGCGATTCTCGAAGCAGCGCACCGAGCTGCCCAACATCACCGACTCGGATGTCATCGGCGCGTTCCTCGCCGGCACCACCTGCCGCGACCTGGTGAGCAAGTTGGGTCGCAAGACCCCCACCAGGGCGAGCGAGCTGATGGACATCGCCACCAAGTTCGCCTCCAGCCAGGAGGCGGTCGAGGCTATCTTCCGAAAGGACAAGCAGCCCCAGGGCCGCCCATCGGAAGATGCTCCCGAGGCATCAACTCAGCGTGGCGCCAAGAAGAAAGGCAAGAAGAAGTCGCAAGCGAAACGCGACGCTACCGACGCGGACCTTGTCGCCGCCGCCGAGTACAAGAACCCTCGGAAACCCCCCGGAGGTGCCAACCTCTTCGACAAGATGCTCAAGGAGCCGTGCCCCTATCATCAGGGGCCCGTCAAGCACACCCTTGAGGAGTGCGTCATGCTTCGGCACCACTTCCACAGGGCCAGGCCACCCGCGGAGGGTGGCAGGGCCCGCGACGATGGCAAAAAGGAAGATCACCAAGCAGGAGAGTTCCTCGAGGTCCGCGACTGCTTCATGATCTACGGTGGGCAAGCGGCGAATGCCTCGGCTCGGCACCGCAAGCAAGAGCGCCGGGAGGTCTGCGCGGTGAAGGTGGCGGCGCCAGTCTACCTAGACTGGTCCGACAAGCCCATCACCTTTGACCAAGCCGACCACCCCGACCACGTGCCGAGCCCGGGGAAATACCCGCTCGTCGTCGACCCCGTCATCGGCGACGTCAGGCTCACGAAGGTCCTTATGGACGGAGGCAGCAGCCTCAACATCATCTACGCCGAGACCCTCAGGCTCTTGCGTGTTGATCTGTCCTCCGTCCGAGCAGGCGCTGCGCCCTTCCATGGGATCATTCCCGGGAAGCGCGTCCAGCCCCTCGGACAACTCGACCTTCCCGTCTGCTTCGGAACACCCTCCAACTTCCGAAGGGAGACCCTGACGTTCGAGGTGGTCGGGTTCCGAGGAACCTACCATGCGGTACTGGGAAGGCCATGCTACGCGAAGTTCATGGCTGTCCCCAACTACACCTACCTGAAGCTCAAGATGCCGGGCCCCAACGGGGTCATCACCGTCGGCCCCACGTACAAGCACGCGTTCGAATGCGACGTGGAGTGCGTGGAGTACGCCGAGGCCCTCGCCGAGTCCGAGGCCCTCATCGCCGACCTAGAAAGCCTCTCTAAGGAGGTGCCAGACGTGAAACGTCATGCCGGCAACTTCGAGCCAGTGGAGACGGTTAAGGCCGTCCCCCTCGACCCCAGCGGCGACGCCTCCAAGCAGATCCGGATCGGCTCCGGGCTCGATCCCAAATAGGAAGCAGTGCTCGTCGACTTCCTCCGCGCGAACGCCAACGTCTTCGCATGGAGTCCCTCGGACATGCCCGGCATACCGAGGGATGTCGCCGAGCACTCGACGGATATTCGGGCCGGAGCCCAACCCGTCAAGCAGCCTCTGCGCTGATTCGACGAGGAGAAGCGCAGAGCGATAGGCGAGGAGATCCACAAGCTAATGGCGGCAGGGTTCATCAAAGAGGTATTCCATCCCGAATGGCTTGCCAACCCTGTGCTTGTGAGAAAGAAAGGGGGGAAATGGCGGATGTGTGTAGACTACACAGGTCTCAACAAAGCATGTCCGAAGGTTCCCTACCCTCTGCCTCGCATCGATCAAATCGTGGATTCCACCGCTGGGTGCGAAACCCTGTCTTTCCTCGATGCCTACTCAGGGTATCATCAAATCAGGATGAAAGAGTCTGACCAGCTCGCGACTTCTTTCATCACGCCCTTCGACATGTACTGCTATGTCACCATGCCGTTCGGCTTGAAGAATGCGGGCGCGACGTACCAGCAGTGCATGAACCATGTGTTCTGTGAACACATCGGTCGCACGGTCGAGGCCTACGTCGATGACATCGTAGTCAAGACGAGGAAAGCTTCCGACCTCCTTTCCGACCTTGAAGTGACATTCCGATGCCTCAAGGCGAAAGGCGTCAAGCTCAATCCCGAGAAGTGTGTCTTCGGGGTGCCCCGAGGCATGCTCTTGGGGTTCATCATCTCCGAGCGGGGCATCGAAGCCAACCCGGAGAAGATCGCGGCCATCACCAGCATGGGGCCCATCAAGGACTTGAAAGGCGTACAGAGGGTCATGGGATGTCTCGCGGCTCTGAGCCGTTTCATCTCACATCTCGGCGAAAGAAGTCTACCTCTGTACCGCCTCTTAAGGAAGGCTGAGTGCTTCACTTGGACCCCCGAGGCCGAGGAAGCTCTCGGGAACTTGAAGGCGCTCCTCACAAAGGCGCCTATCTTGGTGCCTCCAGTTGCCGGAGAAGCCCTCTTGGTCTACGTCGCCGCGACCACTCAGGTGGTTAGCGCCGCGATTGTGGTCGAGAGGCAAGAAGAGGGGCATGCATTGCCCGTTCAGAGGCCAGTTTACTTCGTCAGTGAGGTACTGTCCGAAACCAAGGTCCGCTACCCACAAGTTCAGAAGCTGCTGTATGCGGTGATCCTGACACGGCGGAAGTTGCGACACTACTTCGAGTCTCATCCGGTAACTGTGGTGTCATCCTTCCCCCTGGGGGAGATCATCCAGTGCCGAGAGGCCTCGGGTAGGATTGCAAAGTGGGCGGTGGAAATCATGGGCGAGACAATCTCGTTCGCCCCTTGGAAGGCCATCAAGTCCCAGGTTTTGGCGGACTTCATGGCCGAATGGGTCGACACCCAATTACCGACGGCTCCGATCCAACCGGAGCTCTAGACCATGTTTTTCGACGGGTCGTTGATGAAGACGGGGGCCGGCGCAGGCCTGCTCTTCATCTCGCCCCTCGGGAAACACCTACGCTATGCGCTACGCCTCCATTTCCCCGCGTCCAACAATGTGGCTGAGTACGAGGCTCTGGTCAACGGGTTGCGGATCGCCATCGAGCTAGGGCTCCGGCGCCTCGACGCCCACGGTGACTCGCAGCTCGTCATCGACCAAGTCATGAAGAACTCCCACTGCCGCGACCCGAAGATGGAGGCCTACTGCGATGAGGTTCGGCGCTTGGAGGACAAGTTCTACGGGCTCGAGCTCAACCACATCGCTCGGCGCTACAACGAGACTGTGGATGAACTGGCTAAAATAGCCTCGGGGCAAACAACGGTTCCCCCGGACGTCTTCTCCCGGGATCTGCACCAACCTTCCGTCAAGCTTGACGACACGCCCGAGCCTGAGGTGCCCTCGGCCCAGTCCGAGGTACCCTCGGCCCGGCCCGAGGCACCCTCAGCTCGGCCCGAGGCGACCTCGGTTCAGCCCGAGGTACCCTCGGCCCCCAAGGGTGAGGCACTGCTCATCGAGGAGGAGCGAAGCGGGGCCACGCCTGATCGAAACTGGCAGACCCCGTACCTGCAATATCTCCACCAAGGAGAGCTACCCCTCGACCGAGCCGAGGCTCGGCGGGTGGCGCGGCGCGCCAAGTCGTTCGTCTTGCTGGGCGATGAGAAGGAGCTCTACCACCGCAGCCCCTCAGGCATCCTCCAGCGATGCATCTCCGTCACCGAGGGTCAGGAACTCCTACGAGAGATACACTCGGGAGCTTGCGCCCATCACGCAGCGCCTCGAGCCCTTGTCGGGAATGCTTTCCGACAAGGCTTCTACTGGCCGACGGCGGTGGCCGACGCCACTAGAATTGTCCGCACCTACGAAGGGTGTCAATTCTATGCGAAGCAGACCCACCTGCCCGCTCAGGCCCTGCAGACGATACCCATCACCTGGCCCTTTGCTGTGTGGGGTCTGGACCTCGTCGGCCCCTTGCAGAAGGCACCCGGGGGCTACACGCACCTGCTGGTCGCCATCGACAAATTCTCCAAGTGGATTGAGGTCCGACCTCTGAACAGCATCAGGTCCGAGCAGGCGGTGGCGTTCTTCACCAACATCATCCATCGCTTCGGGGTCCCGAACTCCATCATCACCGACAACGGCACCCAGTTCACCGGCAGAAAGTTCGTGGACCTCTGCGAGGACCACCACATCCGGGTGGACTGGGCCGCCTTGGCTCATCCCATGTCAAATGGGCAAGTAGAGCGTGCCAACGGCATGATTCTACAAGGGCTCAAGCCTCGGATTTATAACGACCTCAACAAGTTCGGCAAGCGATGGATGAAGGAACTCCCCTCGGTGGTCTAGAGCCTGAGGACAACGCCGAGCCGAGCCACTGGTTTCACGCCGTTCTTCCTAGTCTACGGGGCCGAGGCTGTCTTGCCCACAGACCTGGAATACGGCTCCCCGAGGACGAGGGCCTACAGCGATCAAAGCAACCAAGCTAGCCGAGAAGACTCGCTGGACCAGCTGGAAGAGGCTCGGGACAAGGCCTTAGTACACTCAGCGCGGTACCAGCAGTCCCTGCGACGCTACCACGCCCGAGGGGTCCGGCCCCGAGACCTCCAGTTGGGCGACCTGGTGCTTTGGCTGCGACAAGACGCCTGAGGGAGGCACAAGCTCACACCCCCCTTGGAGGGACCGTTCGTCATCGCCAAGGTTCTGAAGCCCGGAACGTACAAGCTGGCCAACAGTCAAGGCGAGGTCTACGGCAACGCTTGGAACATCCAACAGCTACGTCACTTCTACCCTTAAGATGTTTTCAAGTTGTTCATATACCTCGCACCCACACAAAGTTTAGTCATCAAGGAAGGGTCGGCCTCGCCCCGGCAAAGTGAAAGGGAATTAGGCTTACACCTAGTTCCCAAATAATTTTGGTGGTTGAATTGCCCAACACAAATAATTGGACTAACTAGTTTGCCCAAGTGTATAGATTATACAGGTGTAAAAGGTTCACACTCAGCAAATAAAAAGACCAAGTTTTGGATTCAACAAAGGAGCAAAAGGGGCAACCGAAGGCACCCCTGGTCTGGCGCACCAGACTGTCCGGTGCGCCACCGGACATGTCCGGTGCACCAGGGGGACTCAGTCTCAAACTCGCCACCTTCAGGAATTCCCTGAGGCGACTCGGCTATAATTCACCGGACTGTCCGGTGTACACCGGACAGTGTCCGGTGCGCCAAAGGAGGTCGGCCTCAGGAACTCGCCTGCTTCGGGAAACTCCAACGGCTCGTCCACTATAATTCACCGGACTGTCCGGTGTGCACCGGACTGTCCGGTGCGACTCCGGAGCAACGGCTAACTCCGCGCCAACGGCTCTCTGCGGCGCATTTATTGCGCGCTCTGCGCGCGCAGATGGCAGGCTCGCCCATGCTGGCACACCGGACAACAAACAGTACCTGTCCGGTGTGCACCGGACACCCAGGCGGGCCCACAAGTCAGAAGCTCCAACGGTCAGAATCCAACGGCAGTGATGACGTGGCAGGGGGCACCGGACTATCCGGTGTGCACCGGACTGTCCGGTGCGCCATCGAACAGACAGCCTCCCAACGGCCATTTTTGGTGGTTGAGGCTATAAATACCCCAACCACCCCACCATTCATTGCATCCAAGTTTTCCACTTCCCAACTACTACAAGAGCTCTAGCATTCAATTCTAGACACACTAAAGAGATCAAATCCTCTCCAATTCCACACAAAGCCCTAGCGACTAGTGAGAGTGATTTGCCGTGTTCATTTGAGCTCTTGCGCTTGGATTGCTTCTTTTCTTTCTCACTTGTTCTTGTGATCAAAATTCCATTGTAATCAAGGCAAGAGACACCAATTGTGTGGTGGCCCTTGCGGGGAAGTTTCGTTCCCGGCTTTGATTTGAGAAGAGAAGCTCACTCGGTCCGAGGGACCATTTGAGAGAGGGAAGGGTTGAAAAAGACCCGGCCTTTGTGGCCTCCTCAACGGGGAGTAGGTTTGAAAGAACCGAACCTCGGTAAAACAAATCCGCGTGTCACACACTTCATTATTCGCTTGCGATTTGTTTTGCGCCCTCTCTCGCGGACTCGTTTATATTTCTAACGCTAACCCGGCTTGTAGTTGTGTTTATATTTGTAAATTTCAGTTTCGCCCTATTCACCCCCCTCTAGGCGACTATCAATTGGTATCAGAGCCCGGTGCTTCATTAGAGCCTAACCGCTCGAAGTAATGTCGGGAGATCACGCCAAGAAGGAGATGGAGACCGGCGAAAAGCCCACTACAAGCCACGGGAGCACTTCATCGGAAGAGTCCCGCACCAAGAGGAAAGAGAAGAAGAAGGACTCCTCCAAGCGGAAGGAGAAAAAGTCTTCCTCTTCTCACCACAAAGAGAAGAAGGAAAAATCTTCCTCTCACAAGCCGCATCGGAGAGGAGACAAGCACAAAAGGATGAGGAAGGTGGTCTACTACGAGACCGACACTTCATCAACATCGACCTCCGACTCCGATGCGCCCTCCGTCACTTCTAAGCGCCAAGAGCGCAAGAAGTATAGTAAGATCCCCCTACGCTACCCTCGCATTTCCAAACATACACCTTTACTTTCCGTCCCATTAGGCAAACCACCAACTTTTGATGGTGAAGATTACGCTAGGTGGAGCGATTTAATGCGATTTCATCTAACCTTGCTCCACAAAAGCATATGGGATGTTGTTGAGTTTGGCGCGCAGGTACCATCCGTAGGGGATGAGGACTATGATGAGGATGAGGTGGCCCAAATCGAGCACTTCAACTCTCAAGCAACAACAATACTCCTCGCCTCTCTAAGTAGAGAGGAATATAACAAAGTACAAGGGTTGAAGAGCGCCAAGGAGATTTGGGATTTACTCAAGACCGCACATGAAGGTGATGAGCTCACCAAGATCACCAAGCGGGAAACGATTGAGGGGGAGCTCGGTCGATTCCGGCTTCGCAAAGGGGAGGAGCCACAACACATGTGCAATTGGCTCAAGACCTTGGTGAACCAAGCGCGCAACCTCGGGAGCGTAAAGTGGGATGACCACGAGGTGGTTAAGGTTATTCTAAGATCACTTATTTTTCTTAACCCTACTCAAGTTCAATTAATCCGTGGTAATCCTAGATATACCAAAATGACCCCCGAGGAAGTTATCGGGAATTTTGTAAGTTTTGAGTGCATGATCGAAGGCTCGAGGAAGATCAACGAGCTTGACGATGCCACCACATCCGAAGCCCAACCCGTTGCATTCAAGGCAACAGAGGAGAAGAAGGAGGAGTCTACACCAAGTCGACAACCAATAGACGCCTCTAAGCTCGACAATGAGGAAATGGCGCTCGTCATCAAGAGCTTCCGCCAAATCCTCAAGCAAAGGAGGGGAAAGGATTACAAATCCCGCTCCAAGAAGGTTTGCTACAAGTGTGGTAAGCCCGGTCATTTTATTGCTAAATGTCCTATATCAAGTGACAGTGACCGAGGTGACGACAAGAAGGGGAGGCGAAAGGAGAAGAAGAGATACTACAAGAAGAAGGGCGGCGATGCCCATGTTTGTCGAGAGTGGGACTCCGACGAAAGCTCAAGCGACTCCTCCGACGACGAGGACGCCGCCAACATCGCCGTCACCAAGGGACTCCTCTTCCCCAACGTCGGCCACAAGTGCCTCATGGCAAAGGACGGCAAAAAGAAGGTTAAATCTAAATCCTCCACTAAATATGAATCCTCTAGTGATGACAATGCTAGTGATGAGGAAGAAAATTTGCGTTCCCTTTTTGCCAACCTTAACATAGCTCAAAAGGAAAAATTAAATGAATTGGTTAGTGCTATTCATGAAAAGGATGATCTTTTGGATTCCCAAGAGGATTGTCTAATTAAAGAAAACAAAAAACATGTTAAGGTTAAAAAGGCTTATGCTCTAGAAGTAGAAAAATGTCAAAAACTATCTAGTGAGCTAAGCACTTGCCGTGAGATGATTGACAACCTTAGAAATAAAAATGCTAGTTTAAATGCTAAGGTTGATTCTCATGTTTGTAATGTTTCAATTCCCAATCCTAGAGATAATAATGATGATTTGCTTGCTAGGATTGAAGAATTAAACATTTCTCTTGCTAGCCTTAGATTAGAGAATGAAAATTTAATTGCTAAGGCTAAAGATTTTGATGTTTGCAAAGTTACAATTTCCGATCTTAGAGATAAGAATGATATACTTCATGCTAAGATTGTTGAACTTAATTCTTGCAAACCCTCTACATCTATTGTTGAGCATGTATCTATTTGTACTAGATGTAGAAATGTTGATGTTGATGCTATTCATGATCATATGGCTTTAATTAAACAACAAAATGATCATATAGCAAAATTAGATGCTAAAATTGCTGAGCATAACTTGGAGAATGAAAAATTTAAATTTGCTAGAAGTATGCTCTATAATGGGAGACGCCTGGGCATCAAGGATGGCATTGGCTTCCAAAGGGGAGACAATGTCAAAATTAATGCCCCTCCTAAGAACTTGTCTAACTTTGTTAAGGGCAAGGCTCCCATGCCTCAGGATAACGAGGGTTACATTTTGTACCCTGCCGGTTATCCTGAGAGCAAAATTAGGAGAACTCATTCTAGGAAGTCTCACTCTGGTCCTAATCATGCTTTTATATATAAGGGTGAGACATCTAGTTCTAGGCAACCAACCCGTGCTAAGTTGCCTAGAAAGAAAACTCCTAATGCATCAAATGATCATACTATTTCATTTAAAACTTTTGATGCATCCTATGTTTTGACTAACAAATCCGGCAAGGTCGTTGCCAAGTTTGTTGGGGGCAAACACAAGGGCTCCAAGACTTGTGTTTGGGTACCCAAAGTTCTTGTTTCTAATGCCAAAGGACCCAAAACAGTTTGGGTACCTAAAGTCAAGAACTAAATTTGTTTTGTAGGTTTATGCATCCGGAGGCTCAAGTTGGATACTCGACAGCGGGTGCACAAACCACATGACCGGGGAGAAAAGGATGTTCTCCTCTTATGAGAAAAACAAAGATCCCCAACGAGCTATCACATTCGGGGATGGAAATCAAGGTTTGGTCAAAGGTCTTGGTAAAATTGCTATATCTCCTGACCATTCTATTTCCAATGTTTTTCTTGTTGATTCATTAGATTACAACTTGCTTTCTGTTTCCCAATTATGTCAAATGGGCTACAACTGTCTTTTTACTAATGTAGGTGTCACTGTCTTTAGAAGAAGTGATGATTCAATAGCATTTAAGGGAGTGTTAGAGGGTCAGCTATACTTGGTAGATTTTGATAGAGCTGAACTCGACACTTGCTTAATTGCTAAGACTAACATGGGTTGGCTCTGGCACCGCCGACTAGCCCATGTTGGGATGAAGAATCTTCACAAGCTTCTAAAGGGAGAACACATTTTAGGATTAACAAATGTTCATTTTGAGAAAGACAGGATTTGTAGCGCATGCCAAGCAGGGAAGCAAGTTGGCACTCATCATCCACACAAGAACATCATGACGACCGACAGGCCACTGGAGCTCCTACACATGGATCTATTCGGCCCGATCGCTTACATAAGCATCGGCGGGAGTAAGTACTGTCTAGTTATTGTGGATGATTATTCTCGCTTCACTTGGGTATTCTTTTTACAGGAAAAATCTCAAACCCAAGAGACCTTAAAGGGATTCTTGAGACGAGCTCAAAATGAGTTCGGCTTAAGGATCAAGAAAATAAGAAGCGACAACGGGACGGAGTTCAAGAACTCTCAAATTGAAGGCTTCCTTGAGGAGGAGGGCATCAAGCATGAGTTCTCTTCTCCCTACACACCTCAACAAAATGGTGTAGTGGAGAGGAAGAATCGAACTCTATTGGACATGGCAAGAACCATGCTTGATGAGTACAAGACACCGGACCGGTTTTGGGCCGAAGCCGTCAACACCGCCTGCTACGCCATCAACCGGTTATATCTTCACCGAATCCTCAAGAAGACATCCTATGAACTCCTAACCGGTAAAAAGCCCAACATTTCATATTTTAGAGTTTTTGGTAGCAAATGCTTTATTCTTGTTAAAAGAGGTAGAAAATCTAAATTTGCTCCTAAAACTGTAGAAGGCTTTTTACTTGGTTATGACTCAAACACAAGGGCATATAGGGTCTTTAACAAGTCCACTGGACTAGTTGAAGTCTCATGTGACGTTGTGTTTGATGAGACTAACGGCTCTCAAGTAGAGCAAGTTGATCTTGATGAGATAGGTGAAGAACAGGCTCCATGCATCGCGCTAAGGAACATGTCCATTGGGGATGTGTGTCCTAAGGAATCCGAAGAGCCTCCACATGCACAAGATCAACCATCCTCCTCCATGCAAATATCTCCACCAACTCAAATTGAGGATGAGGCTCAAGATGTTGAACAAGATGATCAAGAAGATGAGCCACCTCAAAATGACGGCAACGATCAAGGGGGAGATGCAAATGATGAAGACAAGGAGGATGAACAACCAAAGCCGCCACACCCAAGAGTCCACCAAGCAATCCAACGAGATCACCCCGTCGACACCATCCTCGGCGACATTCATAAGGGGGTAATTACTCGATCTCGGGTTGCACATTTTTGTGAGCATTACTCTTTTGTTTCCTCTTTTGAGCCACACAGGGTGGAGGAAGCACTTCAAGATTCGGATTGGGTGATGGCGATGCAAGAGGAACTCAACAACTTCACAAGGAATGAGGTATGGCATTTGGTTCCACGTCCTAACCAAAATGTTGTAGGAACCAAATGGGTCTTCCGCAACAAGCAAGATGAGCATGGTGTGGTGACAAGGAACAAAGCACGACTTGTGGCCAAGGGATACTCCCAAGTCGAAGGTTTGGATTTCGGTGAAACCTATGCACCCGTAGCTAGGCTTGAGTCAATTCGCATATTATTGGCCTATGCTACTTACCATGGCTTTAAGCTTTATCAAATGGACGTGAAAAGTGCCTTCCTCAATGGACCAATCAAGGAAGAGGTCTACGTTGAGCAACCTCCCGGCTTTGAAGACAGTGAGTATCCTAACCATGTCTATAAGCTCTCTAAGGCGCTTTATGGGCTCAAGCAAGCCCCAAGAGCATGGTATGAATGCCTTAGAGATTTTCTTATTGCAAATGGATTCAAAGTCGGAAAGGCCGATCCTACACTCTTTATTAAAACTCTTGAAAATGACTTGTTTGTATTCCAAATTTATGTTGATGATATTATATTTGGGTCTACTAACGAGTCTACATGTGAAGAGTTTAGTAGGATCATGACACAAAAGTTCGAGATGTCAATGATGGGGGAGTTGAAGTATTTCTTAGGATTTCAAGTGAAGCAACTCCAAGAGGGCACCTTCATCAGCCAAACGAAGTACACTCAAGACATCCTAAGCAAGTTTGGGATGAAGGATGCCAAGCCCATCAAAACACCCATGGGAATAAATGGGCATCTCGACCTCGACACGGGAGGTAAGTCCGTGGATCAAAAGGTATACCGGTCGATGATTGGTTCATTGCTTTATTTATGTGCATCTCGACCGGACATTATGCTTTCCGTTTGCATGTGTGCAAGATTCCAATCCGACCCTAAGGAATCTCACCTTACGGCCGTAAAACGAATCTTGAGATATTTGGCTTATACACCTAAGTTTGGGCTTTGGTACCCTCGGGGATCCACTTTTGATTTGATTGGTTATTCGGATGCCGATTGGGCGGGGTGTAAGATTAATAGGAAGAGCACATCGGGGACTTGCCAGTTCTTGGGAAGATCCTTGGTGTCATGGGCTTCAAAGAAGCAAAATTCGGTCGCTCTTTCCACCGCCGAAGCCGAGTACATTGCCGCAGGTCATTGTTGCGCGCAATTGCTTTGGATGAGGCAAACCCTGCGGGACTACGGTTACAAATTAACCAAAGTCCCTTTGCTATGTGATAATGAGAGTGCAATCAAAATGGCCGACAATCCCGTCGAGCATAGCCGCACTAAGCACATAGCCATTCGGTATCATTTTCTTAGGGATCACCAACAAAAGGGAGATATCGAGATTTCTTACATTAATACTAAAGATCAATTAGCCGATATCTTTACCAAGCCACTTGATGAACAATCTTTTACCAAACTTAGGCATGAGCTCAATATTCTTGATTCTAGAAATTTCTTTTGCTAAACTTGCACACATAGCTCATTTATATACCTTTGATCATATCTCTTTCATATGCTATGACTAATGTGTTTTTCAAGTCTATTTCAACCCAAGTCATAGGTGTATTGAAAGGGAATTGGAGTCTCCGGCGAAAACAAGGCTTCCACTCTACTCTACTACTCATCCTTCGCCATCGCTCCAAGAAAAGGACCTTGTCTTTGGGGGAGAAAGTAAAAGCCCAAAGCAAAAGGACCGGACTTCGTCTTTGGTATAATCCTAACTCATTTACTTATGACCAAAGGGGAAGATAGTACTCCAGGGCTCTAATGATTCCGTTTTTGGCGATTCATGCCAAAAAGGGGGAGAAATGAGCCCAAAGCAAAAGGACCGCACCACCACCAATTTCAAAAACTTAGTACTTTCCAAAAGTATTTTTCAATTGGTATCCTATTGTGTTCAAAAGGGGGAGAAAGTAGTATTTCAAAAATGGTATATCAAAACCCTCTTGAACACTAAGAGGAGTATCTCATTTAGGGGGAGTTTTGTTAAGTCAAAGGAAAAGCATTTGAAACAAGGGGAGAAAATTTCAAATCTTGAAAATGCTTTGCAAACTCTTATTCATTCACCTTTGACTATTTGCAAAAGATCTTTGAAATGGATTTACAAAAGGATTTGCAAAAACAAAACATGTGGTGCAAACGTGGTCCAAAATGTTAAATAAGAAAGAAACATTCCATGCATATCTTGTAAGTAGTTTTATTGGCTCAATTCCAAGCAACCTTTACACTTACATTATGCAAACTAGTTCAATTATGCACTTCTATATTTGCTTTGGTTTGTGTTGGCATCAATCACCAAAAAGGGGGAGATTGAAAGGGAATTAGGCTTACACCTAGTTCCCAAATAATTTTGGTGGTTGAATTGCCCAACACAAATAATTGGACTAACTAGTTTGCCCAAGTGTATAGATTATACAGGTGTAAAAGGTTCACACTCAGCAAATAAAAAGACCAAGTTTTGGATTCAACAAAGGAGCAAAAGGGGCAACCGAAGGCACCCCTGGTCTGGCGCACCGGACTGTCCGGTGCGCCACCGGACATGTCCGGTGCACCAGGGGGACTCAGTCTCAAACTCGCCACCTTCGGGAATTCCCTGAGGCGACTCGGCTATAATTCACCGGACTGTCCGGTGTACACCGGACAGTGTCCGGTGCGCCAAAGGAGGTCGGCCTCAGGAACTCGCCTGCTTCGGGAAACTCCAACGGCTCGTCCACTATAATTCACCGGACTGTCCGGTGTGCACCGGACTGTCCGGTGCGACTCCGGAGCAACGGCTAACTCCGCGCCAACGGCTCTCTGCGGCGCATTTATTGCGCGCTCTGCGCGCGCAGATGGCAGGCTCGCCCATGCTGGCACACCGGACAGCAAACAGTACCTGTCCGGTGTGCACCGGACACCCAGGCGGGCCCACAAGTCAGAAGCTCCAACGGTCAGAATCCAACGGCAGTGATGACGTGGCAGGGGGCACCGGACTGTCCGGTGTGCACCGGACTGTCCGGTGCGCCATCGAACAGACAGCCTCCCAACGGCCATTTTTGGTGGTTGAGGCTATAAATACCCCAACCACCCCACCATTCATTGCATCCAAGTTTTCCACTTCCCAACTACTACAAGAGCTCTAGCATTCAATTCTAGACACACTAAAGAGATCAAATCCTCTCCAATTCCACACAAAGCCCTAGCGACTAGTGAGAGTGATTTGCCGTGTTCATTTGAGCTCTTGCGCTTGGATTGCTTCTTTTCTTTCTCACTTGTTCTTGTGATCAAAATTCCATTGTAATCAAGGCAAGAGACACCAATTGTGTGGTGGCCCTTGCGGGGAAGTTTCGTTCCCGGCTTTGATTTGAGAAGAGAAGCTCACTCGGTCCGAGGGACCGTTTGAGAGAGGGAAGGGTTGAAAAAGACCCGGCCTTTGTGGCCTCCTCAACGGGGAGTAGGTTTGAAAGAACCGAACCTCGGTAAAACAAATCCGCGTGTCACACACTTCATTATTCGCTTGCGATTTGTTTTGCGCCCTCTCTCGCGGACTCGTTTATATTTCTAACGCTAACCCGGCTTGTAGTTGTGTTTATATTTGTAAATTTCAGTTTCGCCCTATTCACCCCCCCTCTAGGCGACTATCACAAAGCCCGACCCTCCCTCGGGGGCTAAAAGGGGGGGGGACCCCCTCTGCGTCGAAATTTTCCTCGAAGAAAGATCTTTTCTGCCAGAATACCTTTCGTGCTTTTTGACTACTTCGAAAAGTGGATCCTGAAAACGACGGAGTACACGTAAGCAACCAAGGCTGACCGAGCCGAGGGACTCCTACGCCTCCGGGATACGGATACCTCACTCATCACCTTCTGCGATAAGTAACTCACGTTCGGATAAGTGATTCCGCGGACCGAACAAGTCTTCACGTTCGGAAGTTCTTCTGCCGAAGCGATCCTTCGAGCCTTCTCGACTGAGTCGGTGACAGAGCCTCATGGACGGGTAAAAGTGCGCGTAAGCGGCAAGGCCGACCGAGCCGAGGGACTCCTACGCCTCCGGGATATGGATACCTCACTCATCACCTTCCGCGAGAAGCAACTCTCGCTCGCACAAACATCCCTGTTACCGACAAAAAAGTCCAGATACTCGAAACAAGAGGAAAAGAGACGCAACTTTACAACACAGCGAGGGTGTGTTCTGGCCTCGGCGGCCGCAGGAGACACACGCTACAAGACAATCCGATCCTGCAGGCTCGGGTCTTGACGCTGGAAGGGGGCAGCAGCACCCTCGGCATCGACGACACCTTCGGCAAGGTCCGACCTAGCCTCGGACGGCGACGTGGCCCAAGGATCTCCGCTCTAAAGGACGACATCATCGCCACACCCGGGCAATCGCTGCCAGGGTCTTCTCTAGGAATCCGGCCCGAGCAGGCGGCTCGGCCGGTCACCTCGGGGCCTCGGTCGGCCGTCCTCCGAGGGCGCCAGCCCGACCTGAGGCGTCGGCTGGTCAACTCCAGCGTCGGTCCCGCTAACGGATGACCCGGCTAGGCTTCGGCCAACCAGGTTTCATTTTCGAGCAAACTCTGCCCCTGTTCATGCTGATATCGCTGCCCCTAGCCTCGGCTCATCGAAAAGCGACCAAGAGGTCCCTTTAACTAAGCTAGAGAAGCCTCAAGCAACAAGGCCGACCGAGCCGAGGGACTCCTATGCCTCCGGGATACGGATACCTCACTCGTCACCTTGACACGGGGCGACTCACGCTTGGTGAAGCGGTTCAGACAACCAACAGGCGAGTCTTAGTGCTCGAAAATGAGGAAAAAACACGGCTCCGTGCCAAAATTACATACATGTTCAGGCCTCGACAGCCACAATGAACAAAAACACTAGCATTCAAAGTGCCATCACAAACGGAACTCCGGTTCCACCTCCGCAGGTACGAACAACCCCACTCGATGGGGGAGGGCCTGTGGAGCAACAGAAGACCGACGAACGGCGCGCCGTCGCCCGCTCCAGCAGCAGCGACGACGACGACTTCTGCTCCGGGGGACCGAACAGCGGCAGCACTGACCTCAGGGCGGATGCTGCTGCCAAGAGGCCCCCGCCCATGCCCAAACTCGTGAGGCAAGGACGGGCAGAAGGCCGTAGAGTTGGAGGTCGGTCCGTGGGCGGCCCTAGCTATCTCGTCGGCGGAAGAACCTCTTCCAGCTGCCGTGGCAGACGCCGGCGCCGCGAGCGGCTCCGAAGCCACTCGCGTCCGAGAGCCAGGCACGGTGCAGCTGCCGGCGCCACGGGCGACGACCGCCCTTCCCTCCGATCACTGAGTGAAGGAGCGGGCCACCGCCCACGCAGGGGCCGACCCCAACTCGGCACACTCCCCTCCCCAGCCCTGGTGATGAAAATCCTTGAGGCTGAGGGAGGGGCAGAGGCCGCAGCCCGGCTCGCTTTCCCCCACCATCAAGCTGGAGGTCACCAACTTGGGTGACCGCCGGCGGAGGGGTGCAGCCGGGCCGCATGATGAAAATCCTTGAAGCCGAACGATGGCTGAAAGGTACCAACTCCCGCGGAGTTGCGTTCCTCCAACGATAAGGCGGAAAGACGACGGGTATCCCCCATCCGGGGGCTTGGAAGGTGGAAAGACACGATGCATAAGGAAGCGCGAAGACATGGTCGCCTTCCAAGGGGGTCACCCTCCTTTTAAAGGCGACTATCCCTACTTGCGTCCCCAGCCGTCACGGGCTGAGTCTTCTCCAACACGCTCCAAGGCCCTCCCCTGCGGCGCGGGGGCTGGGTCCCACATGTCATGCAAGCCGGCTCAGAGCAGAAGAAGCCAAATCGCCGTGCGCGGTACACACAACCGCCCAGCGGTTACAAG
The DNA here is from genome assembly GCF_902167145.1 of Zea mays. Taxonomy (NCBI): domain Eukaryota; kingdom Viridiplantae; phylum Streptophyta; class Magnoliopsida; order Poales; family Poaceae; genus Zea; species Zea mays. The sequence continues at coordinate 147,759,286 of NC_050103.1, forward strand.
TGACCCTCCACTTTTACCCAGACCAACGGGCGAAAGGGGCGGGCAGCCATGCAGGCGGCATGCAACCACGCCAAGTGGGCGCGCTTCTCCGACTCCCAACACGCCCAGCATGGAGGCCCAGGCCCACGTGTCATGCAACCAGCGCGCCGAATGCTTTGTGCATGCAACTGCACCGCCACTTGCGCCACCACCGCGCCTCCTCGATTGCGGAACTAATACCGCGACTCGAGGCGACCCAGCGCACGACCCAGCAGCGCTAGCCTGGCGCGGCGGTCAGCGCGGCCAAAAATGTGCCGGCAGTAATGACGGTGGCAGGCGGGCGGGAGCAGCGGTCACGTCGTCAGCCAAGCTCACGTCCCATCCGGGGGCAGCGAGAGAACCCTCTCTCACGGCGTAAAGACAACGCGCCCGTGTTCCGTTCCTCGAACGGCTCGCGCACGCGCAACGGCCGCCCCGCCAACCACTCGCCCCATCGCATTAACTCCGCGGTGGGACAGGCGGCGCCTCTGGCAGGAGAAGCAGGCGACGCTTCGCCTTCGCCGAAATAACCGCGCCAAAAAAGGTACGCCGCGTCGTTCGATTTCGTATCCTTTTCCTTTTTTTCTCTTTCTCTCTCTTGCAACAGGGACCGGGAAAGGGGGATACCCCGAAAAGGATCCTTCCCTGTGAAGGAACCAGGCTCCGAGCCACCCTACTGATCAGAGGTTCGAAGGCTGGCCCCCCGGAAGGGTTCGACAGCCGCCTCAGATCGCGTGGGCCCTACACCCACTACTGGTCAGAGGTTCGAAGGTCGGCCCCTCGGAAGGGTTCCACGGCCGCCTCAGGCTACTCGGGCTCCGCGCCCATTACTGATCAGGGGTTCGAAGGCTGGCCCCCGAAGGGTTCACAGCCGCCTCAGACGCCGAGCGAGGGATGACCATGGGTACGTTCGATACATAACCAAGGCTCGGGCTGCGCTCCCGAGGTACCCTAGGACATTTCCGAGACCAGCGGGAGCGATCTTGTAACGGAATCCCATCAGAGGGAGGCATCGAGCCCTCGGACCCCGTCGCCAGGGGACCGGGTCCGGCAGATCACCCGCAGGTACTTTTGGGCGTGCCTCCGGGCCCCTAGCCGACCCCTAACGAACGGGGCACGGACGTCCACTCGGATTACCCGCTTGCAGCTCACCGGAGACACCATGTTCGTCGCCCATCGAGGGCAACATGGCGCTTTCCCCCCTCCTCCTTGCGGAAAGGCGACGCAGGGGCGTATGTAAAAAAGCCGAGTCTGTCCCTGATCGCCCTCTCGCCCTGTGCAGAGGCTCGGGGGCTGCTCTCGCAAACCCGGCTCCGGCCGAACCGTTGACAGCGTCAACATACCAGCCCGAGAACTTGGGACCCGACCGTACACCCGGGCTACGGCCAGCTCGCATGAGGGAACAACCAGACCAGCCGAAGCATTACGCAAGGCATTAAGACCTCGAAGGAGCAAAACCACTCCTCCGAGGCCTCGGGGGCTACACCCGGCGGGTGCGCTCGCGCGCACCCACCGGAACAAAATGCAACTGAGAAAGGCTGGTCCCCTTGCAAAAAAGTGCAACGAAAGCCTCCAAGCGAGTGCTAACACTCCCTTCGAGGCTCGGGGGCTACTGTCGGGGACCATAATTAGGGGTACCCTCAAGGCTCCTAATTCTCAGCTGGTAACCCCCATCAGCATAAAGCTGCAAAGGCCTGATGGGTGCGATTAAGTCAGGGATCAGTCCATTCGAGCGACTCGATCACGCCTCGCCCGGGCCTGGCCTCGGACAAGGGCAACCGACCCCGGAGGATTTCCGTCTCGCCCGAGGCTCCCCTCCAACGGCGAACGTATTTCCGGCTCGCCTGAGGCCCTGCCTTCGCTAAGAAGCAACCCTGACCAAATCGCCGCCCCAACCGACCGAATCGCAGGGGCATTTAATGCAAAGGTGGCCTGACACCTTTATCCTGACGCACGCCCCCCAGCCGGCAGAGCCGAAGTGACCGTCGTCACTTCGCCGCTCCACTGACCGACCTGACAGAAGGACAGTGCCGCCTGCGCCACTCCGACTGCGGTGCCACTTGACAGAGTGAAACTGACAGGCAGTCAGGCCCTGCCGAAGGCATCATAGGAAGCTCCGCTCCGCCCGACCCAAGGCTCGGACTCGGGCTAAGTCCCGGAAGACGGCGAACTCCGCTCCGCCCGACCCAGGGCTCGGACTCGGGCTAAGTCCCGGAAGACGGCGAACTCCGCTCCGCCCGACCCAAGGCTCGGACTCGGGCTAAGTCCCGGAAGACGGCGAACTCCGCTCCGCCCGACCCAGGGCTCGGACTCGGGCTCAGCCCCAGAAGACGACGAACTCCGCTTCGCTCGACCCCAGGGCTCGGACTCCGCCCTGGCCTCAGCCGACGGCCTCCGCCTCGCCCGACCCAGGGGCTCGGACTCGACCTCGGCCACGGAAGACAGACTCGACCTCGGCTTCGGAGGAGCTTCCACATCGCCCAACCTAGGGCGCAGACCAGCCACGTCAACAGGAGGCGCCATCATCGCCCCACCCCGAGCTGACTCGGGCCGCAGGAAACAAGACCGGTGTCCCATCTGGCTCGCTCCGCCAGATAGGCAATGATGGCGCCCCGCATACTCTGTGACGACGGCGGCTCTCAGTCCCCTTATGGAAGCAAGAGGACGTCAGCAAGGACCCAACCGCTCCGACAGCTGTCCCTCCGCCAGGCTCCATTGCTCCTCCGACGGCCACGACATCACACCAGCTGGGTGCCAAAATCTCTCCGGCTGCCACCACAGCATGTACTTAGGGCGCTAGCTCTCCTCCGCTAGACACGTAGCACTCTGCTACACCCCCCATTGTACACCTGGATCCTCTCCTTACGCCTATAAAAGGAAGGACCAGGGCCCTCTTAGAGAGGGTTGGCCGCGCGGGGACGAGGACGAGACAGGCGCTCGCTTGAAGCCGCTCGCTCCCTCTCCCGCGTGGACGCTTGTAACCCCCTACTGCAAGCGCACCCAACCTGGGCGCGAGACGAACACAAAGGCCGCGGGATTTCCACCTCTCTCACGCCTGTCTCCGGCCGCCTCACTTCCCCCCTTCGCGCTCGCCCTCGTGCTCGACCCATCTGGGCTGGGGCACGCGGCGACATTCACTCGTCGGCTTAGGGACCCCCCGGTCTCGAAACGCCGACAGGTAGTGACCAGGAACAAGAGAAGAAGAGGGAAAATAAGAAGGCTTACAAGAAGGCTAAGGGCGAGGCACACCTTGGCAAGGAGTGGGACTCGAATTGTTCGTCGTCCGACTCCGACAACGAAGGACTCGCCGCCTCGGCCTTCAACAAATCGACCATTTTCCCAAACGAGCATCACACTTGCCTCATGGCAAAAGAGAAGAAGGTAAACACTCGAAAGACTACTTATGCTTCTTCTAGTGATGATGAATCTAGCGACGATGAAATAGATTATGCTAGTTTGTTCAAGGGCTTAGATAGAACTAAGATTGATAAGATCAATGAGTTGATTGATGCCTTGAATGATAAGAATAGATTATTAGAAAAGCAAGAGGATCTTTTGTATGAAGAACATGATAAGTTTGTAGAAGCACAAAATTCTCTTGCTTTAGAAGTTAAAAGAAATGAAATGCTTTCATGTGAATTGTCACATGCCATGAATCTATCTCTAGCCTAAAAAGCGTTAATGATGATTTGAATGCTAAGTTAGAAATAGCAAGTAAATCAACCTCTCGTGAAGAACATGTTACGATTTGCAATAGGTGTAAAGATTTTAATGTTGATGCTTGTAGTGAACACCTAGTTTGCATTTCTAAACTAAATGATGAAGTGGCTAGTCTTAATGCTCAACTTAAGACTAGCAAAAATGATTTTGATAAACTAAAATTTGCAAGGGATGCCTACACGATTGGTAGACACCCCTCAATTAAGGATGGGCTTGGCTTTAAGAGGGAAGCCAAGAACTTAACAAGTCATAAGGCTCCCATCTCCGCCAAGGAGAAAGGGAAGGCCCCTATGACTAATAGTGTTCAAAAGAACCATGCTTTCATGTACCATGATAAGAGATATTCTAGAAATGTTCATAGGAGTTGTAATGATTCAAATGCCATGTTTGCTTCAAGTTCTTCCTATGTGCATGGTAGAGATATGCCTAGGAGAAATGTCATTCATCATATGCCTAGGAGAAATGTTGCTAATGTTCCTAGGAAAATTAATGAATCTTCTACAAATTATCATGCTTGCAATGCTTCCTTTGCAATTTGTAGAAAGGATAAGAAAGTGGTTGCTAGGAAATTAGGGGCAAAATGCAAGGGAGATAAAACTTGCATTTGGGTCCCTAAGGATATTGTCACTAACCTTGTAGGACCCAACAAGAGTTGGGTATCTAAGACCCAGGCCTAAATTGCCTTGTAGGTTTATGCATCCGGGAGCTCAAGCTGGATTATCGACAGCGGATGCACAAACCACATGACGGGGGAGAAGAAGATGTTCACCTCCTACGTCAAGAACAAGGATTCCCACGACTCAATCATATTCGGCGACGGGAATCAAGGCAAGGTCAAAGGACTAGGGAAGATTGCCATTTCATCCGAGCACTCTATTTCTAATGTGTTTTTAGTTGAGTCGCTTGGATATAACTTATTGTCTGTGAGTCAGCTGTGTAATATGGGATATAATTGCTTATTCACAAATGTAGATGTGTTCGTCTTTAGAAGGAGTGATGGTTCATTAGCTTTTAAGGGTGTATTAGACGACAAACTCTGATTAGTTGATTTTGCAAAAGAGAAGGCCGGTCTAGATGCATGCTTAATTGCTAAGACTAGCATGGGCTGGCTGTGGCATCGTCATTTAGCACATGTGGGAATGAAGAACCTTCACAAACTTCTAAAGGGAGAACACGTGATAGGTCTAACAAACGTAACCTTCGAAAAAGATAGACCTTGTGCGGCTTGTCAAGCAGGTAAACAGGTGGGAAGCTCTCATCATACCAAAAATGTGATGACCACATCAAGACCTTTGGAATTGCTTCATATGGACCTCTTCGGACCCGTCGCCTATCTAAGCATAGGAGGAAGTAAGTATGGTCTTGTTATAATTGATGATTTTTCCCGCTTCACTTGGGTATTCTTTTTGCAGGATAAATCTGAAACCCAAGGGACCCTCAAGCGCTTCCTAAGGAGAGCTCAAAATGAGTTTGAGCTCAAGGTGAAGAAGATAAGGAGCGACAACGGGTCCGAGTTCAAGAACCTTCAAGTGGAGGAGTACCTTGAGGAGGAAGGAATCAAGCACGAGTTCTCCGCTCCCTACACACCACAACAAAATGGTGTGGTAGAGAGGAAGAACAGGACGCTCATTGACATGGCAAGGACGATGCTTGGAGAGTTCAAGACGCCCGAGCGGTTTTGGTCGGAAGCTGTGAACACGGCTTGCCACGCCATAAACCGGGTATACCTTCATCACCTCCTCAAGAAGACTTCGTATGAGCTTCTAACCGGTAACAAACCCAATGTGTCTTACTTTCGTGTATTTGGGAGCAAATGTTATATTCTAGTGAAGAAAGGTAGAAATTCTAAGTTTGCTCCCAAAGCTGTAGAAGGGTTTTTGTTAGGTTATGACTCAAATACAAAGGCGTATAGGGTCTTCAACAAATCATCGGGTTTGGTTGAAGTCTCTAGTGACGTTGTATTTGATGAGACTAAAGGCTCTCCAAGAGAGCAAGTTGTTGATCTTGATGATATAGATGAAGAAGACGTTCCAACGGCCGCAATACGCACCATGGCGATTGGAGATGTGCGGCCACAAGAACAAAAGGAGCAAGAGCAACCTTCTTCCTCAACAATGGTGCATCCCCCTACTCAAGACGATGAACAAGTTCATCAAGAGGAGGCGTGTGATCAAGGGGGAGCACAAGATGATCATGTAATGGAGGAAGAAGTACAACCGACACCTCCAACTCAAGTTTGAGCGACGATTCAAAGGAATCATCCCGTCGACCAAATTTTGGGTGATATTAGCAAGGGAGTAACTACTCGCTCTAGATTAGTTAATTTTTGTGAGCATTACTCTTTTGTCTCTTCTATTGAGCCTTTCAGGGTAGAAGAGGCCTTGCTAGATCCGGTTTGGGTGTTAGCCATGCAGGAAGAGCTCAACAACTTCAAGCCTAAGCAAAACGTTGTAGGAACCAAGTGGGTGTTCCACAACAAACAAGACGAGCACGGAGTGGTGACAAGGAACAAGGCTAGACTTGTGGCAAAAGGTTATGCCCAAGTCGCAGGTTTGGACTTTGAGGAGACTTGCTCTTGTGGCTAGGCTAGAGTCAATTCGCATACTGTTAGCCTATGCCGCTCACCATTATTTCAGGTTGTTCCAAATGGATGTGAAGAGTGCTTTCCTCAACGGACCGATCAAGGAGGAGGTGTACGTGGAGCAACCCCCTGGCTTCGAGGATGAACGGTACCCCGACCACGTGTGTAAGCTCTCTAAGGCGCTCTATGGACTTAAGCAAGCCCCAAGAGCATGGTATGAATGCCTCAGAGACTTTTTAATTGCTAATGCTTTCAAGGTTGGGAAAGCCGATCCAACCTTATTCACTAAGACTTGTGATGGTGATCTTTTTGTGTGCCAAATTTATGTCGATGACATAATATTTGGTTCTACTAACCAAAAGTCTTGTGAAGAGTTTAGCAGCGTGATGACTCAGAAGTTTGAAATATCGATGATGGGCGAGTTGAACTACTTCCTCGGGTTTCAAGTGAAGCAACTCAAGGACGACACCTTCATCTCCCAAACAAAGTACACGCAAGACTTGCTAAAGCGGTTTGGGATGAAGGACGCCAAGGCCGCAAAGACTCCAATGGGAACCGACGGACATGTCGACCTCAACAAAGGAGGTAAGTCCGTTGATCAAAAGGCATATCGGTCTATGATAGGGTCTTTACTTTATTTATGTGCTAGTAGACCGGATATTATGCTTAGTGTATGCATGTGTGCTAGATTTCAATCTGATCCAAGGGAGTGTCACTTAGTGGCTGTGAAGCGAATCCTTAGATATTTAGTCGCTACACCTTGCTTCGGGATCTGGTATCCAAAGGGGTCTACCTTTGACTTAATTGGATATTCAGACTCTGATTATGCTGGATGTAAGGTCGATAGGAAGAGTACATCAGGGACATGCCAATTCTTAGGAAGGTCCCTGGTGTCGTGGAGTTCTAAGAAACAAACTTCCGTTGCCCTATCCACCGCTGAGGCCGAGTATGTTGCCGCAGGACAGTGTTGCGCGCAACTACTTTGGATGAGGCAAACCCTCCGGGACTTTGGCTACAATCTGAGCAAAGTCCCACTCCTATGTGATAATGAGAGTGCTATCCGCATGGCGGATAATCCTATTGAACACAGCCGCACAAAGCACATAGACATCCGGCATCACTTTTTGAGAGACCACCAGCAAAAGGGAGATATCAAAGTGTTTTATGTTAGCACCGAGAACCAGCTAGCCGATATTCTTACCAAGCCTTTAGATGAGAAGACCTTTTGCAGGCTGCGTAGTGAGCTAAATGTCTTAGATTCGCGGAACTTGGATTATTTATAGCATACATGTGTGTTATGCCTTGATCATGTTCCTTATGCATTTTGTTGTTTATGTATGGTGCTCAAGTTGTACAAGCACTCCCCGGACCTCATAAGTCCATTTGCAAGTGATGCACATATTTAGGGGGAGATGTGCTACAACTTGACCCTTTGAGACTAACCATGTGCTTGAGTGTTCTTAATTTAGTCTCAAAGGAGGATTGAAAGGGAAAAGGTGGACTTGGACCATGCAAGACTTCCACTGCACTCCGATGAAAGAGTAACTAACTCCAAGTTCATCTTCATGCTCTTATTGCCTTCTTAACTCTTAATTGAAGATTTTGGTGAGGCAATGGGATTCGAGGGCCAAGATTGATCCCGTTTTGGTGCTTGATGCCAAAGGGGGAGAAAATAAGGCCAAAGCAATAAATGGATCAGCTACCACTTGAGAATTTTGAAAATAGTAGAATAGAGCTTTTGGTTTGTCAAAAATCTCTTATTGTCTCTTTTGTCAAAAGTTGGCCTCTTGTGGGGAGAATGATTGATTATGGGAAAAGGGGGAGTTTTTTCTTTTTTGAGATCTTTGATCAATTTCTCTTGGAACAACTCTCTTTATGTCTCAACAAGCGTGTTTGACTTAGAGATAGGAAATTGAGGTTGATTTGCAAAAACAAAACCAAGTGGTGGCAAAGAATGATCCATATATGCCAAATTTGAATCAAAACAAATTTGTGTTCTCATTTGAATTGATGTTGCACGTCTTTTAGTTGCTTTTTGTTGTGTTGGCATTAATCACCAAAAAGGGGGAGATTGAAAGGGAAATGTACCCTTGGGACATTTCTATAAGATTTTGGTGATTAAGTGCTCCACACAAATGCTTTGAGTAATATTTGTGCCAAAGACTTAAGAAGTGCAAATCAAGAGTAAAGGTATATTTCTAAGACTTAGTACATTGTTTTGGAGACTAATGTGTTGTGTCTAAGTGCTAGAAATAGGAAAAGACCAATTTGGAAAAGACTTGGCTGAGCCGCCAAGACTCTGCGTAGTCTGGGTGCACCGGACTGTACGGTGGTGCACCGGACAGTGTCCGGTGCGCCAGACTGGCTCTGGCAAACTGGCTGCTCTCGGGTTTCATCGGCGGCGTACGACTATAAATCACCGGACTGTCCGGTGGTGCACTGGACTGTCCGGTGAGCCAACAGTCGGTCGGGCCAACAGTCGGCCGCGTAATCCGCGCGCGACGCGTGGCAGAGCCAACGGTCAGAAGGGGGCACCGGACTGTCCGGTGTGCCAACGGCTCTGAATATCCAACGGTCGGCTTCGCCAAAGAAGGAAAGAAATCCACACCGGACAGTGTCCGGTGGTGCACCGGACTGTCCAGTGCGCCAAGCGACAGAAGGCAAGAATTGCCTTCCTGGAATGCTCTCAACGGCTCCTAGCTGCCTTGAGGCTATAAAAGGGACCCCTAGGCGCATGGAGGAGTATAACAAGCATTCTCTAAGCATTCCTAAGCACCAAGACTCCAATTCCGCGCATTCGATTTCTTGTGATACCAACTAGAGCTCCATTTGAGTAGAGAACTCTTTGGGTTGTGTTGTGAGCTCGAGTTGTGACTTGTGTGCGTGTTTGTGCTCTGATTTTGTGTCTTGTGTGCGTTGCTCATCCTAGCCTTACTTCCATGCTTCTTTGTGAACATCAAATTGTAAGGGCGAGAGGCTCCAAGTTGTGGAGATTCCTCGCAAGCGGGATATAGTGAAACAAAGCAAAACACCATGGTATTCAAGTGGGTCTTTGGACCGCTTGAGAGGGGTTGAGTGCAACCTTTGTCCGTTGGGACGCCACAACGTGGAGTAGGCAAGTGTTGGACTTGGCCAAACCACGGGATAAACCACTGTGCCTATCTGTGTTGATCTTCTTGTGGTTATCGTGTCTTGCAAGAACTCCTTTCTAGCCACTTGGCTTTATTGCTCTAACACTTAATCAGGTTTGTGGCATTAAGTTTTAAGTCTTTACAGGATCACCTATTCACCCCCCCTCTAGGTGCTCTCAGTTATGCTATTGCTTTATATGGTTTTGGGTTAATATTTCATTATATCCATGTTCCAATTATTTTGTTATTTTATTTATGTTCATGTCAAGATCATTATCTTTAATTGGAACATGGAGCTTAACTTGAGAAACACGTGTCACCATAAGGGTGGAATAGGACACCTTTGGCTGACTAATTAGGAAAGCTAGTGGAAGACTACCTTACCCGAAAGGGGCAAGGGCAGTAGGCATGCAGGGAGGTTCTCGGGTTGATTTAGCTGCGATGGCGGTCAGACGAGGGATTCTTGCAATTGCTCTTCCCAGAAACTATAGCGGCTTTTCATAAGCTAGTGGAACTTTGTAAAGGCCTCGTAGTGGATCCCTATCCATTCACCTCGGTAGTGTCTAAGGGTATGGCTAACCCTGGCGACATGGGATGCACGACTTGTGGGTACAGGGTACAACCTCTGCAGAGTGTAAAAATGGTATACTAGCCAAGCTCACGGTCAAGAGCAGCTCAGGACTCTCGCATGATTAAATTATGGAACTAAATTCAATTTGTCATATGCATTGCATGAGATTATTTATTAATTTTTTCTATTATTCTTATTATGGTTGGTATTTACTTACATCTAGTAATTGCTAATAAAAATTTGACCAACTTATTAAAGGCAATGCTCAACTTTAACCACTATTATTGATCAACCTTACACATCACATGAACTCCCACCTTTGGTGAGTTCATGCATGTTATTCCCCACAACTTGTTAAGCAATGAACATGTGTGAGCTCATCCTTGCTGTCTCACACCCCCACCCCACAGGAGAAGTACAGTGGTTCAAGAGGAGCCACACAACGAAGAGTTCGACTTGATCTAGGTGGCGTCTCCGAGTCGACTTTATGGCCCCAAGGATGGACTTTAGTTCGTTTTATATTTATCTCTTATTTTGTAAGACTTCCGCTATGTAATAAGTACTCTGATTATATTGTGACATTTATCTCTATACACTCTGTTATTATATGTGTTGTCTTCTTTGGCGCATATATGAGATGCACCCGGCTTTACCCCTAAAACTCGGGTGTGACATTGAGCCTCAAAACCACCCAGTGCTATAGTTCACTAATTTCGCCAGGTTTGGGCCTCAAAACCCGGCGATACGATTCTACGGGGAATCAAAGGTGGCACATGACGTCATCGTGAAGGGTGCATCAAGCGAAGCAACTTCATGAAGGTCAGATCGAAATTCTAGGAGTTTATCAATTTTTCCCTGGCTAAGTGGTTATGCTCTATGTATCTAGGGGTAGTTTAGAAAAGTAGAATAACCCTCTAAAATAAGAGTGGAGGCCTGAATGGTTCAACTATCTCTTTTACAATCTCATTTCCCTAAACTTAGTTTGTAATCTCTCTTTCATTTCTAGCTTGGAGTTCCTTGGGTGCTTTTGAACCATGGCACCTAAGACTATGAATTTTGAGGAAGTGTGGTTGTAACCACACTCAGTCCTCGTGGCTTAACTTCATGTGTCAAATCTGATGGTGTTGGGCTTTTGATTTGTTTCTTCTCTTCTCAACCCCTATAGTTGATTTTTTGAGTTGATCTTTGCTTTCTAGAGCTTATGAGAGATTTTGGGGATATTCTCTGGATTAGAAACTGTCCTGGCATCATTGCGAACTTCTTGTATGAGCTGATCCATTTCGTGTACATGTTTCTAACATGTTTGGTCATTTGACAAAACCCTATCAAAACCCCTACTAAACCCCAAATTTTCTCGGCGAAGTTTAAACCCATTTGAGCTCAAATTTCATGGACATCTTAGAAACTCGCTTGTAAAGGTGTGTGCGAAATTTCAGCTCAATCGGAGTCCGTTTAGATTGATTTTGTATTCAAAAACTGAATTTCAAGCTGTTGAAAACAACATTCAGAGCGATATAGTTTTTAGTCATTTCGAACTTTTCGGTGTCCGTTTTGCCATCCATTTATTTGGATGGTGTTGTGTGAGTTTTAGGAACATTTTTTAAAACATGAAATCACTGGTCGGTTAGTGTCGTTTCTTGTTTTGAGCAATCCCTATAATTCCATTGAAGTTAAGTGCTCAAGTTACAATTTTTTGAAAAACTGAATTTTATTAGCCTCATTGACCCCCTTTTCGCCTTTATGATCCTTCACATGCCAATCATCGCCATTGAATGTTTGCTCAGGAAAGGCGGTGACCGACTCGAACTGCAAATCACATTTTCTTGACTAATACAAGTATCCTACCAAAATATTAAAAATTCAGTAAAAATGAATAAACATCAGTGACTGGACATAAAGTCGGAAGAATGTTGGTAGCATATAGACTGGCTAAAAAACACAAAAAATAATAAATTGCTGAATAGCTGATAATGACTATATCTGAGTGCCTATACAATAGGGTTGTTGGTCTCAATATAGAACTCCGTCACCTCCTCTACCGTACCGGTTACAGCACCAACATCAACCACACGCTGAGATTTAAACGGCGAGGGAAGATCACATCGTGGTGGTGATTTGGTTCGGCCAATTGATTTTTTAGTGGATACTAGATCTTATCTATATCACTATATAATCCGTTAGTTAAACTTTGCAGAATGTATCCAACCAAAACGCTCCCACGTCTATAACCTCCACTAAATTCACTAAATAAATTACATCTAGACTTAACACATCATTAAAATAAACGGTTCAGATCGCTGGATAACTCTCTCTCGTTTACTCATATAAATTCAATGTACAATATTATTTAGATCATCCATCAATCCTCTCCCTCTCCTACGATATCGTTGCCCTCGTGTTCTCACCGTCTCCCCCTCACTCACGCCACTGTCGCTACCACCATCAATACTCTCTCCCTTCCATCGCCGCCGCCATCGTCGTCGACTTCTTCCCTCCCATCCGCGAGGTCGTAGCGTTAGCACTCCATATATTTATATGTTGTATTTGATAAGAATGGTTGTAGGTGGTATTTATTTATTTAAAATATATCTGCAGTGTAATCTTTAAGCTCCGATCGACAGGTAGTATAGTCTTCGAGGCATAGTGATCGTTTTGTCTATCGTTTGTACTGTTTCACTTGCCAGATGTGAAGCACTGTTTTGATTTTCCTTATAAATTAAAAAAAAACATTCGGCGGTGAAAGTAGTGGCGCGATCGCGCGACAGCCGTGAGGCATCCGATTCGCTAATTAGCGTTCACCACCGTAACCAACATCCATTTGTTGCATGTCGCGCTACCATAATAACACGGCTTAAGGAATTGAAGAGTCAACAACTACTATATATAACCAATCGTCACTGAAAAGGCCCCTAATTGGGAATCTATGCATGCTGTTCGTCCAAAATAAAACGGTCTGCATATAATTGTACCAAATCCCATAATTAACTCGGCTAGCTTCATCCCTGACCGTAGATACTGCTTTCTCTTTCTGCCCCCTCTTCGTTAATTTCACGAAGGGAATATTTTGGACGGATAGGAGGTATAGCTGCTGCATGCTGCCTGCTGCCGGCAAGGGACAAAAATATCATGGGTCGATCTCAGAATGCTAGGCTACATGACCTATGCTGGCGACGCGCACGAACCAAAGTTGGCGACGATCGACATCGGATCGGATTGACGTGGCGCTGACCCGACCCGACGTCCCAATCCCGGCGCAAGTGGCGCCTGCCTGCTTGGCTCTGCCGGCTGCTAACGTGCCTGTCGGACGTCTCCACTCTCGACAGCCAACCGGACTCACGTCGTCGATGCTTAAATCCGTTTACTATGCATCGTCGCAGCTGGAAAGTCTGGCATGGTTTCGGGACATGTTACAAGTTGGTTTCTCGAGTTAATCCGCGATTTAGATAACAAATTCTGTAAGAAATCTAAAACTCTAACTGATTCTACGCACATGCTTAATTAAGCCTCTCCTGCCTCCGGACTTGTTGGTCTTCTTTTTCGGAGCCTTCCAAGCAATCCCTCCTTGCAATATTTTGACGTGCGATGATCACCAATAACTAGAGATGGCAACGGGCGCGTACCCGCTGGGTACTATGTTCCCAAACCCGTACCCGCGAAATTAAAATATACCCGCTAAGAAACCCATGCCCGCAGCCGGATACAAGTTTTTGCCCGTACCTGTGCCCACCCGGGTACCGGGTACCCGCGGGCTACCCGTGCCCGACAAGAAAGCTAATGGGCTGGGCTGCCAACCATGTTTACTAGGCTGGGCTCATTCGGATGCTAGCCAATCGTTCCTGCACTGAGGCTCTAGATTTCATAGATAGCTAATGGGCTGGGCTGCCAACCATGTTTACTAGGCCATAAAATGAACTTTTGGTTTGTTTAATAATATTATGCCGGGTTTTAGAAACCCATGGGTTTGCGGGTATGGGTACTAGGATCCCATACCCGTACCCGCGTACCCGCTGGGTTTAGCTTATCACCCATTAAGAAACCCGTGGGTTTGGATATTAGCCCGTACCCGTCCCCTAATAGGGTAAAAACCCACCGGGTTTCGGGTTTCGGGTACCCATTGCCATCTCTACCAATAACGATGTCTTTGCCTTTATCGGTCATTTTTGGCCGAACCAAGACTTTTTTGCTTGCGTGTTCTATTGTATTGATAGAAAATGGTTGTATCCACTTGCATCTCATAAAAAACCGATCGACCCTCATTTATGGCCGATTGTATCCGTCAACGAAAAAAATTACAATCATTGGTGGCTTGGGAAAAATATGCCACTTGCAATAATCACGTCACTTTAATTCATCCATAAGAGGAATATTGTGTGTTAATTTAATGTTGTCATTTTTTACTAGCTCGTCAAATATTTTTATCGCATTTGATAACATTAAAAGTAAATTTAACTTTTTCTTGTCGATTCTTTTGAACCGGCTACAAAGAAGAAAATGCAGAAAATTTGACCGTTGTTGGCCAAACAAGCTTAGTAGTATATACATCTACGGATTTATCATATGAACTATCACGCTCTACAAGATGTATAGTACGAGCAGGCGATTTTGATGTCTCTTTACATCAGATTTCATAGGGCAAAGCCCGTTGATGTAGCTGAGCTATTGAAAAGAACTGAGTGTCATCCAATTTGTCTCTTATGTAGGATAGCAACCGATTAAAAGTCAGCCCTACTAGTTCTTTGTCTGCGACATAGATTTGAAAGTAACGGTTTCTAGTGTCCCATGACCTTCAGATATAATCATTAACCGATTCTTCCCGTCCATGTTGGACTCAGACTAAATCAACCAACCCTAATTCATATTCCCCGAAAAACAAATGCTCATGAAATTTACTCTCTAAATCATTCTAGGAATTAATAGAATTAGAAGGCAAGACAATCTACCATGCAAAAGCGGTACTAGTAAGGTATAAAGAAAATAAACGAACACAAAAGACTTCTCCATCAGCCAATTCGCCTAGATGTGCTAGGAACTGGCCTACTTGTTCGTGTGTGCTTCTACCACTTTCACCAGAAAACTTAGAAAACTCCGGTATCCTTGCCCCTTGTGGGTACGAGACAGTGTCAAACCAGTGATCATATGGCTTTTGATATGACTACCCTACTCTAGCTACACTAACTCCGAGTCTATCTTAAAATCGTTCAGCCATCTCTTCCCTATTTTTCTTCAATTCGCCTGGTGGCAGACCACCAGACCTTGGCTGTGGGGCTCATTCGGTCGGGTATTGCTATGCCGACCTTCTTGCTGTGACCGATCGATAATGTTGATCAACCTATGCTCATATGGTGTGTTGTGGTTTAAATATGTAGGGGCGGAACATACTGCTGTTGTGGTGTGTAATAAATTGTTGTGTAGTGTGCAACAGTAGGTTCTGCGTATGTGTATCCGGACTGTTCGGCCCAGGCGGCCGGACGGTCTGGCACGATGCTAAACTATCCGATGGTAAGTTCGGGCTGTCTGGTTGTGTTCACTACTATTGGGACGTCACATGGTGGTCCTGGTGCTGCCCCAGACTGTCCGACAGGGAAAGCCGGACGGTCCGCATAAGGGTCAGACTGTCCGGACAAAAGCTTGAACAATCCGACCGTGTCAAGTGGCGCTGATCTGCCAAGCAGGGACGACGGTTGTGGTATTTGCCCTGTATATGAGTTTATCGTCATACCATATAATGATTGGGGCTACGATCCCCATTTGTTGTCGATGTATAGACATAGATATTCTATTACTAGTTTCATATGATGTAAAACTAGGAGCAACAGATTTCTCGAACAAACGTATTAATTTTCTAATTGATTCTTCTAACCCTCCAATTTGTTGTTTCATTTGATTCTGCTGTTGATCTACATACCGTTTAATAGATTGGATGTTGTTGGGTTTACTTACGTTGGGGATTTGAAGCGAAGATAGAAGAGATACGACGTCGATATGTCCATGTTTGACAACCTTCTGGTGGCGATCCACCGTGTACTATGACAAAAATTTCTCCGTCCCATGACGCATGTAGTCTTCGAATGGCTATTGCTCATCGACTGTCAGACTTTCAACAGCTGGCTTCAAGATATTGTCCGGTTAGATATCAGTGTGATCTTTAGAACCAGTTATTTGAGGGTCTGATTTTGAGTAGATCTAGACACTTGATCCTAGCGGAGTCGCCAAAAAGTGTGTTGGCGTCGATCTGGACGTCAAACACTAGAACGAACCACCTGGTGGTGCTCTCTACGGAGGCGCGGACTGTCTGCGGCATAGGGCCAGACGGTCCGTGTCCTGGGCGCAATAGCGTCTCCTTCTCTGCGTATGTCCGGACGGTCCGCTCCTGGGGCTCGGACGGTCCGCTCCTGGGGCTCGGACGGTCCATAATGGCGCAGAGGGTCGTCTTCTTCGCAGCAGACCTAGATCTCGCATCCTGGGAGGGATCCTGTCGGTGAGGAGAGATCCTATGGTGTGTCTTGGCGTCGGTAGGCCACCAAAGATGTCTCTAGTTGACGTAGAGCCAAAGAGAGGTGAAGATTCAAGGTGTAGGAAGGCTAAACTAGGACTACTCCTAATGCATAAGGTAAATACGATAAGTAGAGTTGATTGGATCCCTTGTGGGGGTTCAATTCGCCGTAGTCTTTCAACTATATAAAGGGAGGACTAGACCCGTTACAAGTCAGTTCACGAGTTAATCCCGCATGTTTAGTTAACAAATCCCGTAAGAAATCCGAAACCCTAACTAATTCTGCGCACACGTGAACGATCCGTGCCGCTAGCCCGCTACAACGGACAGTTCGGACCGCGGACTGTCGACCTCAGGATCGGACGGTTCGCGGACAATTTTGGTGCTCAACGGATGGATACACTCATTGACACGGGTGTACACTTGACTTAGCAAGCATTGTAGACCAATAATTAATCTCTGCTAGGAGCTGCAAAGAAGTGCACGGTTGTTATATATAAAAAAATGCAAAACATTGTTGCAAAATGCAATGGCGCAACGACAGACAACACCTATACACTCAACGACACGTGTGTAGCATATTTCGAGCAGCTACAATCCAACGCACGACATCCGGATATTAGCTTTCCTATACGTGCTAAGCATGTACTACGAAAACAAGCCACTTGCTGTATATAAATATAGTTTCTTGTCTTAGATGTGCCCACCTCTGGTTTGTCCATGTTTAGTTAGTATCCAGGCTATTATTCCCACACAAGAGAAAATATAACAAATAAACAAACAAATCAACTAAGTGCGAACTGACACACAATTCCCATCCACAAATTCCCAGGTGCTCAAGTTGTGGACCAAATCAGTTCTCTGTTTGCAGACAAGAACATCAAGGAACGCTACTGGTTTTCTGTATGTTGATGGGTATTCGTGATCATTTGTCTCTGGATGGTTGTTGTTCCCATGCCGGGCCTGCAATACCCGATCAAGACACTTGATAACAACAATGCTGATGTTTCTGTGGTATGCATGCTAACCCGTCCACATTGCGCATATTCGAGACATTGAATAGCATATTTGATTGGAACAGGTATTTAGGTCCTGTTTGGAAGCAACATAGTTTTTAAGAAACTGGTTTTTATCTTTTAGCTAAGAAAGTTCAGCTTCTTGGTTTTAAGAAACTGGAAATCTAATTTCTATAAACTGAGACATAAATTGGTATGTTTGGAGACACTTAAATTTTCATAAATCGGTTTCTTAGAAACTGGTGCTTCCAAACAAGACCTTAGTCAATATGTTAGGTTTGCCTACAAAATAAGTACTGTATCCATAAAAATGTAATGTCTGATTTCATTACTGTTTGGTTTACTTTAGCTGTATTCTATTTATATGGAGCAAATGCCCAGGCCATGGAAAATAATACATAGAATCTTGGTGAGTCCAATAGACCAATACGGAGTGCCTCTTCGATGTTAGGATGTCTCCAATAGTTCATTTGTTAAAGTCTCACTGTCATCTAGATGCATATAACTTAGGGCCCGTTTAGTTCCTTTATTCTAGAAACTAAAATTTAGTCAGGAGATTAAAGTTCAGTCATACCCTGTTTGATTTTAGAGACTAAAAATATTTAAAACACATTAAATGAAGCATAAGACGAACAAAATACTCATTAACATTCTCTCTTCATTAGTGCAACTGAAATAAAGAAGATATAAAAAGTAGAATTTATATGATTTAGTCTATTTTAATCATCACTTGAGGGACTAGAGATAAAACAGTTTAGTTCCTATTTTAGTCTCACTGTTTGGCAATTTAGAGACTAAATAAGACTAATACGAAGAGCCTTAGGTGACAAACGCTCAATCGTGCTGTCTCTATATCAATCAACTAGTACATAACCATCTCTCTTTTATATGCACATCAACTCTTAAGTAATAAAACCACAACCGTCAATTATGGGTCTCGACTAAGAGAGTGTAGTACTATAGAAAGAGCGGCCATTTAAACTAGTTGTGACCCTCCTTCACAACCGAATTGTAAGCCAGAGTGATACACCCTTGGTTGTAATAGAATGATAGTGACTCGAGTCATCCATGAATCATTTGTGATTAATAGCACCCCCACCAGTTTGTCGGCAATCAGACCTGAGATTTAATCAGAGCAGAGGCAATGCCATCCATGTGGAACCCACACTCCAATCATATTAGGAATGTCTAATTGGGTTTTTTATTTTAGATACAATACTCTAATCATATGGAGCAAATGCCAGCATCATGAAAACAATGTGCAATATTTTCTCCATTAGGTATAGAAGACCAACAGTGCCGCCCTAATCGGGCCGGCCCGAGCACGGCACGGCTCGTAGTGCCTAGACACGGCACAACATGGTCGGCGTCGGGCTCATGTCGGCACGGCACGATGGCTAATGTCGTGCCTGGGCAGCGTCCCGAGCACGCTAGGACGGCACGGGCACCGCCCGATTAGCTCCCAAACATGGTTAAACACGGCCCAAACATAACCCTAACTCGTCGCCCGTTCTCACGCTCTCTCTCGAACCCTCTCTTTCTCTTCGCTCTCTGGCGTCTAGCGATTTGGGGTGATTCCACGTTCATCCATATGTGCGTCGCCACTGCCTGTTCCACTCTGCCGCCACCTCACCTTAGGCCTCTGGTAGGGTCCTCCACCTCACATTCCCCTCCCGGCTTCCCCTCACCTTGGTGGCTTGGTCACAGATTTGGTAAGAGATGATAAGCTGCTTCGGTGTTCCATCGTCTTCTTTCTCTAGCCGACGTCCAACGTGGTTGAGACTTGTGGTAAGACGATAAGTTGTTTGTTGTGGACTTGTGGTGCTCTTATCATCTCTAGATCTAGTTGTGGTGGATTGTGGTTGTTAACCCTAAGTTTGTACCGTTCTTCTTCCACCTCTGGTTCTCCTACTCAGGTTCTTCTTCCTGACTGTCTCTGACTCTCTGTCTCTCGCTAGTGTTCTTCTTTCTCTGTTCCCCTATGACCCTAAATGTGTTCCTGTCTGTGGAACTATCGAGATTTACTTAATTCAGTGCTCTGGCTTCGGTAAGGTGGTGCTTATTCTTGCTATTACACTTGTGAATCTTGATTCATGTGTCCTCTACTCATTTTTGTGTTTGTCTGTTTGAAGTCGTGAGGAATCAGTGGTGTTTCTGTTCTTCTTCCTCTAATCCTATGTCCTTTAAAGCCCTAAATGTGTTCCTTCCTGTCGAGCTGTCGAGATTTACTCAAATGCTCTGGCTTCAATAAGTTGGTGCTTGTGCTTGTTATTGCACTTGTGAATCTTGATTCATTTGCCCTTTACTCATTTTTTGTGTTTGTCTGTTTAAGCCATGAGGGACCAGTGGATCTTGATGGTCGATGACAACACTGTGGCCAGGGGTGTCGGGCACACCGGTGGCACTGCGGCTGAGGTTCCTTCATTTGAACTTATCAATCTAGATCCTGACACCGTTGTGGCCAAGGCCGAGGGGAGACACACACCTACTAGTGCTCGGCTAAGAAATAGAGCTTCCACATCTGATGTGTGGAATGACTTTGACAAGATATATAAGTTCGTTGATGGTGTGAGGGTATGGTGTCAGGCTAAGTGCAAATTTTGCAAGTGTGTACTGTCTGCTAAATCATCTGGTGGCACTAGTCATCTTAATCGCCATAGAAATGCATGCAAACTGAAGCATGGTAGAACTGCATTTGCCAGTCCCTGGTCCAATTTAATCGTAATGGTAGTGCTAGATTGTGGGAGTATAATGTTGATGTTGCTTATTCTGATATGTGTCGTTTGATATGTATGCTTGACCTGCCTATTTGCTTTGCTGAATCATCCAAACTCACTACCATAGAGCTGTAGGTGAACCTTTGCTTCTGTCTAATGGTCACTAGTATATTGCTGAAAAAATCTTGGTCTTCCTTGAACTATTTTATGATTCAACATGTGTCCTATCTGGTGTCTACTATCCAACATTTTCATTGATGATGCATCATATAATTCAGATTGGTAAACATCTAAATTCTGATGAGAATTATAGACTACATGGAAATGTTGTTTTTCCTATGAAAACTAAGTTCCTTAATTATTGGAGGGACATTCCACTTGTTTATTCATTTGCATTCATCCTTGATCCTAGAGCAAAATTGAGGGGCTTCAATAGAGTTCTATCCATTTTAGCTGGTGTTACACACTATGATTATTCTGGTTATTTGACTTGTGTAAGAGCATAATTAACTGAGGTGTTCAACAAGTATGAAGCTATGTTTGGTGCAGTGACATCAACTAGACCCGCACAATCAATAAGAACTGGTAAGAAAAGAACTAATTGAGGTATGATATATGGTGATGATGATGATCATTTGTTTTCAACCCCAGTTGTTGGAACATGTTCTTCTTCCAAACCCAGTCCTTCTACTTCTTTATCTAGACATAATTCAACTAGTGCTTTCCTACAAGCAACAAGCAATTGTGCATCTCTTCAGGCTGGTTCTGAGTTGTCAGCATACTTGGATAGTGACACTGTCCTGAAGTATGAGGATGACTTTAATTTGTTGATTGGGTGGTAGGATCACAAACTGACCTACCCTGCTCTTTCTATGTTGGCTAAGGATTTTCTAACTGTGTTTGTCTCTATAATTTCATCAGAAGGTGCTTTTAGTCTTACTGACAGGATTATCGAGGAGCGTCGACGTTGTCTAACCTCGGAGATGGTTGAGATGCTAACCTGCATCAAGGACTCAGAGGGGAATGCAAGGACCCAACACACTGTCGAGAACAAAGAACTAGAAGAATCATTCTTTGAGCTTTATCTTGATGATGAACCTATTCCAGCTGACACTCCGGGGTTGTCAGTGTTTGGAGCCCGACTGCGCACTTGGGGTTACCCCTTAGGTGCTTTTGGGTAGGACGGTGTTGTTGACTGTAACTCAATTGTTCATGCAAGACGCACGAGAGACGGTAGGCGATTTTCTACAGGTTCGAGCCGCTTTTAGATGCATAACACCTTACTTCCTGGTGTGGATCTTTATGTGGTGGGTTACAAGAGAGGTCTCCAGTGCGGAGAGAGCTAGTGAATTGAGTAGATGGTCGATGAATCTGATGGGGTACCCCCTAGGCCTTATATACTTGACCGTGGGGCATTACATACGTGTATGATGACGATGTGTACCTAAGTAATAGTGAATCGACTGAACTTATCTTCCTATAATCCATTCGACTTATCCTTAGTCTGTTTCATCATTCAAGGTCATCCCACGCGGGAAGGTCGGATCGACGTTGTGGATAATGTTTAAATCTGACGAACCGCCTGGGCCTAAGTCTGTTCCTTCCCTGCGTCGGCCCATTCCACCAGCAGTTCTCACATGGCCCACGAAGGAATGGCCTTGTGAGGCAATAGGCCCAAAACCCTTCGCGAGGCCTTCTTGCCTTCTCGTGGACCCAAGGGATATTCGTCCCCCACAAGCCCCCAATCTTTGAGTTGATTTTGAAGTAATCAGCCCAAAGATTTTAGGTCCAGCTTGCAATTCTATGGCTTGATTTTCATTTTGGTGATGAGCGCTCCAAAGGTGCACCTATTGAACGTTGCTTCTGAACTCTGGGTGACCTAGTAAAAACAGTCTTCAAGGGTCCTCCTTTGGTGTATTCAAAGGTCTTCATTTCATGCCTCAGAAATTGGCACTCTGTCATCATCCTATGCTTTAGAAATCAGCATTCTATCTTTTAGAGTTAAGAATCTATTGGGCGCACCGAAGGTGCACCCAATGGGTGTAGCCCCTGAGCTTTGAGTGGATTTTTGAAAATAATCCACTCAAAGATCTTTATCTTATGCTTTAGAAATCAGCATTTTATCTTCATCTCATGCTTTAGAAATCAGCATTTTATCTTTTTCGTGTTTCTTGCGAATTCAAACAATGTGGTCTGCCCACGCCTTGTTAGGTTTGAAATTTATTTGATCGGTGATAGATTGGACGTCTGGTAGATGGCTCTTGGCTGGTCTTCACCTTGCTCTATGCTTCAATGCTTCTGCTGACCAGACTTGCAGTTGAGTAACTATATTTGGATTTCCTTTGATCTCTATCGATCTCTTCCTTCTGTCTCAATACATTCATTGTGTATACTGTATGGATGTGACATGTTCAGAAAATCTATTGAAAATTCCTGGTCGTCCCCCCAATGGGTGTGGCAAAGGGACGTCTTGGTACGCAGAGCGTTTAGCACACCGTCCTGGAGTAGTAACTTGATGTGACCGCGGTGTGCAATCATATCGCCCGAGCAGTTGACCTTAGTCTGAATGGTGTCGTGTTACGCGAAGTGGCGTCTGTTGCCTGACTCATTTTCAGGCGTGAATTGCTTATTGAATACTTGCGACTGTTCGGCGAGCGTGGTAGGAAATGGACGGTCACCTCCGACCTCTATAAATAGCCTTCTTGCGCCGTTGTTCTCTTCACTCATCCTTCGATCATCCGTTACTTCTTTCTCTTAACTCCCTCTTCTTCTCCATCTGACCATGGGCAAGGATAAAAAAGTTCGAGGTTCGCCATGTCGCTCCGGCGACAAGCGGAAGCGTGAACCAAGTCCTCCCTCGGAGGACTTCGGTGACTCTGAGTACTCGGAGGAGGAGTTTTCCTCCGGGTCCGAGGGGTCGTCGGTCTATGCTTCCCCCCTGGCGTCGTCCGATGACTCGGACGACTCCCAGGGGAAAGCCGCCGAGGTGTGGACGTACATCTGGTCCGTCGAGCGTGCCGGGCTTGAGGGCTCGGATGAGTCGGAGGTCTCCTCGGATGAGGAGAACTTTTTCGACTCGTCCGAGGAAGGGAGCGGCGGCGGCGACGATGACGAAGGCGACGACATGGGCGATGACAGCAGTGGAGGTGACGGCGACGACGACGGCAACGACGGCGGCGAGGGCGGCGGTGGAGGCAGGGGCGACGACGGCGGCAAGGGCAGCGGCAGCAAGGCCAGTGGCAAAGCGCCACTGGCTTGAACATTAGTATAGATAATTAGTAGTAGCAGCAGTAGTAGTGGAATAATGTAGTAGTAGTTTGCAGTTTAGTATGGTATAAGTAGTGTAGTAATGTAACGTAGGGTAATGTAATGTAGTAGAAGATAGGGGAAAAAAAGGTCGGCTCATAATGAGTCAGTCTTTGAGTTTGTGAAGACCCCCTCCACTATTTAATGAAGAACTCCGGTTGCTCCGAGTGAACATTGCCCTTTTGCTGTGGTTTCTGTTTAACCGTTTGACAGTTCAACCATATGTTCCATGTTGCCGGCGTTTTTAGAAGTAACCGTCGAACGGTGTCTGATGTTGCTGGTGTTTTAGAGATAGCCGTCGAGCGATGTCTGATGTTGCCGGTGTTTTAGAGGTAACCGCCGAGCGATGTCTGATGTTGCTCGCGTTTTAGAGGTAACTGTAGAGCGATGGGTGACACTGTTGGCGCTTTAGAGGTAGCCGTCGAGTCATATCTAATGCTGCCAGCGTTTTGGAGGTAACTGCCGAGAGATGGGTGACATTACTGGCGCTTTAGAGGTAGCCGCCGAGTCATATCTGACGCTTGGAACTTAGCTTTTCCCGAGTAATGACTTGGCACTTTTTAGAAATAGTGCCCGACCCGGGAAACCCCATTTATACTCGCGCTGTCGTGCAGTTTTGATTTCCGAGCCCTAACTTCACATTTCTGCCTCGAACCACTCCTCTGCTTCCCTAAGATCTCGCTCTTGTTCGTTCCACCGACAAGATTGTGATGGCACCGAAATGGAAGAGGCAAAGCTCTGTCGCGGCGATCATCCCGCCCATCGACCCCAACAGCCAGTTGCCATTTGCGGGTAACCACATGTCCGTTATCTCAAAATCTGACCTTCTTCACCTTGTCGATGTTGGGGTTTTACTTCTGAAAGAGCTCTGCTCTTGGCGAATTTGTCGCGGGGTCACTGTTCCGACGGAGGATACTCACGAATCTGTCGTTTACATTCCCTTTCTTATTCGTGACCTTGCTCTTCCCGTTTCTCCCTTTTTCCGCAGCCTCCTTGATTTCTATGAACTGAACCTTACCCATATGAACCCTAATTCCATCTTGCAAGTTTCCATTTTTGTACATCTGGGTGAGGCCTATCTCGGGATTCAACCCCATTTCGGTCTCTGGAAGTACTTGTATCATTGTCGGCCCAGGATGGCTGGGGGACAACACCAGCTCGTTGGCGGCGCGAGTCTGGAGCTTCGTCACGGGAGGAAAACAGAGTATCTTGACATCCCCCTCAAGGATAGCATCAAGGGGTGGCGTCTTGAGTGGTTCATTGTGGAGAACCACTGCAAGTCCCTCCCCCTTGGTCAGGGAGGCAGCCAGATGTCTGCACGCCGAGCTGGATAGAATCTCCGACCTCTTCGGGGATAACAGAGGCTAAAGTACTGCTTGCCGAGGTTTGCTTGCTGAAGGACAGAGGTTTGACTGCTGAGGCTGTGGTCGCTGATTTCGTGTTCAAGAACATCCAGCCTTTAAAGGACAGGGCATACCCTGCTTATTTGTATAGTGGCATCAACAATTCTACCAGGGTTACAAACAAGAAAATCCCCACTGAAGATCTGATGAGCCGACTGGATATGATCTTGAGGGGCAGAGTTTCAAACACCAGCGCTCCGGTGGCTTAATCTGCTTTGAACCTGCCACCAATCAGGCCATTTTCTGAGTTTGTGTCCAACCCTCCTGCTAGTGATGGTAGCCTGGGCCTTAGAGTGCGACCCTCCCCTGAGGACATTGAGGCTCTGATTGCCCCACTTCAGAGTCTTCCGAATGATGAGAGGCAGACTCATTTTTAGATGCCGGCTAGCACAGACGATGCAGAGATAGATGTTGTGCTTAGTTGCTGGCTGGGGAATCATCTGACTCAACCCATGCCGAGCCACTGGCTATCATAGTTGTGCAAGAACTTGGTGAGGCGGTGGAGACCCGAAAACCTGTCAGTATCCGCCCAAAGCGTCCATGCCGAGTGAGCCGCCCGACTGCGCCTGTTGAGGAAAAGAGGAAAAAGAAGCGGCTTCGGCGACTGTCATGCTTGGACCAGGGTGCAGGTCCTTCTGCTCCGGTTCATGATGAGGTGCCGGCAGAGGTCCTTCCTGAGGTTGATATCAAGGGTTGTGATCATGCACAAGCTGCTGTCTGCATATTTGATGAAGATGAAGAAGAAGAGGAGGATGAAGTTCCGCTGATCCGCAAGAACAACCAACACTATAGAGGTAGCGAGGGGAGTAGTGATATTCCTTCTCCAGCTCTGTCGGCTCTTGTCAGTCTTCAAGGACTTTCAATATCAGACTTTGATCAAGCATTGGAGGAAGTCGTCCCCAAAGATATGCTGTCAGAGCCAACTGCCGATGATATCCCGACCATCTGTTCAGAGGTCCCAAACGGTGGGCTTTCCTTTCTTGATTCCGCTGGGCAAGAAGTAACCCGAGCTGTGTCTCACACATCGTCGACTTTGGAGGACAGTCTTCGATGCCAAGAAGCTGGGCTGAGTCACCCAACCCCCATGGAGGCGACTGAGGGGCCCTCAGCCTTAGAGATGGCTACTCTAGAAGACCTAGCCCCCGAGGGTGGTGCCGGTAGTTACCCAGCCCCCGAGGGTGTTGCTAGTAGTGATCCAGCTCTGGTGGGTAGTGCAAGCTATGACCCAGCCCCCGAGGGTGTTCAGGTGGGCTCTCTTTCCCACGCCTCCTTGGATGTCCACGTTGGGTCGTCCCCTCCTCGGTCCGATGGGGCGATGACTGTACATGCTTCCACAGTTGTAAATGGACAAGTCGCCTTAGAGGTCAACGAGCTTGAAGCGAGGAGCCTGCTGCCTGCTGGCGGGGCTGAGATCACCCCTGATGATGCTCTTCAGATTGTTCCTGCTGATCTTTCTTCGTCGAGCCATGACACAACTCCTCCTGCCCTGGGTTTACCACTGTTCTTCTCCAATATTCAGGTGAGTCGGCCTCTTGCTCTTACATTGTTCATATTAGTGAGTTATCTTTCTTTTGCTCATCTGTCTTTGATCCTAGGCTCTTGTCAATGGAATGTCTGCTCGGCTGAGATCCTGTGGAGCCACTGTTCCCAAGCAAGCTCTGACTCTGATGCAATGGAATCCACTTGTCGGCGTTTCGACCCCGGGGGGTCCCTGGACCGACGAGTAAATTGTCGCCGCGTGTCCCAGTCCAGATGGGTCGGCGCGAGACGGAGCACGAAGGGGGAAGAAACAGGCAAAGGGGAAACCCGCGGCCTTTGTGTTGCCCTGCGCCCAGGTCGGGTGCGCTTGCAGTAGGGGGGTTACAAGCGTCCGCGAGGGAGAGAGAGAGAGACCGTCCGCCAGCCCGTTCTCCCACGCGGCCAACCTTCTCGTACGAGAGCCCTGGACCTTCCTTTTATAGGCGTAAGGAGAGGGCCCAGGTGTACAATGGGGGGTGTAGCAGTGTGCTAACGTGTCTAGCAGAGAGGAGCTAGAGCCCTAAGTACATGCCGTCGTGGCAGCCGGAGAGGTTTTGGCGCCCTGTTCATGTGATGTCATGGTCGTCGGAGGAGTGCTTGAGCCTTGTGGAAGTACAACTGTCGGGGCTGTCGGATCCTTGCTGACGTCTCCTTGCTTCCATAAGGGGCTGAGAGCCGCCGTCGTCATGGAGCATGCGGGGTGCCATCATTACTTGTTTACCGGGGCGAGCCAGATGGGACACCAGTCTTGTTCCCCGTAGCCTGAGCTAGCTAGGGGTAGGGTAATGATGGCCTTCCCTGTGACATGGCGGGTCCGAGCCCGAGGTCGGGCGAGGCGGAGGCTCCTCCGATGTCGAGGCTGAGTCCGAGCCCTGGGGTCGGGCGAGGCGGAGTCCGTCTTCCGGGGTCGAGGTTGAGTCTGAGCCCTGGGGTCGGGCGAGGCGGAGTCCGTCTTCCGGGGTCGAGGCTGAGTCCGAGCCCCGGGGTCGGGCGAGGCGGAGTTCGTCTTCCGAGGCCGAGGCTGAGTCCGAGCCCTGGGGTCGGGCGAGGCGGAGTTCGTCTTCCGAGGCCGAGGCTGAGTCCGAGCCCTGGGTCGGGCGAGGCGGAGCTTCCCATGGTGCCCGAGGTTGGACTTAGCTGCTGTCAGCCTCACTCTGTCGAGTGGCACAACAGTCGGAGCGGGGCAGGCGGCGCTGTTTTCCTGTCAGGTCGGTCAATGGAGCAGCGAAGTGACTGTGGTCACTTCGGCTCTGTCGACTGAGGAGAGCGCGTCAGGATAAGGTGTCAGTCGATCCTTGCATTAAATGTTCCTGCGATACAGTCGATTGGCGTGGAGATCTGGCCAAGGTTGCTTCTCCGCGAACCCTACCTGAGCTGGGCCTCAGGCGAGTCGAAGGTGCGCCCGTTGCTTGAGGGGACCCTCGGGCGAAACGTGGATCCTTCGGGGTCGGCTGCCTTTGCCCGAGGCTAGGCTCGGGTGAGGCGAGATCGTGTCCCTTGAGTGGACTGAGCCTTGACCTTAATCGCGCCCATCAGGCCTTTGCAGCTTTGTGCTGATGAGGGTTACCAGCTGAGATTAGGAGTCTTGGGGGTACCCCTAATTATGGTCCCCGACAGTAGCCCCCGAGCCTCGAAGGGAGTGTTGATACTCGCTTGGAGGCTTTTGTCGCACTTTTTTGCAAGGGGACTAGCCTTTCTCAGTTGCGTTTCGTTTCGGTGGGTGCGCGCGAGCGCACCCGCCGGGTGTAGCCCCCGAGGCCTCGGAGGAGTGGTTTAACTCCTTCGAGGTCTTAGCGCGTTTCGTGATGCTT
Organism: Zea mays; assembly: GCF_902167145.1. Classification (NCBI taxonomy): domain Eukaryota; kingdom Viridiplantae; phylum Streptophyta; class Magnoliopsida; order Poales; family Poaceae; genus Zea; species Zea mays. Next base: position 147,787,571 of record NC_050103.1, read on the forward strand.
CGGCCGGTCTGGTTGTTCCCTCATGCGAATTGGCCGTAGCCCGGGTGCATAGTCGAGTTCCAAGTTCTCGGGCTGGTATGTTGACGCTGTCAACGGTTTGGTCGGAGCCGGGTTTGCGAGAGTAGCCCCCGAGCCTCCGCACAGAGCGAGAGGACGGTCAAGGACAAACTCGGCTTTTTTCATACGCCCCTGCGTCGCCTTTCCGCAAGGAGGAGGGGGAAAGCTCCATGTTGCCCTCGGAGGGCGCCGAACATGGTGTCTCCAGTGAGTTGCTAGCGGGTGATCCGAGTGGACGCCCGTGCCCCGTTCGATAAGGGTCGGCTAGTGGCCCAGAGGCGCGCTCCAAAAGTACCTGCAGGTGATTTGCCGGACCCAGTCCCGTTTGATAGGGTCCGAGGGCTCGATGCCTCCCTCTGATGGGATTCCATTACAAAATTGCTCCCGCTGGTCTCAGAAATGTCCTAGGGTACCTCGGGAGCGTAGCCCGAGCCTTGGTTGTGTATCGAACGTACCCAGAGTCATCCCTCGCTCTGCGTGCTCTGAGGCGGCTGTCGAACCCTTCGGGGGCCAGCCTATGAACCCCTGATCAGTAGTGGGCACGGAGCCCGAGTGGCTTGAGGCGGCTGTCGAACCCCTCTGAGGGGCCAGCCTTCCAACCTCTGACCAGTAGTGGGCGCGGAGCCCGAGTGCTCTGAGGCGGCTGTCGAACCCTTCCGAGGGGCCAGCCTTCGAACCTCTGATCAGTAGTAGGCGCATAGCCTGAGTGCTCTGAGGCGGCTGCCGAACCCTTCCGAGGGGCCAGCCTTCGAACCTCTGATCAGTAGGAGGGCTCGGGGCCCGCTTCCTTCGCAGAGAAGGATCCCTTTCGGAGTATCCCCTTTCCCGGTCCCTGTAGCGAGAGGGAGAAAGAGGAGGAGGAAAAGGATACGAAATCGAATGACGTGGCGCACCTTTTTTGACGTGGTCATTATGGCGGAGGTGAAGCGTCGCCTGCTTCGCCTGCCAAAGGTGTCGCCTGCCCTGCCGCAGAGTTAATGCGACGGGACGTGTGGTTCGCGGGGCAGCCGTTGTGCGTGCGCGAGCCATTCGAGGAACGGAACACGGGCGCGTCGTCTTCACTCCGTGTGTGAGGGCTCTCTCGCTGTCCCAGGAGGGGACGTGAGCCTGCAGACGACCGCTGCTTCCGCCCGCCTGTCGCCGCCATTACTGCCGACCCACTTTTGGCCATATTGACCGTCACGCCTTCTCCCGCGGCTGACTGACCCATGATCGATGTGCTCGGTTGGCACTGTTGGGTCATGCACTGGGTCGCCTCGAGTCGTGACACTGGTTCCGCAGTCGAGAAGGCGCGGTACTAGCGCAAGTGGCGGTGCAGCTTCTCGCACGTAGTAACCGACGCGTCGGTTACATGACGTGTGGGCATGGGCCTCCACGCTGGATGCGTCGGAGTCGAAAGGGTGCGCCCCCTTGGTACGGTTGCATGCCGCCTGCATGGCGGTCCGCCCTTTCACCCACCTGTCTGGGCAAAAGTGGAGGAGTGCTTGTAACCGCTAGGCAGTTGTGCGCTCCACGCGTGGCGGTTTGGCTCCTTCTGTCCTGGGCCAGCTTGCATGACGCATGGGACCCAGCCCCCGTATCGTAGGGGGAGGATCTTGGAGCGTGTTGGTGAAGACTCAGTCCGCGACGGCTGAGGACGCAAGTGGGGAGAGTCGCCTTTAAAAGGGGGGGGGTGACCCCCTTGGATGGCAACCATGTCTTCGCACTCTTTCATGCATCGTGCCCTTCCACCTTCCGAGCCCCCGGATGGGGGGCGCCCGTGGTTCTTCCGTCTTGTCATCGTTGGAGGAACGCAACTTCGCGGAAGTTGGTACCTTTCAGCCATCGCTCGGCTTCAAGGATTTTCATCAGGCAGCCCGGCTGCATCCCCTCGCCGGTGGTCACCCAAGACGGTGACCACCAGTTCGATGGTGGGGAGAAGCGAGTTGGGTTGTGGCCTCTGCCCCTCCCTCAGCTTCAAGGATGTTCATCATCAGTGCTGGGGAGGGGAGTGCGCCGAGTTGGGGCCCGTCTCCGCGCGGGCAGCGGCCCGCTCCTTCCCTCAGTGATCGAGGGGAAGGGCGTTCGCCGTCCGTGGCGCTGGCAGCTGCCGCGTGTCTGGCTCTCCGGCCTGAGCGGCTTCGGCGCTGTTTCCGGTGCCACCTCCCACCGAGGCAGCCGGAAGAGGTTTCTCCGCCGACGAGATAGTCGGAGCCGCCCGCGGACTGACCTCCAACTCTACGGCCTTCTGCTTGTCCTCGCCCCTCGAGTGGGGACGCAGGCGAGGGCCTTGTCGCAGCAGCGTCTGCCCTGAGGTCATCGCTGCTGCTATTCGGCCACCCGGAGCGGAGGTCGTTGTCGCTGCTGCCGGAGCGAGCGTCAGCGAACAACCTGGGGTTTCGTCGCCCCGCAGGCCCTCCAATGTGGGGGGTTGTTTGTACCTGCGGGGGCGGAACCAGAGTTCCATGTGTAATGGCACCTTGAGTGCCGGTGTCTGTTCATTGTGGCTGTCGGGGCCTGAACATGTATGTATTTTGGCATGAAGCCGTGTTTTTTCCTCATTTCGAGCACTAGGACTCGCCTGTCGGCTAACTGAACCGCTTAACCAAGTGTGAGTTGCCTCGTGCGAAGGTGACGAGTGAGGTATCCGTATCCCGGAGGCGTAGGAGTCCCTCGGCTTGGTCGGCCTTGCCACCCGAGGCTTCTCTTGCTTAGTTAAAGAAACCCTCGGCCGCTCTACGATGAGCCGGAGCCAGAGGCAGCGGTGCCAGCACGGACAGAGGCAGAGATGGCTCGAAAAGAAGCTTCGTCGGCTGGAGCCTGGCCGGGCTGTCCACTGGTGGGACCGACGCCGGAGTCGGGTTGCCGAGGCCACGAGCCGGGCTGATGTCCTTGGGGGACAGCTGGCTGAGGCTACGGAGCGGCCGGTCGAGCCGTCTGCTCGGGCCGGGTTCCCGGAGGAGACCCCTGCGACGATGGTCCAGGCGTGGTGCCGACAGGTTCCTTCGAGGTGGAGATCCTCCGACCGTGTTGCCATCCGAGGCCGGGTCGGATTCCGCCGAAGGTGGAGTCGACGCCGAGGGTGCTGCTGCTCCCCCACTGAAGTCTGACCCTGCAAGAACAGTTTATCTTGTAGTGTGCGTATGTTTTTTGCGGCCACCGAGGCCCAAACATATCATCGTCGTGTTGTAAAGCTGCGTTTCTTTTCCCATTGTTTCGAGTATCTGGACCTATTTGTCGGTAACAAAATTGTTTGTCCGAGCGAGAGTTACTTTTCGCGGAAGGTGATGAGTGAGGTATCCGTATCCCGGAGGCGTAGGAGTCCCTCAGCTCGGTCGGCCTTGCTGCTTACGTGTGCTCTTACTCGTCCGTAGGATTCTGTTATCGATATAGTCGAGAAGGCACGAAAAATCGTTTCGGCAGAAAAGTTTTCGAGCATTAAGACTTGTTCGGTCAGCGGAATCGCTTATCCGAGCGTGAGTTACTTATCGCAGAAGGTGATGAGTGAGGTATCCGTATCCCGGAGGCGTAGGAGTCCCTTGGCTCGGTCGACCTTGGCTGCTTACGTGTACTCTGTCGTTTTCAGGATCCCACTTTCGAAGTAGTCGAAAAGCACGAAAGACATTCTGGCAGAAAGACCTTTTCCAAGGAAAATTTTGACGCAGAGGGGGTTCGCCCCTTCTAGCCCCCGAGGGAGGGTCGGGCTTTGCCAAGGCAAGCCTGACCCTTACTTGATGGTTAGACTTTATTGGCGTATGTAAACGAGGTGTGTGAACGACTTGAAAACATCTTAAGGGTAGAAGCGACGTAGCTGTCGAATGTTCCAAGCGTTGCTGTAGACCTTGCCTTGACTGTTGGCCAGCTTGGCGATGATGAATGGCCCTTCCCAGGGAGGCGTGAGCTCGTGACGCCCTCGGGCATCTTGTCGTAGCTGAAGCACCAAGTCGCCCACCTGGAGGTCTCGTGACCGAACCCCTCGGGCGTGGTAGCGTCGCAGGGACTGCTGATACCGCGCCGAGTGTAGTAAGGCCATGTCTCGAGCCTCTTCCAGCTGGTCCAGTGAGTCTTCTCGGTTGGTTCGATTGCTTTGGTCGTCGTACGCCCTCGTCCTCGAGGAACCATATTCTAAGTCTGTGGGCAAGATGGCCTCGGCCCCATAGACTAGAAAGAACGGCGTGAAGCCCGTGGCTCGGCTCGGCGTTGTCCTCAGACTCCAGATCACCGAGGGGAGTTCCTTCATCCATCGCCTGCCAAACTTGTTGAGGTCGTTGTAGATTCGTGGCTTGAGTCCTTGCAGAATCATGCCGTTGGCACGCTCTACTTGCCCATTCGTCATGGGGTGAGCTACGGCGGCCCAGTCCACCCGGATGTGGTGATCTTCGCAGAAGTCCAGGAACTTTCTGCCGGTGAACTGGGTGCCTTTGTCGGTGATGATGGAGTTCGGGACCCCAAAGCGATGGATGATGTTGGTGAAGAATACCACCGCCTTTTCGGACCTGATGCTGTTTAGGGGTCAGACCTTGATCCACTTGGAGAATTTGTCGATAGCGACCAGCAGGTGCGTGTAGCCCCCGGGTGCCTTCTGCAAGGGACCAACGAGGTCCAGACCCCACACAGCAAACAGCCAGGTGATGGGTATTGTCTGTAGAGCCTGAGCGGGCAGGTGGGTCTGCTTCGCGTAGAATTGACACCCTTGGCAGGTGCGTACAATCCTAGTGGCATCGGCCACCGCGGTTGGCCAGTAAAAACCCTGTCGGAAGGCATTCCCAACGAGGGCTCGAGGTGCTGCGTGGTGACCACAAGCCCCGAGTGTATTTCTTGTAATAACTCCTGACCTTCGGTGATGGATATGCATCGCTGGAGGATGCCTGAGGGGCTGCGGTGGTAGAGCTCCTTCCCGTCCCCCAGCAAGACGAACGACTTGGCGCGCCGCGCCAGTCGCCGAGCTTCGGCTCGGTCGAGGGGCAGCTCTCCTTGGTGGAGATATTGCAGGTACGGGGTCTGCCAGTCTCGATTAGGCGGGACCCCATTCCGCTCTTCCTCGACACGCAGTGCCTCACCCTCGGGGGCCGAGGGTGCCTTGGGCTGAGCCGAGGGCGCCTCGGGGCAGGGCCGAGACCTTCTCGGGCTCGGGCGTGTCGTCGGTCTTGACTGAGGGTTGATGTAGGTCTCGGGAGAAGACGTTCGGGGGAACCATTGTCCGCCCCAAGGCTATCTTAGCCAGCTCGTCCGCAGTCTCGTTGTATCATCGGGCGATGTGGTTGAGCTCGGGCCCGTAGAACTTGTCCTCTAGGCGCCGGACCTCATCGCAGTAGGCTTCCATCTTTGGGTCACGACAATGGGAGTTCTTCATGACTTGGTCGATGACAAGCTGCGAGTCGCCACGAGCGTCGAGGCGTCGGACCCCTAGCTCGATGGTGATGCGCAACCCGTTAACCAGAGCCTCGTACTCGGCCACATTGTTGGACGCCGGGAAATGGAGGCACAACACGTAGCGGAGGGTGAGATGAAGAGCAGGCCCACGTCCGCTCCTGTTTTCATCAGCGACCCGTCGAAAAACATGGTCCAGAGTTTCGGCTAGATCGGAGCCGCTGGAAGCTGGGTGTCGACCCATTCAGCCACAAAGTCCACCAAGTCTTGGGACTTGATGGCCTTCCGAGGGGCGAACGAGATTGTCTCGCCATGATCTCCACCGCCCATTTTGCAATCCTACCCGAGGCCTCTCGGCACTGGATGATCTCCCCTAGGGGGAAGGATGACACCACAGTCACCGGATGAGACTCGAAGTAGTGTCGCAACTTTCGCCGCGTCAGAATTACCGCGTACAGTAGCTTCTGGATTTGCGGGTAGCGGATTTTGGTCTCGGACAGTACTTCACTGATGAAGTAGACCGGCCTCTGGACGGGCAATGCATGCCCCTCTTCTCGTCTCTCAACCATGATCGTGGCGCTGACCACCTGAGTGGTAGCGGCGACGTAGATCAAGAGGGCTTCTCCGGCAGCGGGGGGGGGGCACCAAAATGGGCGCGCTGGTAAGGAGCACTTTTAGGTTCCCGAGGGCTTCCACGGCCTCGGGGGTCCAAGCGAAGTGTTCGGTCTTCCTCAAGAGGCGGTACAGAGGTAGGCCTCTTTCGCCGAGGCGCGAGATGAAACGGCTCAGGGCCGCAAGACATCCCATGACCCTCTGTAGTCCTTTCAAGTCCTTGATGGGGCCCATGTTGGTGATGGCCACGATTTTCTCCGGGTTGGCCTCGATGCCCCGCTCGGAGACGATGAACCCCAAGAGCATGCCTCGGGGGACTCCGAACACAAACTTCTCGGGATTGAGTTTTACGCCTTTCGCCTTGAGACATCGGAATGTCGTTTCAAGGTCGGAGAGGAGGTCGGAGGCTTTCCTCATCTTGACTACGATGTCATCGACGTAAGCCTCGATCGTTCGACCAATGTGCTCTCCGAACACGTGGTTCATGCACCTTTGGTATGTCGCACCCGCATTCCTCAAACCGAATGGCATAGTAACGTAGCAGTACATGCCAAAAGGTGTGATGAAAGAGGTCACGAGCTGGTCGGACTCTTTCATCCTGATTTGGTGATACCCTGAGTAGGCATCGAGGAAAGACAGGGTTTCGCACCCAGCAGTGGAATCCATGATTTGATCGATGCGAGGCAGAGGGTAGGGAACCTTCAGACATGCTTTGTTTAGACCAGTGTAGTCTACACACATCCGCCATTTCCCTCCTTTCTTTCTCACAAGCACAGGGTTGGCAAGCCATTCGAGATGGAATACCTCTTTGATGAACCCTGCGGCCATCAGCTTATGGATCTCCTCGCCTATGGCTCTGCGCTTTTCTTCGTCGAATCGGCGCAGAGGCTGCTTCATGGGTCGGGCTCCAGCTCGGATATCCAGCGAGTGCTCGACAACATCCCTCGGTACGACAGGCATGTCCGAGGGACTCCATGCAAAAACTTCGGTGTTCGCGTGGAGAAAGTCGACGAGTACTGCTTCCTATTTGGGGTCGAGCTCGGAGCCGATCTGTATCTGCTTGGAGGCATCGTTGCTGGGGTCAAGAGGGACGGATTTGACCGTCTCAACTGGCTCGAAGTTGCCAGCGTGGCGCTTCGCATCTGGCGCCTCCTTGGAGAGGCTCTACAGGTCGGCGATGAGGGCCTCAAATTCGGCGAGGGCCTCGGCGTACTCCACGCACTCCACGTCGCATTCGTACGCGTGTCGGTACGTGGAGCCGACGGTGATGACCCCGTTGGGGCCCGACAACTTGAGCTTGAGGTAGGTGTAGTTGGGGACGGCCATGAACTTGGCGTAGCATGGCCTCCCCAGGACTGCGTGGCAGGTTCCTCGGAACCCGACCACCTCGAACGTGAAGGTTTCCTTTTGGAAGTTGGAGGGAGTCCCGAAGCAGACGGGCAGATCGAGTTGCCCAAGGGGTTGGACGCGTTTCCCGGGGATGATCCCGTGAAAAGGCGCCGCGCCGGCCCGGATCGAGGACAGATCGATCTGCAGGAGCCCGAGGGTCTCGGCGTAGATGATGTTGAGGCTGCTGCCTCCGTCCATGAGGACCTTGGTAAGCCTGATGTTGCCGATGACGGGATCGACAATGAGCGGGTACTTCCCTGGGCTCGGCACGTGGTCGGGGTGGTCGCCCTGATCGAAGGTGATGGGCTTGTCGGACTAGTCTAGGTAGACTGGCGCCGCCACCTTTACCGAGCAGACCTCCCGGCGCTCTCGCTTGCGGTGCCGAGCCGAGGCATTCACCACATGCCCACCGTAGATCATGAAGTAGTCGTGGACCTCGGGGAACTCCTCTGCCTTGTGATCCTCCTTCTTGTCGTTGTCGTGGGCTCGGCCACCTTCCGCCGGTGGCCCGGCCCCGTGGAAGTAGCGCCGAAGCACGACACACTCCTCAAGGGTGTGCTTGACGGGACCCTGATGATAGGGGCACGACTCCTTGAGCATCTTGTTGAACAGGTTGGCGCCTCCGGGAGGCTTCCGAGGGTTCCTATGCTCGGTGGCGGCGACAAGGTCCGCGTCGGCGGCGTCGCATTTCGCTTGCGACTTCTTCTTGCCCTTCTTCCTCGCGCCGCGCTGAGCGGACGCCTCGGGGACGTCTTCCGGCTGGCGCCCCTGAGGCTGCTTGTCCTTCTGGAAGATGGCCTCAACTTCCTCCTGCCTAGAGGTGAACTTGGTGGCGATGTCCATCAGCTCGCTCGCCTTGGTGGGAGTCTTGCGACCCAGCTTGCTCACCAGGTCGCGGCAAGTGGTGTCGGCGAGGAACGCGCCGATGACATCCGAGTCGGTGATGTTGGGCTGCTCGGTGCGCTGCTTTGAAAATCGCCGGATGTAGTTCCGGAGGGATTCTCCCGGCTGCTGGCAGCAGCTTCGGAGATCCCAGGAGTTCCCAGGGCGCACGTATGTGCCCTGGAAGTTGCCGGCGAAGGCTTTGACCAGGTCGTCCCAGTTGGAGATCTGCGCAGGAGGCAGATGCTCCAGCCAGGCTCGGGCAGCGTCAGAAAGGAACAGGGGAAGGTTGCGGATGATGAGGTTGTCATCGTCCGTGCCACCCAGCTGGTAGGCCAGCCGGTAGTTCGCGAGCCACAGCTCTGGCTCTGACTCCCCCGAGTACTTGGTGATGGTAGTCGGGGTTCAGAACCGGGTCGGGAACGGCGCCCGTCGTATGGCCCGGCTGAAAGCCCGCGGACCGGGTGGTTCGGGCGAGTGGCTCCGATCCTCCCCGCTGTCGTAGCGTCCCCCACACCTGGGGTTGTAGCCTCGGCGCACCTTCTTGTCGAGGTGGGCTCGACGGTCGCGGCGGTGGTGCTCGTTGTCGAGGCGACCCGGGGCCGCAGGCACGGTGTTCCGCGTGTGCCCGGTATGGACCGAGGCTTCCCGCATGAACCGGAAAGTCACGGCGCGATGCTCCGGGGGGTACCCCTGCCTTCAGGAGGCAGAGCTCTCGGCCCGTCGGACCGCGGCGTCTTTCAGGAGATTCTTGAGCTCTCCCTAGATACGCCGCCCCTCGGTGGTGGATGGTTCCGGCATCGCTCGGAGTAGTATCGCTACTGCAGCCAGGTTCTGGCCGACCCCACTGGAAGCCGGAGGCAGCCTTGCCCTGGCATCGTCGGTGATGCGGTGCTGGACGTCCTGGGCTAGGTGACGCGATTCTCCGGCCGGTGCTCGGCCTGCCCACTCCTGCCCGATATTTTGCCGAAGCTGCACAAGTTGTCCTGCTTCCCCGTCGAGCCTGGCCTGTACCTCGCGGATTTGCTCGAGCTGTGCGTCCTGACCCCCCGCAGGGACTGGGACCACAACTAGCTCCCAAAGGATGTCAACGCGAGGCGCAGGCCTAGGGGGATCACCGTCCTCCGGCATACCAAGATGGTTGCCTTCGTCGAGACCCCCTAGATCGACGTGGAAGCATTCACGACTTGGGTCACAGTCCTCGTCGCCGAGGCTGTGGCTGCTATCGGAGCAATCAGAGAGGCAGTAGTCACATGCGGTCATGAAGTCCCGCATGACACTGGGGTTATCGAGCCCGGAGAAATCCCAACCAGAGTCGGGCTCGTCATCTTCCTCGGAACCCAGAGGCCCGTAGGTCGAGACGACCGTTAGCCGGTCCCAGGGTGACCGCATATGGTACCCCAGAGGGTTTGGACACGCCTTTACGAAAGCGTCCACCGAAGCGGGGTCGCTTGGTGGGTCGCAGCTGGATCTAAAAGGCATGGAACGGGAAACAGACGGTACCTCTTGATCAACGGGTGGTTACGAAGTCGCATCAGGGACGGACTGCACCGTTGTCTCAGGTACGAGGCTAACGCCCAACATGTCCTTCGCGAGCGTGCTGGCGTCGTCCGTCGGCTTGGAGTTGGCGTGTTGCGGGGAAACGGCGCTCGTCTTCGTCTCAGACGCGAGGTCGACACCCGACGTGTCCCCCTCTGGGGCGCCGGCGCCGTCGACTCGCTCGACAGCCGACGAGGTGACGTCTCCTGCTTGGCCATGCCTGCCCCGCCTCCTCCTCCGTCGGCGGGGAAGGTGACGGAACAGACCCGGATGTTGCTCTTCCGCCACGAGGGGAAGACGTCGTCGATTCCGCCGCTGGCGGGCGGGCTGACGGCCGCCATTGTCGTTGTCGCGCGGCGGAGGAAGGAGTATCATGTCGTAGCTGTCGTCGAGGGACATGAACTCCAGACTCCCGAAATGGAGTATCGTCCCGGGTTGAAGAGGTTGCTGGAGACTACCCATCTGGAGCTTGACGGGAACCTGTTCGTCAACACGCAGCAGGCCCCTACCTGGCGTGCCAACTGTCGGCGTTTCGACCCCGGGGGGTACCTGGACCGACGAGTAAATTGTCGCCGCGTGTCCCAGCCCAGATGGGTCAGCGCGAGACGGAGCACGAAGGGGGGAAGAAACAGGCAAAGGGGAAACTCGCGGCCTTCGTGTTGCCCTGCGCCCAGGTCGGGTGCGCTTGCAGTAGGGGGGTTACAAGCGTCCGCGAGGGAGAGAGAGAGAGACCATCCGCCAGCCCGTTCTCCCGCGCGGCCAACCTTCTCGTACGAGAGCCCTGGACCCTCCTTTTATAGGCGTAAGGAGAGGGCCCAGGTGTACAATGGGGGGTGTAGCAGTGTGCTAATGTGTCTAGCAGAGAGGAGCTAGAGCCCTAAGTACATGCTGTCGTGGCAGCCGGAGAGGTTTTGGCGCCCTGTTCATGTGATGTCGTGGCCGTCGGAGGAGTGCTTGAGCCTTGTGGAAGTACAGCTGTCGGGGCTGTCAGATCCTTGTTGACGTCTCCTTGGTTTCGTAAGGGGCTGAGAGCCGCCATCGTCATGGAGCACGCGGGGTGCCATCATTACTTGTTTACCGGGGCGAGCCAGATGGGACGCCGGTCTTGTTCCCCGTAGCCTGAGCTAGCTAGGGGTAGGGTAATGATGGCCTTCCCTGTGACGTGGCGGGTCCGAACCCGAGGTCGGGCGAGGCGGAGGCTCCTCCGATGTCGAGGCTGAGTCCGAGCCCTGGGGTCGGGTGAGGCGGAGTCCGTCTTCCGGGGTCGAGGCTGAGTCCGAGCCCTGCGGTCGGGCGAGGCAGAGTTCGTCTTCCGAGGCCGAGGCTGAGTCCGAACCCTAGGGTCGGGCGAGGCGGAGTTCGTCTTCTGAGGCCGAGGCTGAGTCCGAGCCCTGGGGTCGGGCGAGGCGGAGTTCATCTTCCGAGGCCGAGGCTGAGTTCGAGCCCTAGGTCGGGCGAGGCGGAGCTTCCCATGGCGCCCGAGGTTGGACTTAGCTGCTGTCAGCCTCACTCTGTCGAGTGGCACAACAGTTGGAGCGGGGCAGGCGGCGCTGTTTTCCTGTCAGGTCGGTCAGTGGAGCGGCGAAGTGACTGCGGTCACTTCGGCTCTGTCGACTAAGGAGCGCGCGTCAGGATAAGGTGTCAGTCGATCCTTGCATTAAATGTTCCTGCGATACGGTCGGTTGGCGTGGCGATCTGGCCAAGGTTGCTTCTCTGCGAAGCCTATCTGAGCTGGGCCTCGGGTGAGTCGAAGGTGCGCCCGTTGCTTGAGGGGACCCTCGGGCGAGACGTGGATCCTTCGGGGTCGGCTGCCTTTGCCCGAGGCTAGGCTCGGGCGAGGCGAGATCGTGTCCCTTGAGTGGACTGAGCCTTGACCTTAATCGCGCCCATCAGGCCTTTGCAGCTTTGTGCTGATGGGGGTTACCAGCTGAGATTAGGAGTCTTGGGGGTACCCCTAATTATGGTCCCCGACACCACTATTACTCGAGAGACAAATTGATGACCTAAAGGCGTCCAACGTTGGTTTGTGATCTTATAGCTTCCCTAACTGTTTTTATTGATCACCTTGTTCTTAGTCACGCATCCCTTTCAGCTGCATTGTCGGATATGGCCCAGCGGTGCTATGAACTTGAGGAGAAATATCTTCGAAGTCAGGCCGACTTAACCCAACGATGCTCTGACCTTGAGGAGAAGTATTCTCAAGGTCAAGCCGACTTGGCCCAAGTCTCTGCTTCTTTGGATGGCGCGCGTTCTTTGAATTCCTCCCTCAATGCTCAGCTTAACTCGGAAAGGATGGCGCATGAGGTAAACTCCCTTGGTTGACTTTGCCACGCTTAATGTTGACTGGGTGCTGAATGTTGATTCTTGTTTGTAGGAGGACAAACGAGCACTTGCAGTCTCTCGTGATAATCTGGACAGGAGCGACTTATAGCGTGACACTAGCAACTCCTTGACTATTTTGCAAAGGAGCCACCGCTTCACTATGTCGGACCTGGACCATCATCGTCACAAGCTGCAAGTATCGCAGATGAAGTTCAACGGCTTGGATAGCTGTTATCAACCAAGGATTCAACCATTAGAGATCTTCGTGCTTCAAAGAAACTTGTTGCCCAGGAGCTAGAAGCTGCCCGACTGGCTCTCAAAGCTTCAGAGGACAACTGCGCCGTTTTGAAGGCTCAGCGCGACAAGGCTATGGACAAAGCCATTCGCGCTGGGCGAATCTTGATGAGGAGGCTCGACGTAGTGGTGCCTGACAACATTGTCGCCGATGTCAAGGCTGTGCCTGATGCTTCGAGTCGTCCTTCTTCTTCAATTGCTCCTACAAAAGACAATGCTGGCAAAGACGTTTCGATGCAGTGATGTCTTGCAAAACACTTGATGTAATATGAATTCTCTGTGCGTGTGATGGTTGTGTTTGAATATTTTGCGGACAGGGCGTTAGAACATGCCCCTGGTGCTGACAAGTAAAAACGTTCTTTTTTCCTGGAGTGCTAATTGTTTTGCTGTTAGGGTATAATGGTCACCCTGAACAATTGTGAAAGTAAATGTGTCGTGCTGGTTTTGAGGCTTTTTCCCGATTTAAGCCAATCACTTGGCTGGTAAGGCATAGTGGTCGCCCTAAGATGGGTAGATGTGATCATATCGTTGCAACTCAAGTTATTGCCGACTTGAGCCAATTGCTCCGTTAGTAGGGTATAGTGGTCACCCTAAGTCGAGTTAGCGTGAGCATGTCGCACCGTCTTAAGTCGTCGCCGACTTAAGCCAATTGCTCCGTTAGTAGGGTATAGTGGTCACCCTAAGTTGAGTTAGCGTGAGCATGTTGCACCATCTTAAGACGTAGCCGACTCAAGCCTATTGCTCCGTTAGTAGGGTATAGTGGTCACCCTAAGCCAAGTTATCGTGAGCATGTCGCACCATCTTAAGTCGTCACCGACTTAAGACGATTACTCTGTTAGTAGGGTATAGTGGTCACCCTAAGCCAAGTTAGCGTGAGCATGTCGCACCGTCTTAAGTCGTCGCTGACTTAAGCCGATTGCTCCATTAGTAGGGTATAGTGGTCACCCTAAGCCAAGTTAGCGTGAGCATGTCGCACCGTCTTAAGTCGTCGCCGACTTAAGCCGATTGCTCCGTTAGTAGGGTATAGTGGTCACCCTAAGCTGAGTTTGCATATTGATTTCAAGTTCAATTGAATCGAAGTCAGCCGATAGTCAAGAGTCTGAATGCCTTTGAAAATGACAACTTTATTGATGATGAAGTCCTCGATTACAGAGTACAATGTTGCTTCGAGAGCTTTTGAGGCCTTGCTAAGGGTAAAACTTTCTAAGATGCTCTATGTTCCATGAGTTCCCCACTTCCATGCCATCCATTTGAGTAAGCCGATATGATCCTGGCCGAGTGACCTCTGATACAATGAATGGCCCTTCCCATAGTGGTGACAACTTGTGTCGTCCTTCCCCCGTTAGAATTCAGCGAAGAACCAAGTCTCCCACTGTAAAGGATCGGTGTCGTACGACTTTATCATGATAGCGCCTCAAGGTCTATTGGTATCTAGCCGACTGAATTACTGTGTTCAATCGCTCTTCCTCCAGTACATCAATATCCTCTAGCCTGGTAGCTTCTGCTTCAGCTATGTTTTCGAAGACCAACCTCGGTGCCCCGAACATGAGGTCGGCGGGTAGCACTGCTTCTGAACCATAGACCATGAAGAATGGATTATTTCCATGTAGATCTCGACTAGGTTGAGTTCTCAAGCTCCAAACCACATATGGCAGCTCTCTGATCCACTTTCCTGCAAGCTTTTCATTTTTATCGAACACTTTCTTCCTGAGTGCTTCCAGTATCATTCCATTGGCTCTTTCCACCTGGCCATTGGCTCTTGGATGGGCTACTGATGTATACTTGATCTGGATGCTCCATTGTTCGTAGAAATCGAAGAATTTAGAGCTGGTGAAGTTGGATCCCAGGTCAGTAATGATGCTATTTGGTATCTCAAACTTGAATATTATGTCTTGTATGAACTCCACTGCCTTGGCTGATGTTAAAGAAGCAATAGGCTTGTACTCTATCCACTTGGTGAACTTGTCAATGGCAACCGACACGTGAGTATAGCCTCCCTGAGCTTTCTTGAAGGGTCCGATCATGTCTAGCCCCCAGCATGCAAATGGCCATGTTATAGGGATGGTCTGCAGCTGCTGTGCAGGTAAGTGTTGTTGCTTTGACAAGAATTGGCAAGCTTCACACCTCTGGACTAACTCGGCGGCATCATTCTTCGTTGTTGGCCAATAGAAACCAGATCTGAAAACTTTCCCAACTAGAGTTCTGGATGCTGCGTGTACTCCGCACTGTCCGGCGTGGATTTCATCCAATAGTTGCTTCCTAGTAGTTGAGGAAATGCACTTCATGAGGACTCCAGTCGCACCCCTTCTGTACAGTGCGCCCCCTATGAGGGTGTAGTGGGCCGACTGTCTTGCGATACGTTCTGCCGCAGCCTTATCATCCGGTTCTTCTTCATTCTTTGTGTACCTGATGATAGTCTCTCTCTAGTCATTGGATTCCGACTCTGGTTGGCTCAAGGTGTTGCATTCTTCTGCCTGATCTGAGATAATACTCGGGCGTGACACTTCTTGGACGAAGATCCCGGGTGGGACCTGGGTCCGACTGGATCCCAGCTTCGACAACACATCTGCTGCTGCATTGCGGTCTCTTTCCACGTGGTGGAATTCCATCCCTTCAAATTTGTCTTCTAGTTTTCGGATGGCTGCACAATATTTGCCCATAGAATCAGTCGAGCAATCCCAGTCTTTATTTATCTGGCTTATGACCACTAGTGAACCTCCGTATACCATCAACTTCTTAACGCGCAGTGACACGGCGATGTTCAACCCGTGGATCAGTGCTTCATATTCTGCTACATTATTTGATGCTGGGAATAATAAATGGAGTGCATACTTGAGTTGTTCACCTCCGGGAGCAATGAAGAGGAACCCTGCACCTGCTCCCTGCAGCTTCAACGAGCCATCGAAGTACATTCTCCATACTTCAGTAGCCTCTGGGTTGTCTGGGACCTGATGCTTAGTCCATTCTGATACGAAGTCAACTAGTGATTGAGTCTTTACTGTCGTGCAAGGCCGGAACTCTATGTCATGAGCTCCCAGTTCGCAGGCCCACTTGGCTATTCTTCCGATGGCTTCTTTGTTGTGAAGAATATCCCCTATTGGAAATCTGGTGACTACTATGACTTTGTGGTCGTCAAAGTAGTGACAGAGCTTGCGAGCGGTTTGAAGTACCGCGTACAGTAGTTTTTGAACTTGGGGATACTTCATTTTAGAGGTTTCGAGAACCTCGCTGATGAAGTAGACTGGACGCTGTACAGGATATGTATGTCCTTCCTCCACCCGCTCGACTACTAATGCGGTGCTTACCACATGAGTCGTGCAGGAGATGTATAACAACGGATCTTCTACCAGCTGATTCGGCGTGGTGGCTTGAGTACTGATGGCGTAGTTAGGAACTTTTTCAGTGCCTCTAGAGCTTCCTGTGCCTCTGTGGTCCACTAAAACTTGTCCACCTTCTTGAGCAATTTGTAGAATGGCATGCCTTTCTCGCCCAACCTTGATATGAACCTACTCAGGGCTACCATGCATCCAGTAAGCCTCTGTACCTTCTTCTATGATCGCGGCGCTTCCATTCTCATGATGGCCTCGATTTTTTTCTGGGTTGGATTCAATTCCTCGGTGGCTGACAATGAATCCGAGTAACTCCCCTGCTGGTACTCCGAAAACACATTTCTCTGGATTGAGTTTCCACCGGTATCACCTCAGGTTGTTGAAGACGAGCTGTAAATCTTCGATGAAGTTTTATGAGTTTTTTGTTTTGATTACCACGTCATCTACATAAGCTTCCACTCGCTTGCCCCAGTGATTGGCTAAGCATGTTTGAATAGCTCTCTGGTAAGTCGCTCCCGCGTTCTTGAGGCCGAACGACATGGAGGTATAGCAGAAAGCTCCAAACGGGGTGATGAATGCAGTTTTTTCCTCATCTTCTTTCGCTAGGTTGATCTGATGGTATCCAGAATAACAGTCTAGGAAGGATAACATTGAACATCCAACAGTCGAATCAACCACCTGGTCTATTCTAGGGAGCCCGAAGGGATCCTTCGGACAATGTTTGTTGAGATCTGTATAGTCGACGCACATGCGCCAATCCACTTTTTTCTTTTTTAGTACAAGAATAGGATTTGCTACCACTCGGGGTGTAGTACTTCTCTAATGAACCCTGCTGCCACTAGGCGAGCTAACTCAGCGCGGATAGCTTCTCTTTTGTCAGGCGTGAAACGACACAATTTTTGTCGAATCGGCCTTGCTTGAGGATAGACCTTCAGCTTGTGCTCGGCCAGTTATCTCGGGACTCCCGACATATCCGCAGGTTGCCATGCGAATACATCTCGGTTATCTTGCAGGAACTGGACGAGCACGCCTTCCTATTTGCTGTCGAGGCTAGAGCTGATGATGGCGGTCTTGCGTTCATCAGCGAACCCCAGGTTGATCCCCTTTGTCTCTTCAGTCGGCCGCATGGAGGTCATGGCTTGAGCTTCGTTCGTAGGTACTGCGAGGTCTCCCTCAGGCTATATGTTTGCCTGCGTGGAGGAAGTCATCGGCGGTTTAGTAGTGAGGGCCGCCTGAATTGCTACCCGAAAGCATTCCGCGACGCCTTGGAAGTCAGCGCGCACGGTGATGATCCCTTGTGGTCCTGGTATCTTCAATATCATGTACTAATAGTGCGGAATGGCCATGAATTTTGCTAATCCTGGCCTGTCGATGATGGCATTGTATCCGCAGTCAAAACTTGCTACCTCGAACCTCAGGAACTCGGTTCTATAGTTTTCCGGAGTTCCAAAGGTAACGGACACGTAGATGTGTCCGAGCGGGTATTCTCCTTCGGTCGGCACAATGCCGAAGAAAGGGGTGTCTGACTCGTGGAGGTCTTTGAGTGCGACCCCCAAGCCCAAGAGCGTCCGAGGGAAGGTAATGTTGATGTTGCTTCCCCCATCCACTAATACTTTCTTTACCCTGCTCTCTCGGATCACCGGATCGACGAGGAGCGGGTACTTGCCCGGATGGTCGAAGTTGAGCCATTGATCCGCCCGGGTGAAGGTGATCGGGTATTCTGACCATAGATAGGGGATTGGGGCACTGGTAGTTGCCACCAGTATCTGTCGGTCACTAAGCTTTTGCTGCCTTTTGTTCTCCTGCGACCCGTGTCCTCTGAAGATGACGTTGACCTCCCCGTCGCCGCGCGGGAATGCTCCACCCCCTCCCCCTTCCTGTTGCTGAGGCTACCGGGGCTCGCCAGGCCCTCCTCATGGTGGGGGAGGTGGTAGAGGCTGGAACGGTCGGCCATTCCCGACAGAATGCTTGAATTCTCTGCAGTTCCGCAAGGTGTGGCGCATATCCTTGTGATATGGGCATTGGGCATCGAGGATGTCGTCCAGGGTCCGCTCGCCTCCGTGGGGTGCACCTCGGGCACGAGAGACGGGTGGTCCGGCGGTGTGGACCTCTTCGCGAGGCCTCTTCTCCCAACGCTTGTTGGGTTGCTGGTTCGCGTCGTGCCGCGGTGCTGGTGACGCAGGTTTCACTCCCCCAATGAGGTCCTGAGCCCGTTCGTCAACGGTGATGTAGAGGTCCGCTTCTCGAAACAGCTGTTCGAAGGTGGTCGGCGCTTTCTGCAGTATGGCTCGGACGAAAGCCGAGTCATTAGATCCCCGGTAGAAATCCTCAATCACTGCTGCCTTAGTGACCTCGGGGATGCGATTTCTCATGGTCTGAAACCTTTTGAGGTACGACCGAAGTGTTTCATCTCCCCGACGCCTGATGGATTTGAGGACCCATGGCTACGCTGTCTTGTCGGAGAGGGACTGAAAGTTGGCGATGAAACGCCGACTGAAGTTGCTCCAGTCGTCGATGCAGTGTCGCGACAGGTGTCGTAGCCACTGCAATGCATCCTGCCCGAGAACGATGGGCAAGTACGCAGTCATCACGTCTTCAGTTGCCCCAGCGGCCCAAGTGGCGGTCGTATAGACGGCCAACCAGCCTCCTAGGTCCTGCTTAGGCTCATATTTGTCGATGTTGGAGACCTTGAAGTTTGGGGGCCACTGAATGGCCCTGAGACGTGGAGTAAGCGCAGATACTCCACATGTGTCCTCCTATCGACAGTCATGGTGCCGGTTCCGGGGAGGAGAGTTGCTGATGTGCCGTCTCGATCGTCCCCGGGTCGGGCCACTAGTTGAGGCTGCAGCCGACTCAACTCAGGCGGCGCGACTCCGAGCCGGGACGCCATGATCCCGATCGTACTCCTCCCGGTGCCTTATCTCGTTTTCGTGCCGTCGTTCACGCAAAGCATTGATGGAGCTCCGCGCATCTCGCCAACTGTTGATGGCATGTCGCAGATCGCTTGGGGGATGAGCGAGGGGTAAAAGGTGATTAGCTGCCCGAGTGAGCAGCCGTTGATAGCCTTCAGCATTTGGAGTCCATGGGAGACCATCATCTATCCGAGCCAACACTCCTCCAACTTCACTCGGTGTGTTCATTGTACGAGCAAAGTCAGGGTTCAGGTTTCGCGCGAAGAGAGGGTTCTCTCAACGTAACCTCGCATCCTGCTCAGCTTTTTCTCGATCTCGGTCTTGAGCTTGCCGGCGATCACGTCGGCGGGAGTTCCTCCTTTCTCTAAAGATTCGTTCGTCAGGAGTTTCTCCCACTTCTGAGACTTCATCCCAGGATACAGGCTGCGCTGGGTCCCGCTCCCCAGCCTCGTGATGTCGCCGAATATTCCGGCGTCTGTTCCTCCGTCGGCGAGCTTCTCGCTGGGGAGGTTCTTCCCCTGGCATGGTTGGCTCATCGTCGGAGATGGGGTATGACTCCACTCTCCCCCCGATGAAGAGGACGTTGGGGGTAGAAAGGAGTTGTTGTGGTGATGAATTCCTTTCCGTACTTATTTGAGGGCGAAAGTGTCGGAATGATAACTTGGTGGTCCTCCATCCCGCTAGCTCCTTTTTTCTTGTAATCCGTGTCCACTCTTTTGTGGGTGAAGTGGGCAACGGGGTTCTTCGGGTGAGTGAACTCTCGGCTCTCGACTTGCAAGCGATAGTCTTCATTTGAGGCGCAAGAGGTTGCGCTCTCTGCCGTCTTGTTTCGACTTTCTCGGAGATTTCCGAGGAAGGCTTCTTCTCTAGTGGATCCGCTATGCGATGCAAAATTCCCTTCTCATCTGCTACGGACGAGATGGTCCCGAAGCAGAATACGGATCCAGGGCGGAGAGCAATCTTGCATTGGGAGGTGACAACCATTGAGCTAGCTTGGATCAACGACACACCCCCTACCTGGCACGCCAGCTGTCGGTGTTTGGAGCCCGACTGCGCACTCGGGGTTACCCCTCGAGGTGCTTTTGGGTAGGACGGTGTTGTTGACTGTAACTCAATGGTTCGTGCAAGACGCATGAGAGACGGTAGGCAATTTTCTACAATTTCGGGCCGCTTTGAGATGCGTAACACCCTACTTTCTGGTGTGGATCTTTATGTGGTGGGTTACAAGGGAGGTCTCCAGTACGGAGAGAGCTAGTGAGTTGAGTAGATGGTTGATGAATCTGATGGGGTACCCCTTATACCTTATATACTTGACCGTGGGGCATTACATGCGTGTATGATGACGATGTGTACCTAAGTAATAGTGAACCGACTGAACTTATCTTCCTATAATTTATCCGACTTATCCTTAGTCTGTTCCGTCATTCAAGGTCATCCCACGCGAGAAGGTCGGATCGGCGCTGTGGATAATGTTTAAATCCAACGAACCGCATGGGCCTAAGTCTGTTCCTTCCCTGCGTCGGCCCATTCCACCAACAGTTCTCCCATGGCCCACGAAGGAATGGCCTTGCGAGGCAATAGGCCCAAAACCCTTCACGAGGCCTTCTTGCCTTCTCGTGGACCCGGGGGATATCCGTCCCCCACAGGGGTTCTCTTATGCATCTCATTCTCAGGCACTAACTGATCCACATGTCGATGCTTGATCTTAGTTAGCTAGTATGAACTGTGAACTATGCCTATGTAGGTTTGTGTGATTGTGAACCGTGAGTCTATGATGTACCGATGTATGTATAAGAACTTATATGAGTTGGGTTGTACTCTTTTTTCCTATCCAGGATTTTCTCACAATGGTGAGCTTTTACCTTGATTGGTTTTTAATGAGGTGGACATTGCACTAGACAACTCATTATTAATTTTTTTAAATGTTTTATGTATTGTTTGACTATGTCCTAAAAACTAATGTAGTGCTTGGGTCGGCCCTGGCACTACGGGGCACCCGGGCCTACAATGTCGGCACGGCACGACTAAGAGGTGCTAGTGTTGTGCATGGGCCTAGGATCAGGCACTAGTACTATGTTGGCACGACACGATTATTAAACGGGCTAATCAGATTGTGCCCTAATCGGCCATGTATAACGGGTCGGTGCCGTACCAGGCCGGGCAGCCCGTTTGGTCATCTATACCATTAGGATTCATATGAAATCTTAGGATACCACTTTGTGTCGTTTGTTAAGGCAACAATATCATCTGCATGTAGTTTATTAATAAGAGACAAACTCTCCAGTGAAATCCTATACAAATTAACACACCACGTATCTAAGAAAGTAAGAATACTTATAAGAGACTGGATCAATACATCTTGAGATCAATGAAAACCACCATATGATTGTCTCATTCTTGATGGACTTTCTCTCATGTTGATAACATAAACTCTAAAGAAGGATTTCTTTGCATTGAAGTCACTATTTTTCTTCCCATACATATGGAATGCAATACTACATATTTTTATTCATTTATGTATAGAAGTATATATCACTTTAATTGTCACATAAATATGTGGACCGTTGCATGATAGCTTTGCTTTTCTGTTAGTGGTTAACCACATCATAGGATTGTGTGGTCCAAGCAACAAAGACGGTGTCTAGCTTATTTTCATTATGACATTTGGATTTTTCTGACTTAGTAGTAATTTTACAAATAGTTTTGTTTTTTTGGTTTGATGGTATACTTGTTCCTCCCTGCATAGCTATTGCAAATAATAGCACAAACTCCATATATATACCATTGATATATACCATTCCAATGCCATTATCGTCAGTATCTCATCTTTCTTTTTCTCCCATGCTTATCATGTGGCTGTCCAATTATTGTTAATGCCAAATCAAGGTAGCCATTAGTTTCCTTTTAGTGAGTAACATTCCAAAATAAAACCCTTGTCCAAGCCTCTCACAAAATTGCTCAAATGCTTGTGGCTCTCTTACCTACAAAATTCTATATCATCTTTATGGACTCATAGTTGATGTTTTTTCCATCACAATGTTTGTTATGTGTGTTGGAGCCACAATTGCCTCAATTATCAAACAATTTGTCATTATTGAAAGGGAATTAGGCTTACACCTAGTTCCTAAATAATTTTGGTGGTTGAATTGCCCAACACAAATAATTGGACTAACTAGTTTGCTCTAGTGTATAAGTTATACAGGTGCTAAAGGTTCACACTCAGCCAATAAAAAGACCAAGTATTGGGTTCAAATAAAGGAGCAAGGGACAACCGAAGGCTCTTCTGGTCTGGCGCACCGGACTGTCCGGTGCGCCACCGGACATGTCCGGTGCACCAAAAGACTCCAACTCCAAACTGCTCACCTTCGGAAATTTCCAGAGGCGACTCCGCTATAATTCACCGGACTGTCCGGTGTACACCGGACATGTCCGGTGCTCCAAAGAAGAGCGACCTCCGGAACTCGCCAGCCTCGGGTTTTCACTTCAACTGCTCCGCTAAAATTCACTGGACTGTCCGGTGTACACCGGACTGTCCGGTGTAACGGCGGGGCAACGGCTATTTCGGCGCCAACGGCTACCTGCGACGCATTAAATGCGCGCGCTGCGCGCGCAGAGGTTAGGCACGCCCATGCTGGCGCACCGGACACTCAACAGTACATGTCCGGTGCGCCACCGGACATCCAGGCGGGCCCAGAAGACAGTACTCCAACGGTCGACCCAACGGTTTGTTGGTGACGTGGCTGTCGCACCGGACATGTCCGATGCGCCATCGAACAGACAGCCTCACCAAACGGCTAGTTTGGTGGTTGGGGCTATAAATACCCCCAACCACCCACCATTCATTGCATCCAAGTTTTCCAGCTTCCAACCACTATACAAGAGCTAGCATTCATTACAAAGCACACCAAAAGAGATCAAATCCTCTCCCAACTCCACACAAAGCCTTAGTGACTAGAGAGAGTGATTTGTAGTGTTCATTTGTGCTCTTGCGCTTGGATCGCTTCTTTTTCTTTGGCATTCTTTCTTGTGATCAAACACTCACTTGTAATTGAGGCAAGAGACACCAATCGTGTGGTGGTCCTTGCGGGAAGTTTGATTCCCAAGTGATTTGAGAAGAGAAGCTCACTCGGTCCGAGGGACCGTTTGAGAGAGGGAAGGGTTGAAAGAGACCCGGCCTTTGTGGCCTCCTCAACGGGGAGTAGGTTTGAGAGAACCGAACCTCGGTAAAACAAATCCACGTGTCTCACTTCATTATTCGCTTGCGATTTGTTTTGCGCCCTCTCTCGCGGACTCTATTATATTTCTAACGCTAACCCGGCTTGTAGTTGTGATTATTTTTGAGAATTTCAGTTTCGCCCTATTCACCCCCCCTCTAGGCGACTTTCAATTGGTATCAGAGCCCGGTGCTTCATTAGAGCCTAACCGCTCGAAGTGATGTCGGGAGATCACGCCAAGAAGGAGATGGAGACCGGCGAAAAGCCCACTACAAGCCATGGGAGCACTTCATCGGAAGAGTCCCGCACCAAGAGGAAGGAGAAGAAGAAGGACTCCTCCAAAGGGAAGGAGAAGAAATCTTCTTCACACAAAGAGAAGAAGGAGAAGTCTTCCTCCCACAAGCCGCAACGGAGTGGGGACAAGAAAAAGAGGATGAGGAAAGTGGTCTACTACGAGATCGATTCTTCATCGACATCCACCTCCGGCTCCGAAGCGGCGTCTGTCACTTCTAAACGCCAAGAGCGTAAGAAGTATAGTAAGATTCCCCTACGCTACCCTCGCATTTCTAAACATACACCTTTACTTTCCGTCCCATTAGGCAAACCACCAACTTTTGATGGTGAAGATTATGCTAGGTGGAGTGATTTAATGCGATTTCATCTAACCTCACTCCACAAAAGTATATGGGATGTTGTTGAGTTTGGTGCACAGATACCATCCGTAGGGGATGAAAACTATGATGAGGATGAAGTAGCCCAAATCGAGCACTTCAACTCCCAAGCCACAACCATACTCCTCGCCTCTCTAAGTAGAGAGGAATATAACAAGGTGCAAGGGTTGAAGAATGCGAAGGAGATTTGGGATCTACTCAAGACCGCGCACGAGGGTGATGAACTCACCAAAATCACCAAGCGGGAAACGATCGAGGGGAGCTCGGTCGCTTCCGTCTTTGCCAAGGGGAGGAGCCACAAGATATGTACAACCGGCTCAAAACCTTGGTGAACCAAGTGCGCAACCTCGGGAGCAAGAAATGGGATGACCACGAGGTGGTTAAGGTTATTCTTAGATCACTCATCTTCCTTAATCCCACTCAAGTTCAATTAATTCGTGGTAATCCTAGATACACACTAATGACTCCCGAGGAAGTTATCGGGAATTTTGTGAGCTTTGAATGTATGATCAAGGGCTCAAAGAAGATCAACGAGCTTGATGATCCCTCCACGTCCGAAGCACAACCGGTGGCGTTCAAGGCAACGGAGGAGAAGAAGGAGGAGTCTACACCAAGTAGACAACCAATCGACGCTTCAAAGCTCGACAACGAGGAGATGGCTTTGATCATCAAAAGCTTTTGCCAAATCCTCAAGCAACGGAAGGGGAAGGATTACAAATCCCGTTCCAAGAAGGTTTGCTACAAGTGTGGTAAGCCCGGCCACTTTATTGCTAAATGTCCATTATCAAGTGACAGTGACAGGGATAATGACAAGAAGGGCAAGAGGAGAGAAAAGAAGAGGTACCACAAGAAGAGGGGCGGCGATGCCCACGTGTGCCGCGAGTGGGACTCCGACGAGAGCTCCACCGACTCCTCCGACGACGAGGACGCCGCCAACATCGCCGTCACCAAGGGACTCCTCTTCCCCAACGTCGGCCACAAGTGCCTCATGGCAAAGGACGGCAAAAAGAAGAAGGTTAAATCTAAATCCTCCACTAGATATGAGTCCTCTAGTGATGATAATGCTACTGATGAGGAAGATAATTTGCGTACCCTTTTTGCCAACCTTAACATGGAACAAAAGGAAAAATTAAATGAATTAATTAGTGCTATTCATGAAAAGGATGACCTTTTGGATTCTCAAGAGGACTTCCTAATTAAGGAAAATAAGAAACATGTTAAGGTTAAAAATGCTTATGCTCTAGAAATTGAGAAATGTGAAAAATTATCTAGTGAGCTAAGCACATGCCATGAGACAATAAACAACCTTAGAAATGAAAATGCTAATTTGTTAGCTAAGGTTGATTCCCATGTTTGTAATGTTTCAATTACCAATTCTAGAAATAATGATGATGATTTACTTGCTAGGATTGAAGAATTGAACATTTCTCTTGCTAGCCTTAGGATTGAAAATGAAAAATTGCTTGCTAAGGCTAAAGATTTTGATATTTGCAATGCTACTATTTCCGACCTTAGAACTAAGAATGACATGTTACATGCTAAGGTTGTAGAATTAAAATCTTGCAAGCCCTCTACATCTATTGTTGAGCATGTATCTATTTGTACTAGATGTAGAGATATTGATATTAATGCTATTCATGATCACATGTCCTTGATTAAACAACAAAATGATCATATAGCAAAATTAGATGCTAAAATTGCCGAGCATAACTTAGAGAATGAAAAATTTAAATTCGCTAGAAGTATGCTCTATAGTGGGAGACGCCCTGACATCAAGGATGGCATTGGCTTTCAAAGGGGAGACTATGTCAAACCTAATGCCCCTCCTAAAAGATTGTCTAATTTTGTTAAGGGCAAGGCTCTCGTGCCTCAGGATAACGAGGGTTACATTTTGTACCCTGCCGGTTATCCCGAGAGCAAGATTAGGAGAATTCACTCTAGGAAGTCTCACTCTGGCCCTAACCATGCTTTTATGTATAAGGGTGAGACATCTAGTTCTAGGCAACCAACCCATGCTAAGTTGCCTAAGAAGAAAACTCCTAGTGCATCAAACGAACATAGTCTTTCATTTAAAACTTTTGATGCATCTTATGTTTTGACTAACAAATCTGGCAAAGTAGTTGCCAAGTTTGTTGGGGGCAAACACAAGGGCTCCAAAACTTGTGTTTGGGTACCCAAAGTTCTTGTTTCTAATGCCAAAGGACCCAAAACCGTTTGGGTACCTAAAGTCAAGAACTAAAATTGTTTTGTAGGTTTATGCATCCGGGGGCTCAAGTTGGATACTCGACAGCGGGTGCACAAACCATATGACAGGGGAGAAGAAGATGTTCTCCTCCTACGAGAAAAACCAAGATCCCCAACGAGCTATCACATTCGGGGATGGAAATCAAGGTTTGGTCAAAGGTCTTGGTAAAATAGCTATATCTCCTGACCATTCTATTTCCAATGTTTTTCTTGTAGATTCATTAGATTACAATTTGCTTTCTGTATCTCAATTTTGCAAAATGGGCTACAACTGTCTCTTTACTGATGTAGGTGTCACTATCTTTAGAAGAAGTGATGATTCAATAGCATTTAAAGGTGTGTTAGAGGGTCAGCTATACTTAGTAGATTTTGATAAAGCTGAACTCGGCACATGCTTAATTGCTAAGACTAACATGGGTTGGCTCTGGCACCGCCGACTAGCCCATGTTGGGATGAAGAATCTTCATAAGCTTCTAAAGGGAGAACACATTTTAGGACTAACAAATGTTCATTTTGAGAAAGACAGGGTTTTCAGTGCATGCCAAGCAGGAAAGCAAGTTGGCACTCATCATCCACACAAGAACATCATGACTAGTGACAGGCCACTGGAGCTCCTACACATGGACCTTTTCGGCCCGATCGCTTACATAAGCATCGGCGGGAGTAAGTACTGTCTAGTTATTGTGGATGATTATTCTCGCTTCACTTGGGTGTTCTTTTTGCAGGAAAAATCTCATACCCAAGAGACCTTAAAGGGATTCTTGAGACGAGCTCAAAATGAGTTCGGCTTAAGGATCAAGAAAATTAGAAGCGACAACGGAACGGAGTTCAAGAACTCACAAATAGAAGGCTTTCTTGAGGAGGAGGGCATCAAGCATGAGTTCTCTTCTCCCTACACTCCACAACAAAATGGTGTAGTGGAGAGGAAGAATCGAACTCTATTGGACATGGCAAGAACCATGCTTGATGAGTACAAGACACCGGATCGGTTTTGGGCCGAGGCGGTCAATACCGCTTGCTACGCCATCAACCGGTTATATCTTCACCGAATCCTCAAAAAGACATCCTATGAACTCCTAACCGGTAAAAAGCCAAATATTTCATATTTTAGAGTTTTTGGTAGCAAATGTTTATTCTTGTCAAAAGAAGTAGAAAATCTAAATTTGCTCCTAAAACTGTAGAAGGCTTTTTACTAGGATATGACTCAAGCACAAGGGCATATAGAGTCTTTAACAAGTCCTCAGGACTTGTTGAAGTTTCTTGTGACGTTGTGTTTGATGAAACTAATGGCTCTCAAGTAGAGCAAGTTGATCTTGATAAGATAGGTGAAGAACAGGCTCCATGCATAGCGCTAAGGAACATGTCTATTGGGGATGTGTGTCCTAAGGAATCCGAAGAGCCTCCACATGCACAAGATCAACCATCCTCCTCCACGCAAGCATCCCCACCAACCCAAAATGAGGACGAGGCTCAAGTTGATGAAGTAGAAGATCAAAGAGATGAGCCCCCTCAAAATGATGGCAATGAGCAAGGGGGAGATGCAAACAATCAAGACAAGGAGGATGAACAACCAAGGCCGCCACACCCAAGAGTCCACCAAGCAATCCAACGAGATCACCCCGTCGACACCATCCTCGGCGACATCCATAAGGGGGTAACCACTCGATCTCGTGTTGCACATTTTTGTGAGCATTACTCCTTTGTTTCCTCTATTGAGCCACACAGGGTGGAGGAAGCACTTCAAGATTCGGATTGGGTGATGGCGATGCAAGAGGAGCTCAACACTTTCACGAGGAACGAGGTATGGCATTTAGTTCCACGTCCTAACCAAAATGTTGTAGGAACCAAGTGGGTCTTCCGCAACAAGCAAGACGAGCATGGTGTGGTGACAAGGAACAAAGCTTGACTCGTGGCCAAGGGGTATTCACAAGTCGAAGGTTTGGATTTCGGTGAAACCTATGCACCCGTAGCTAGGCTTGAGTCAATTCGTATATTATTGGCCTATGCTACTTACCATGGCTTCAAGCTCTACCAAATGGACGTGAAGAGTGCTTTCCTCAACGGACCAATCAAGGAGGAGGTCTATGTTGAGCAACCTCCCGGCTTTGAAGATAGTGAGTACCCTAACCATGTTTATAGGCTCTCTAAGGCGCTTTATGGGCTCAAGCAAGCCCCAAGAGCGTGGTATGAATGCCTTAGAGATTTCCTTATTGCTAATGGCTTCAAAGTCGGCAAGGCCGATCCTACTTTATTCACTAAAGCTCTTGACAATGATTTGTTTGTATGCCAAATTTATGTTGATGATATCGTATTTGGGTCTACTAACGAATCTACATGTGAAGAATTTAGTAGGATCATGACACAGAAATTCGAGATGTCCATGATGGGGGAGTTGAAGTATTTTCTAGGATTCCAAGTCAAGCAACTCCAAGAGGGCACCTTCATTAGCCAAACAAAGTATACTCAAGACATTCTAAGCAAGTTTGGAATGAAGGATGCCAAGCCCATCAAGACACCGATGGGAACAAATGGGCATCTCGACCTCGACACAGGAGGTAAGTCCGTGGATCAAAAGGTATACCGGTCGATGATTGGTTCATTGCTTTACTTATGTGCATCTCGACCGGACATTATGCTTTCCGTTTGCATGTGTGCAAGATTCCAAGCCGACCCTAAGGAATCACACCTTACGGCCGTAAAACGAATCTTGAGATATTTGGCTTATACACCTAAGTTTGGGCTTTGGTACCCTCGGGGATCCACATTTGATTTGATTGGTTATTCGGATGCCGATTGGGCGGGGTGCAAAATCAATAGAAAGAGCACATCGGGGACTTGCCAGTTCTTGGGAAGATCCTTGGTGTCTTGGGCTTCAAAGAAGCAAAATTCGGTCGCTCTTTCTATCGCCGAAGCCGAGTATATTGTCGCAGGTCATTGTTGCGCGCAATTGCTTTGGATGAGGCAAACCCTGCGGGACTACGGTTACAAACTAACCAAAGTTCCTCTTCTATGTGATAATGAGAGTGCAATCTGCATGGCGGATAATCCCGTTGAGCATAGCCGCACTAAACACATAGCCATTCGGTATCATTTTCTTTGGGATCACCAACAAAAGGGGGATATCGAGATTTCATACATTAACACTAAAGATCAATTAGCCGATATTTTTACCAAGCCACTTGATGAACAATCCTTTACTAGACTTAGGCATGAGCTCAATATTCTTGATCCTAGAAATTTCTTTTGCTAACTTGCACACATAGCTCATAAATATACCTTTGATCATGTCTCTTTTATATATGCTATGACTAATGTGTTTTCAAGTGTATTTCAAACCAAGTCATAGGTATATTGAAAGGGAATTGGAGTCTTCGGCGAAGACAAAGGCTTCCACTCCACTCTACTACTCATCCTCGCCGTCGCTCCGCATCAGTCTCTATCTTTGGTATAATCTTCACTCATTTATTTTATGACCAAAGGTGGAGAAAGTACTTCGTTGGGCTCTAATGATTCCGTTTTTGGCGATTCATGCCAAAGGGGGAGAAAATATGAGCCCAAAGCAAAAGGACCGCACCACCACCTAATTTTAAAAAAATTGGAGATTTTCAATTGGTCAATTTCAAATTGGTATCTTATTATGTTCTAAAGGGGGAGGAAGTAGTATTTCAAAAATGATATATCAAAACCCTCTTGAACACTAAGAGGAGATTTTATTTGAGGGGGAGTTTTGTTTAGTCAAATGAAAAGCATTTGAAACAAGGGGAGAAATTTTCAAACTTGAAAATGCCTTACAAAAGGATTTTGAAAAGAATTCACAAAAAGATTTGTAAAAACAAAACATATGGTGCAAATGTGGTCCAATATGTTAAAAATAAAAGAAACAATCCATGCATATCTTGAAAGTATTTATATTGGCTCAAATTCCAAGCAACCTTTGCACTTACATTATGCAAACTAGTTCAATTATGCACTTCTATATTTGCTTTGGTTTGTGTTGGCATCAATCACCAAAAAGGGGGAGATTGAAAGGGAATTAGGCTTACACCTAGTTCCTAAATAATTTTGGTGGTTGAATTGCCCAACACAAATAATTGGACTAACTAGTTTGCTCTAGTGTATAAGTTATACAGGTGCTAAAGGTTCACACTCAGCCAATAAAAAGACCAAGTATTGGGTTCAAATAAAGGAGCAAGGGACAACCGAAGGCTCTTCTGGTCTGCCGCACCGGACTGTCCGGTGCGCCACCGGACATGTCCGGTGCACCAGAAGACTCCAACTCCAAACTGCTCACCTTCGGGAATTTCCAGAGGCGACTCCGCTATAATTCACCGGACTGTCCGGTGTACACCGGACATGTCCGGTGCTCCAAAGAAGAGCGGCCTCCGGAACTCGCCAGCCTCGGGTTTTCACTTCAGCTGCTCCACTAAAATTCACCGAACTGTCCGGTGTACACCGGACTGTCCGGTGTAACGGCGGGGCAACGGCTATTTCGGCGCCAACGGCAACCTGCGACGCATTAAATGCGCGCGCTGCGCGCGCAGAGGTCAGGCACGCCCATGCTGGCGTACCGGACACTCAACAGTACATGTCTGGTGCGCCACCGGACATCCAGGCGGGCCTAGAAGACAGTACTCCAACGGTCGACCCAACGGTTTGTTGGTGACGTGGCTGTCGCACCGGACATGTCTGGTGTGCACCGGACTGTCCGGTGCGCCATCGAACAGACAGCCTCACCAAACGGCTAGTTTGGTGGTTGGGGCTATAAATACCCCCAACCACCCACCATTCATTGCATCCAAGTTTTCCAGCTTTCAACCACTATACAAGAGCTAGCATTCATTACAAAGCACACCAAAAGAGATCAAATCCTCTCCCAACTCCACACAAAGCCTTAGTGACTAGAGAGAGTGATTTGTAGTGTTCATTTGTGCTCTTGCGCTTGGATCGCTTCTTTTTCTTTGGCATTCTTTCTTGTGATCAAACACTCACTTGTAATTGAGGCAAGAGACACCAATCGTGTGGTGGTCCTTGCGAGAAGTTTGATTCCCAAGTGATTTGAGAAGAGAAGCTCACTCGGTCCGAGGGACCGTTTGAGAGAGGGAAGGGTTGAAAGAGACCCGGCCTTTGTGGCCTCCTCAACGGGGAGTAGGTTTGAGAGAACCGAACCTCGGTAAAACAAATCCACGTGTCTCACTTCATTATTCGCTTGCGATTTGTTTTGCGCCCTCTCTCGCGGACTCTATTATATTTCTAACGCTAACCCGGCTTGTAGTTGTGATTATTTTTGAGAATTTCAGTTTCGCCCTATTCACCCCCCTCTAGGCGACTTTCAATTATGCCAACATCCTTGGCATCTTAAGCCTTTCCAAATACTCACTCCGTCCCAAAATAGTAGTAGTTTTAGCACTTGGTTCTTATATCTATATTTAAATTGATGATTACGAATCTAGACAAATATTTAACACACAAACATCAAGTATCGCATGCATCTACAAATTCTTTAAAACAAATTTTAATTTGGGACAGAGAGAGTAATAAATTATGTGTCAATGTTTTGTAGCGTCAACTGGTAAATTGATCATCGAGCGTATTGTTTGGATGGTTTTGCTCTCGAGGACTGAAAACTACACTAGTATAGATAACACACACCCTACGTCAAATGACTGTGGTCAGTTAAATTTGTGAGCTCAATTGCCCGAAGTGTATAGTAGAGGTAATAAGTGAAGGTCAAAAGTGGTCCCTACCCCTGCATATAAAGGTCTTGCGAGATTTAGCAAGGTTACAAAAATATCAAAGGGACACTTTATCTAGTCCTGCTAGAGTCTTATGTCATCCATATCCTATTAATATTGTCATGTTCCATCGTACATGTATTTGGTAGGCTCCGCATAAAGCGTTGTTAGGCTGTCTCTAGTAGCTATCTTATCCAATCATTTATTTTAAACTTTAATCTACAAATAGTGTCATCTACAGTGTAAATTCTCTATTTTACACGGCCTGATGCGGACAACCTAAGGCTGTTTTCAGGGGCACTCGGGTCATGGCGTATGCGAAAAATACGTATCCTTTAGCTACTATAGATGTGTCCAGCAGCTCTCCAATGCAGACGCGTAAGAAAGAGCCGACCCCTTCCATGTCCTATATTTGTGTGTTCTCTCTCCTCACCGCATCCTTGTCTAGACTCTATGCGCTCGCATTCGCTCACCGCTGGAACGAAGCCGATCTCCCACACTGGTAGGTGGGCCTGATCTCGTATCCATCATGAACTGTGTATCTGTGGTCGGGGTGTCATTGGAAACAACCTTAGGCGACCTCCAGCGGTCTTTCCATCCCACCCAATATCCTACTTCCCATGGAGATAGGCCCCACAAACCGCAAAGATAGGTAAGGCTTATCCATGTCCCAAGTGTTGTAAAGGGATACATCCTAGTTTTGTACCGGGACCAGCTTGTAGTGTCCATCTAGATATAAGGGACCATGACATCTAAATAAAAAATAAACTAGGCAACTTAAAAACTACTTTTAAAATTAAACTCTCTAATTTTTATCTAATAAAAATATGTTTAAAAATAATCTATCTAGATGTACACCTATGATTTTGGTAGGTTTGTTGTTATCTCTACCGCAAAAGAGTTGTGTAACCTTGGTCCCATTTCTATCACTATCCTAGCAAGCTAAACTAGAAAAGTAAGCAAACAGTGTAGTTACACAATAAATAAAGTTTGAAAGCTTAATTGAGATAGATATACAACTTTAATCAATGACTCTAGTATTTTTACTGAGTTATTGAGAAGTTCACACTTTCTCATAGTCCTTGTCGGAACCCCTTGCAAGGGACAAGCTCTCGATCGAGTAACTCCGTGGATAGCCCTTAGGTCATTCCCATGCACAAGGGCATCTCCAAGATGGTCTCACTTGGACCGCTCTCCACTGTCTTCACTATCGAGCTTCCAAACTAACTATCTCATCCTCGTTCACTTAGATACATGGTGGCGACCACATAAAAAATGTAGTTGATGTGGTATCTTAAGACTACAAGCCCCTTTGAGCATAAAAACTGTGCAAGCAAGCACCAAGTGGTAATAGGTACAAAACCTCATTAAACACGAGGTCTAAACCTAGAGCAAACTCATAAGCATGGTCTAACTTGATTAAGCACTTTGCATAGCACCTACACTAATCACCATGTGTATCGCTAAGCTTTATACAAAGTGGGGAGCACCAACTCCTTTACTATGATTCTCAACTCCTACACACTTTTTAAATGGTTAGTTGGTGAGGTATTTATAGGCTCTAAGTCCATAAAAGTCATTACCAAAAGTTGCAACAGTCTGCTTTTGCACCGAACATGGTCGGTGATAACACTAGAGATCACACTAGACTTATGACAATTTAACCATTGAAAATGATTGTTACAATGTCTTTTGGGTGCACAAAATATCTACATTGGATAAGAGCATTGGACATGTCCGGTGATTCAATAGGGTCACCGTCATGTACTATGTGCACCAGATATGTGCACTAGATAGGAGCACCAGACATGTTTGATGCTTTGTTTTTTCGTGTGACCCACTTTCATATTTCGACCATAATATTTAGCTCTGAGCACTAGTTTTGATGATCTTGGTTTTTTGGAAAGCCAATGAAAGTCTTTAAAACTTAGGTTAAAGTCAAGTCAATTTGAGCAGAATCAAAATCATGAGATATTTCTAGTTTGACCACTTTGTGTCAGCATTAGTTGCTTCACTTTCATCGGTGTCTTTGCGTCCAAACTTCTACTTCTTGTGTCTTACAACCTTTTCATGTCTAGTAGGTGTGAACACAAGGTTGACTTGTCCCTTGTGTATTGGGTTGATGTTGAGTGATTGTCGGGTGGCGTCTCGGGTCGAGTAGTGGACTGACTGAGGCATGAAATTATGTGTTTGTGCAACCAGGTCGGTCGGCTTGTGGTGTGTAGGTGTGGAGCACAAGTACAATGGTCGATGTCAAAGGTGGTTGTCATGCGGGTTCATGCCGATGGATCGGGAGTTATGAAGGACGAGCATTGGGACTTGACCAAGGGACCAGAGTCGCTGGGTAACTAGCCGCGGTGGCTGACACTAGGACACTGTGGGGGACAGATATCCCCCGGGTCCACTGGAAGGATAAAAGACCTCACGAAAGGCCCAAGGGCCCAATAAATCGTAAGGTCATCCCTTCGTGGGCCTGGGGAGGAATGACCAGTGAAGCGGATCGACACAAGGCCGGATCGGTGCGAACCCAGACGGCCCAACAACGTCGAGCGAGTAACCACCACAGAGACCCGACTTTCCCGCGCTGGAACCCCGTGCAGCGGAACCAAGCAAGGATGAGTCGGCGGAACTATAGGAAGATAGACTCAATCGGTTCACTATTTTTTAGGTGCGCATTGTTATCATATCTGCATGTATTGCCCCACGATCGAATATATAAGGCCTAGGGGGCACCCCTTCAGAAGGATCGATCTCACTACTCAACCATTCACCTCGACTCTCTACGTTCCTTATACTAGAGAGTTCCCTTGTAATCCACCACATAAAGCATTCCCGCCAGGACATAGGGTGTTACGCATCTCTAAGCGCCCCGAACCTGTACATCATTGTTCACAGTTTCTCGTGCGCCCAGCACGAACCATCGAGCTACAGTCGACAACATCGTCCTACTCCTAAAAACACCTTGAGGGGCAACCCCGGGTGTGCGGTCGGACCCAAAACACCGACAGCTGGCGCGCCAGGTAGGGGGTGTGTCGCCGATCTAAGCTAGCTCAATGGCCGTCACCTTCCACCGCAAGATCACCCTCCGCCCCGGATCCGTGTTCTGCTTCGGAACTATCTCATCCATAGCAGATGAAGAAGGAACTCTACACCGCATCGCAGATCCGCCAAGAAAGAAGTCTCCTCCAAACTCCGAGAATATCGGAGTAAGGCAGGGAAAAGCGCAACCTCCAGCGCTCCGAAAAAAGATCGCCTTCAGCAAGCCAGGGGCCGAGGGCCCGCTGACTCGGAGAACTCCACTGTCTACCTCTCCGACGAAAGAATGGACACAAATCGCAAGGAAGAAAGAAACAAATAAAGCCGGGAGGGAGCAAGTTGTTCTTTCCATTCCTCCACCCTCAAAGGAGAATAGAAAGAAGATCGCCACGACCGTCGCACCATTCTACCCTGACGTCCTCTTCATCGGGAGAGTGGAGTCGCCCCCCATCTCCGACGACGAGCCGACCGCGCCCGGAGAAGAACCTCCTCAGCGGGAATCCCGCCGACGGAGGAACCGACGCCGAAATATCTGGCGACATCACGAGGCCAGAGAGCGGGACCCGGAGCAGCCTGTCTTGTGAGACGAGGTCTCGGAGATAGGAGAAACTCCGGAGGAACGCGTCTTCAGAGAACGAAGGAACTCCCGACGACGTGATCGCCGACGAGCTCAGGAACAAGCCGAGGAGGAGGCAAGGCAACGTCGGGAGAATCCACTCTTCGGGCGCAACCTGAACCCCGACTTCGTCCAAGCCATGAACACGCCGAGTGAAGTCGGAGGAGTACTAGCTTGGATAGCTGATGGACTCCCTCGGACTCCCGACGTCGAGGGCTATCGACGACTGTTCACCCAAGCAGCCAACCATCTTCTACCTCTCGCTCACCCGCCGAACGAGCTACGACACACCATCAACAGCCGCCGGGACGCGCGAAGCTCCATCAACGCTTCGCGTGAACGACGACATGAGAACGAGATCCGCCGCCGGGAAGAGTACGACAGGGATCACGACATCCCAGCTCGGAGTCAGGCCACCAGAACTGAGTCGGCAACGGCCTCGACTCTTCGGTCATACCTCAAAAGGTTACAGACCATGAGAAATCGTATCCCCGAGGTCACGGAGGCGGTCGTGATCGAGGACTTCTACAGAGGATCCAACGACTCGGCTTTCGTCCGGGCCATATTGCAGAAGGCGTCGACTACCTCCGAGCATCTGTTCCGGGAAGCCGACCTTTACATCACCGCCGACAAGCGAGCTCAGGACCTCATCAGGGGAGCGAAGCCCGCACCGGCAGCACCATGACGCGACACGAACTAGCAACCCAACAAACGCTGGGAGAAGAGGCCTCACGAAGAAGTGGACGCTGCCGGACCACCTGCCTCTCGCGCCCGGGGAGGACCTCGCGGAGGCGAACGCACGCTGGACGACATCCTCGACGCCTAGTGCCCGTACCACAAGGACATGCGCCACACCCTTCGGAACTGCAGAGACTTCAAGCACTCCGTTGGACACGACCGGCCCTTCCAACCTCTACCTCCTCCTCCGCCGCGGGGAGGACCAGGAGAACCGCGACAACCCCAGCAGCAGGAGGAGGGAGGAGGTGGAGCCTTCCCACGCGTTGACAGAGAGGTCAACGTCATCTTCGGCGGACACGGATCGCAGGAGAACAGAAGACAACAAAAGCTCAACGATCGCCAGATATTGGTGGCGACCACCGGTCCTCTCGCTCCGTACCGATGGTTGGAGCACCCGATCACCTTCACTCGGGCAGATCAATGGCTCAACTTTGACCACCCAGGCAAATACCCGCTCCTCGTCGATCCGGTGATCCGAGAGAGCAGGATGAAGAAGGTATTAGTGGACGGGGGAGCAGCATCAAGGTCACCTTCCCTCGGACACTCCAAGGCTTGGGAGTTCACCTCAAAGAGCTCCACGAGTCAGACACTCCTTTCTTCGGCATCGTGCCGACTGAAGGGGAATACCCGCTGGGCCACATCTACATGCCAGTCACCTTCGGAACTCAGGAGAACTACAGAACTGAGTTCCTGAGGTTCGAAGTGGCGAACTTTGACTGCGGGTACAACGCCATCATCGGGAGGCCGAGATTGGCAAAATTCATGGCCATTCCGCATTACACATACATGATATTGAAGATGCCAGGGCCGCAAGGAATCATAACTATGCGCGCTGACTTCCAAGGCGCCGCAGAATGTTTCCGAGTGGCCATCTAGGCGGCCCTCACCACCAAACCGTCGGTGGCTTCTTCGATACAGGCAAACTCTAAGCCTGAGGAAGACCTTGCAGCACCTGCAAATGAAGCTCAAGCCGCGACCTCTATGCGACCGACTGAAGAAACCAAAAGGATCAACCTTAGGTTTGCTGATGAACGCAAGACCGCCATCATCAGTTCCAGCCTGGATGACAAATAGGAAAGTGCACTCGTCCAGTTCCTGCAAGACAACCGAGACGTATTCGCATGGCAATCTGCGGGTATGCCGGGAGTCCCGAGAGAACTGGCCGAGCACAAATTGAAAGTTTATCCTCAGGCGAGGCCGATTCGGCAAAAAATACGTCGTTTCACGCCCGACAAAAGAGAGGCCATTCGCGCTGAGCTAGCCCGCTTGGTCGCGGCTGGATTTATTAGAGAGGTGTTACACCCCGAGTGGTTAGCCAACCCTGTTCTTGTACTCAAAAAGAATAAAGTGGATTGGCGCATGTGCGTCGACTACACGGATCTCAACAAACACTATCTGAAGGATCCCTTCGGGCTTCCTAGGATAGATCAGGTGGTAGATTCCACCGCTGGATGTTCTGTGCTGTCTTTCTTGGATTGCTACTCCGGGTATCATCAGATTAGCTTGGCAAAAGAAGACGAGGAAAAAAATAGCGTTCATCACTCCATTCGGTGCTTTCTGCTATACCTCCATGTCGTTTGGCCTCAAAAACGCTGGAGCGACTTATCAAAGAGCCATTCAAACATGCTTAGCCGATCACTGGGGCAAGCGTGTGGAAGCCTATGTAGATGATGTGGTAATCAAAACGGAAAACTCGGAAAAATTCATCGAAGATTTACAGCTAGTTTTCAACAGTATACGGCGATATCGATGGAAGCTTAATCCCTAAAAATGTGTCTTCGGGGTACCAGCAGGAAAGCTACTCGGGTTTATTGTCAGCCACCGGGGAATTGAAGCTAATCCAGACAAGATCGAAGCTATCATGAAAATGGAGGCACCACGATCACAAAAGAAAGTTCAAAGACTTACCGGATGTATGGCAGCACTGAGCAGATTCACATCCAGACTGGGAGAAAAAGGCCTACCATTTTATAAACTACTCAAGAAGGTGGATAAGTTTCAGTGGACTTCAGAAGCACAGGATGCCCTAGATGCATTGAAAAAATTCTTGACGACACCACCAGTGCTGAAACCGCCACGGCGAGCCACGTCAACTCAACCAGCTGAGGATTTGCTGCTGTATATCTCTTGCACGACTCACGTGGTGAGCACCGCGTTGGTAGTCGAGCGAGCAGAAGAAGGACATGCCTACCCAGTGCAACATCCTGTTTATTTCATCAGTGAAGTTCTTGGTCCCTCGAAGAAAAAGTATCCTCAAGTTCAGAAGCTATTATATGCAGTACTTCTAACTGCCCGCAAGCTACGTCACTACTTTGACGACCACAAAGTCATAGTAGTCACTGGTTTTCCGATAGGGGATATTCTTCACAACAAGGAAGCCATTGGCCGAATAGCCAAGTGGGCCTGCGAACTGGGATCTCATGACATCGAATTTCGACCTCGCACTGCCATCAAAACTCAAGCATTGGTTGACTTCGTATCAGAATGGACTGAACAACAAGTATCAGATAACCCAGAAACCGCAGAAGTATGGCGAATGTATTTTTATGGCTCGTTAAAACTGTAGGGAGCAGGCGCGGGGATTCTCTTTACCGCACCTGGAGGCGAGCACCTCAAATATGCCCTCCAGTTGTTATTTCCAGCCTCCAACAACGCAGCCGAATATGAAGCTCTGATTCATGGACTGAACATTGCTATACCAGAGTCAGATTCTGATGACTGGAGAAGGCCGATCATTAGATATATAAAGAATGAAGAGGAACCAGATGACAAAAATGCAGCCGAGTGCATCACTAGACAGTCAGCTCACTACACACTCATTGGGGAGACACTATACAGAAGGGGTGCATCAGGCGTCCTCATGAAATGCATTCTCTCATCTACTGGGAAGCAACTTCTAGATGAGGTCCATGCTGGGCAGTGTGGAATACACGCAGCATCCAAGACACTAGTCGAGAAGGTCTTCAGGTCAGGATTCTATTGGCCAACAGCAAAAAGTGATGCAGCCGAGTTAGTTCAGAGGTGCGAAGCTTGCCAGTACTTGTCAAAGCAACAACATCTACCAGCACAACAACTGCAGACCATACCAGTAACTTGGTCGTTCGCATGCTGGGGACTGGATATGATTGGACCTTTCAAGAAAGCTCAAGGAGGATACACTCATGTACTGGTAGCAATCGACAAATTCAATAAATGGATAGAGTTCAAACCCATTGCTTCTTTAACCTTAGCTAAGGCCGTGGAATTCATACAAGACATAATATTCAGATTCGGAATACCGAACAGTATCATAACTGACCTAGGATCCAACTTCACAAGTTCAGAGTTCTTCGATTTCTGCGAGCAAAAGAGCATTTAGATCAAGTATGCTTCGGTGGCACACCCAAGAGCCAACGGGCAGGTTGAACGAGCTAACGGGATGATATTAGAGGCACTCAGGAAAAAAGTCTTCGATAAAAATGAAAAGTTCGCCGGAAAGTGGATAAGGGAGTTACCCTACGTCGTTTGGAGCCTAAGAACTCAACCTAGTCGAGCTTTGCATGGAAATACTCCTTTCTTCATGGTCTATGGGTCAGAAGCAGTACTGCCCGCTGATCTCAAGTTTGGGGCACCAAGGTTGGTCTTTGAAAGCATAGCAGAAGCCGAGGCTACTAGGCTGGAGGATGTTGATGTACTCGAAGAAGAACGACTGAACACGGTAATTCAATCAGCACGGTACCAGCAAACTCTGAGATGCTATCACGACAAGGCCATGCGATGTCGATCCTTTGCAGTGGGAGATCTCGTCCTCCGCTGAATTCTAACGGGGGAGGGACGGCACAAGTTGTCACCCCTATGGGAAGGACCATTCATAGTAGCAGAAGTCACTCGGTCGGGATCATATCGTCTCACTCAGATGGACGGCACGGAAATCGGGAACTCATGGAATATAGAACATCTCAGGAAGTTTTATTCCTAGCTGTATTTCAAAAGCTATCGGGACGACAATGTACTCTGTAAAATGGGAAATATATCATCAATAAAAAGGCTTCAAGAATACTCAGTTTGTTCATGATCGACCTGCATTCTTACTTAACTCGGGGTGACCACTATGCCCTGCTAAACGGAGCAATCGGCTTAAGTCAGCAACGACTTAAGACGGTGCAACATGCTCGCGCTTACTTAACTCGGGGTGACCACTATGCCCTGCTAACGGAGCAATCGGCTTAAGTCGGCAACGACTTAAGACGGTGCAACATGCTCGCGCTTACTTAACTCGGGGTGACCACTATGCCTTGCTAACGGAGCAATCGGCTTAAGTCGGCAACGACATAAGACGGTGCAACATGCTCGCGCTTACTTAACTCAGGGCGACCACTATGCCCTGCTAAATGGAGCAATCGGCTTAAGTCGGCAACGACTTAAGACGGTGCAACATGCTCGCGCTTACTTAACTCAGAGCGACCACTATGCCCTGCTAACGGAGCGATCGGCTTAAGTCGGCAACGGCCTAAGACGGTACCACATACTTGCACTTACTTAACTCGGGGCGGCCACAGTCGGTCTGAGTTAATACTAACTTAAACTGGCGCAGCACACTCGGCGTGCACACAGTTACTCATCTAGGGGCGACCTCTATGTCCCATGAAGAAGTCTCAAAATCATTACACGGCATTTTACTTCTGCAAAATGTGATACTGTCGAATTCTAAATAACAGTAGCATTCAAATCCTAAGCAGGTGTCCTCTAACAAAACATCCGAGCACGATAACCGCGCGCTCAAAGCACGCAATGTTTTTCTATTTTGCAACATTCTTCTCAGGAGCGACCGACGAAGAAGGGCGACTTGAGGAATTGGGAGCAGTGTTCACATCAGCCCTTATGTCATCAGGAACAATCACCCCAGGTCTCCTCATCAAGATCCGCCCTGCGTGAATGGCTTTATCCATGGCTCTGTCGCGCTGAGCCCTCAGAGTACCGGAAGTTTCTTCAGCAACCTTGACAGCCAACTGAGCGGTCTCTAGCTCCTAGGCGATGGACTTCTTGGAAGCACACAGTTCCTTGATGGCAGCATCTTTAGCCGATATCAACTGCCTGAGACGGATCACGTCGTCCGTGGATTCCTGCAGCTTACAACGCCGATTGTCTAACTCCTCCATGGTGAAGCGATGACTCCTCTCCAGGATGGTCAACAAGTTGCTGGAGTCACGATATAGCTTGTCAAGATTGTCACGAGAAGCAACAAGGGCACGTTTTTCTTCCTGCAAACAAGAATTGACTTCTTCAAACGTCGAGCCAGCAATAAAAACATGGCAAAACAAAGCTTGGGTTTTCAGGTCACCTTTTCAGAATCAAGTTGAGCGCGCAGAGTAGAGTTCAACATGTTGGCATTGTTCAGAGCAACAGAAACTTGGGCCAGCTCAGTCTGACTTTGGGAATACTTTTCTTCAAAATCAGAGCACCGCCGGACCAATTCAGCCTGATTTTGAGAATGTTTCTCTTCAAGAACAGAAAACTGCCGAGCCATATCTAGTGAGAAACGGTCAAGCAAAAAGTTTAGATTAAGAAGCAGTTTAATAAGATAGACGAAAGGAAGCAGAAAAGCACTAACCAGCATTCGCCGCCTCTAAGTCAGAAACACGCTGTTGAAGCAGCACCGGATTCCAACGTGCTAGAGACGAAGCTCTTTCTGGAACAGAAGCACCTTGCAACTTCAACTGACTGGCCATCCCGTCCACCAATGCCTGATATTGAGAGCAGATGAGTGTAATGACAATAGTTCATCCGGTGTAAAAGTCGGACTAGAATAGACCATAGTACCTGGAGGTTGGAGAAGAATGAGGGGACCCCCAAATCGTGAGAAATCAATTGATGGCTCGACGAAGGATCACCACCCGGAGCAACTTGCAATGAACCAGCAGGGACCAACTCGGTGTCATCAGCAGAGCCCAAAACTTTGTCGTCAGGAACGCTAGCCTCTAAAGCGGCTCCTTGACCAAAGGCTTGGGCTACCACCATGCAACCAGAATGTGGAGGATACCCTACGTGAACATCCATGGAAGTACCAGAGGGAGACCCCGCTCGGACACCCTCGGAGGCTGGGTCATAGTTTGCGCTACCCATTCGAGCTGGATCGTCTCCTGCAACACCCTCGGGGACTGGGTCACAGCTTGAGCTTCCCACCCGAGCCGAATCATCCCCGGCAACACCCTCGGGGGCTAGGTGAGCGACAACACCATCCTTGAGGGCTGAGTTCTCTGCGACAACCACCTCTAAGGCTGAAGGTCCCTCAGTTACTTCCATGGGAGCAAGACGATCCAAGTCAGTTTCCTGACCCTCAAGACCGCGCTCCAAGGTCGATGAGACGCGGGACGCTGCCTGGGATGACCCCAACCCGGCGTCGAACACATCAGCACAAACATCCATCGCGTCACCATCCGCCGGCTCTGATAACAGATCCTCTGGAACCATATCTTCAAGAGTCTGATCAAAGTTCGCCAGAGACAATTCTTGTAGACCAATGAGGGCAGACAGAGCAGGAGAAGGAACTCCACTACTTTCCCCACTGGCTACGTATCGCCGACTGTTCTTCTGAGTCAAAGGGATCTCATCTTCTTCCTCCTCCTCGTTTTCATCAGCAACACAGACAACACACCCATTGGGATCAGTGACAGATGGATCACACCCATTGGGGCCAGCATCGATAAATTCAGGCACAGGCACTTCCTCAACAGCAGGAACCGAAGGACCAGCATCCCGATCCAAGCTAGATACTTGCCGAAGACGTCTCTTTTTCTTTTTCTGCTCATCAGCAGGAGAATCAAGTTGATTGGCTCGGCAAGGGCGCTTCGGGCGAACACTGACAGGCCTCTGAATCTCCAAGGTTTTACCAGCTTCCGGGAGAGGCGCCACCACCAATGTCCCAGCAGGAGCGGCATCAGAAGAGTCCTCAACCAGCATATCAAGCATAGCACTTATCTCTGCATCACTAGGATCCAAAGGCACCTCAAAGTGGACCTGCCATTCATCATCAGGAATTTCTCCAATGAAGCAACCAAAGCACTAACTTCTTCGGCAGAGGGTCGCACTCTAAGGCCCAGACCGCCATCAGCAGCAAGAGGATTCGACACAAAATGAGTAAAGGCCTTGGAAGGAGGCAGGTTCCAGACCGAGTATGCGATAGGGGCGCCAACATTTGATACCTTGCCTCTAAGTATCATTTCAAGCCGGTTCACCAAGTCTACAGCAGGAATTCTTCTGTTGGTGACCCGGGTTGAGTCAGCTAGACCTCGGTACAGATAGGTCGGGTATGCCCTGTCCTTCAATGGCTGAATGTTCTTAAAGACAAAATCAGCAACCATAGCCTCTACAGTCAGACCCCTCTCCTTCAGCAGTCTAACTTCAGCCAGCAAAGCCCCTGCCTCAGCCACCTCCTGGTCCGTGGGGGACTCGGTCCAACTCGGAGTACGAACATCCGGCTGTCTCCCTGACCGTGGGGGAGAGAATTTCCGTGGTTCTCAACAATAAACCACTCCAAGCGCTATCCTTTGATACTATCCTTGAGTGGGATTTCAAGGTAGCCAGTCTTCCTCCCACGGCGCATCTCCAAACTCGCACCCCCCACCAGCTGATGCTGCCCCCCGGCCATCCCAGGGCGACAGTGATACAAGTACTTCCACAGTCCAAAATGTGGCAGGACGCCAAGAAAAGCCTCGTATAAATGAACGTAAATGGAAATTTGCAGAACAGAATTGGGATTCAGATGGGTCAAATTAAGGCGATAGAAATCAAGGAGACCGCGGAAAAAGGGAGAAATAGGAAGAGCGAGACCGCGGAGAAGAAAAGGAACATAAATCACGGATTCGTGGGTATCCTCTATTGGAACAGTGACCCCGTGGCAAACCCGCCAAGAACAGAGCTCCTTCGGAGGAAGGACCCCGACGGACACGAGATGGAGAAGGTCAGGCTCAGAAACAACAGACATATGGTTACCTGCGAAAGGCAACTGGCTGTTGGGGTCGATAGGGGGAATCACAGCAGCGGACGAACTCGAGGCCTTCCGCTTGGGCGCCATCTCAACTCCACCGGCGAGCAGAGCGGGAGCCGAATTGCAAAAGGGCAGAGAGGGTCTGGAGGCAGGAAAGCAAGAACTAGGGCACAAAAAGCAGAGGCGGCCGAAGGCGCAGTACATATGGGGTTTTCCCGGGTCGGATACCGTTTCCAAAAAGCGTCCAGTCATCACCCGGCGGTTATTTCTAAAACGCTGGTGTGCCATGTCATCACCCGGCGGTTACTTCTAAAACACCGGCGTTCCATGTCATCACTCGGCGGTTGCTTCTAAAACACCGGCGTGACATGTCATCACCTGACAGTTATTTCTAAAACGCCGGTGTGCCACATCATCATTCGGCTATTATCTTCAAAGTGGCCGACGCAGCCCGTTCTAACTCGGCAGTTATCTCTAAAACGCCGACGTCGTCATCAGTCACTCGGCTGTTACCTCTAAAAGCGCCGACGTGGTCATCAGTCACTCAAACGTTAATTCTAAAACGCTGATGTGGCTTCGTCATCATTTGGACGCTACTTCAGAAGCGTAAATGTTGACAATAATAACTCGGCCATCACCCCTAAAAGCGACGATATGATGCCCAAGTGACTCTGAGAGCACCTAGAGGGGGGGGGGTGAATAGGTGATCCTGTGAAACTTGAAAACTTAAGCCACAAAACTTGGTTAATCGTTAGCACAATAGTTGCCAAGTGGCTAGATAGGAATCCTCAACAAAATACAATAACCAACAAAGATCAATCACAGAGATGACACGGTGGTTATCCCGTGGTTCGGCCAAGACCAACGCTTGCCTACTCCACGTTGTGGCA
Source organism: Zea mays (assembly GCF_902167145.1). Classification (NCBI taxonomy): domain Eukaryota; kingdom Viridiplantae; phylum Streptophyta; class Magnoliopsida; order Poales; family Poaceae; genus Zea; species Zea mays. Next base: position 147,832,363 of record NC_050103.1, read on the forward strand.
TCCCAACGGACGAGGGTTGCAATCAACCCCTCTCAAGCGGTCCAAAGACCCACTTGAATACCACAGTGTTTTGCTTTGCTTATCTTTATCCCACTTGCGAGGAATCTCCACAAATTGGAGTCTCTCGTCCTTACACTTAAAGTTCACAAAGAAATACGGAGTAAGGGAGGGAAGCAACACACACAAATCCACAGCAAAATGCGCACCCACACAGCCAAGAATTGAGCTCAAAAGACTATCTCAAAGTTCTCACTAGAACGGAGCTCGAATCACTGAGAATGACAAACGGATGCGCAAAGACTGAGTGTGGATGATCAAGAATGCTCTAAGGTTGCTTGGTGTTCTCCTCCATGCGCCTAGGGGTCCCTTTTATAGCCCTAAGGCAGCTAGGAGCCGTTGAGAGCAATTCTGGAAGGCTGATCTTGCCTTCTGTCATCGGGCGCACCGGACAGTCCGGTGCACACCGGACACTGTCCGGTGCCCGATTTCTTTCCTTAAACGGCGCAGCCGACCGTTGCAGATCTGGGAGCCGTTGGCGCACCGGACAGTCCGGTGCACACCGGACAGTCCGGTGCCCCCTTCCGACCGTTGGCCCGGCCACGTGTCGCGCGCAGATTCCGTGGCCGACCGTTGGCCCGGCCGACCGTTGGCTCACCGGACAGTCCGGTGCACACCGGACAGTCCAGTGAATTATAGCCGTACGCCGTCGGCGAATTCCCGAGAGCGCCGAGTTCACGCCGAGTCAGCCTGGCGCACCGGACACTGTCCGGTGCACCACCGGACAGTCCGGTGACTCACCGGACAGTCCGGTGCTCCCAGACTCAGCAGATTCTTGGCTACTCGAGCCAAGACATTTCCAATTGGATTTTTCCTGTTTCCAGCACTTAGACACAATACATTAGTCCATAAAACAATGTACTAAGTCTGAGAAACATACCTTAATTCTTGATTTGTACTTTGTCCACCTTTTTACACTTAGGCACTTGTGTTGGACACTAAATCACCAAAACACTTAGAAATGGCCCAAAAGCACATTTCCCTTTCAATCTCCCCCTTTTTGGTGATTTATGCCAACACAACATAAATCAAGTAGAACAAGTACAAAATCAAATCAAATAAGAACTCAAAATTGTTTTGATTCAATTTGGCATATATGGATCATCCTTTGCCACCACTTGGTTTGTTTTTGCAAATCCAACTCAAATTTCTATCTCTAAGTCAAACACACATGTTAAGACATAAAGAGAGTCATTCCAAGAGAAATTGATTCAAGATTTCAAAAACTTCCCTTTTTTTATAATCAACACTTCTCCCCACAAGAAGCCAACTTTTGACAAGAGAGACAACAAAAGAGTTTTGACAAACCAAAAGCTCTATTCACTGTTTTCAAAATCTCTCAAGTGGTAGCTGATCCATTTATCGCTTTGGCCTTTATTTTCTCCCCCTTTGGCATCAAGCACCAAAACAGGATCAATCTTGGCCCTTTAACCCCATTGCCTCACCAAAATCTTCAATTAAGAGCAAATAGGCAATAGGAGTACATGAGATGAACTTGGAATAAGTTACCCTCTCATTGGAGTGCAGTGGAAGTCTTTCATGGTCCAAGTCCACCTTTTCCCTTTTAATTCTCCTTTGAGACTAAAACAGGCAGACTCAAGCATATGGTTAGTCTCAAAGGGTCAAGTTGTAACACATCTCCCCCTAAAACTGTGCATCACTTGCAACGGACTTGTGAGGTCCAGGGAGTGTTTGTACAACTTGAGCACCACAATAAGCAACAAAATGCAGAATGAACATGATCAAAGGCATAAACACATGTATGCTACAAATCAATCCAGGTTCCGCGAATCTAAGACATTTAGCTCACTACGCAACCTGCAAAAGGTCTTCTCATCTAGAGGCTTGGTAAAGATATCGGCTAGCTGGTTCTCGGTGCTAACATGAAACACTTCGATATCTCCCTTTTGCTGGTGGTCTCTCAAAAAGTGATGCCGGATGTCTATGTGCTTTGTGCGGCTGTGCTCAACAGGATTTTCCGCCATGCGGATAGCACTCTCATTATCACATAGGAGTGGGACTTTGCTCAGATTGTAGCCAAAGTCCCTGAGGGTTTGCCTCATCCAAAGTAGTTGCGCGCAACACTGTCCTGCGGCAACATACTCGGCCTCAGCGGTGGATAGGGCAACGGAGGTTTGTTTCTTAGAGTTCCACGACACCAGGGACCTTCCTAAGAATTGGCACGTCCCTGATGTACTCTTCCTATCGACCTTACATCCAGCAGAGTCGGAATCTGAGTATCCAACTAAGTCAAAGGTAGACCCTTTTGGATACCAGAGCCCGAAGCAAGGCGTAGCAACCAAATATCTTAGAATTCGCTTCACTGCCACTAAGTGACACTCCTTAGGATCGGATTGAAATCTAGCACACATGCATACGCTAAGCATAATATCCGGTCTACTAGCACATAAATAAAGTAAAGACCCTATCATTGACCGGTATGCTTTTTGATCAACGGACTTACCTCCTTTGTTGAGGTTGGTGTGTCCGTCGGTTCCCATCGGAGTCTTTGCGGGCTTGGCGTCCTTCATCCCAAACCGCTTTAGCAGATCTTGCGTGTACTTCGTTTGGGAGATGAAGGTGCCGTCCTTGAGTTGCTTCACTTGGAACCCAAGGAAGTAGTTCAACTCGCCCATCATCGACATCTCGAATTTCTGCGTCATCACCCTGCTAAACTCTTCACAAGACTTTTGGTTAGTAGAACCAAATATTATGTCATCGACATAATTTGGCACACAAACAAATCACCATCACATGTCTTTGTGAAAAGAGTTGGATCGGCTTTCCCAACCTTGAAAGCATTAGCAATTAAGAAATCTCTAAGGCATTCATACCATGCTCTTGGGGCTTGCTTAAGTCCATAGAGCGCCTTAGAGAGCTTACACACGTGGTCGGGGTACCGTTCATCCTCGAAGCCAGGGGGTTGCTCCACGTACACCTCCTCCTTAATCGGCCCATTGAGGAAAGCGCTCTTCACGTCCATTTGGTACAACCTGAAAGAATGGTGAGCGGCATATGCTAGCAAGATATGAATTGATTCTAGCCTAGCCATAGGAGCAAACGTCTCCTCAAAGTCCAAACCTGCGACTTGGGCATAACCTTTTGCCACAAGTCTAGCCTTGTTCCTTGTCACCACCCCGTGCTCGTCTTGTTTGTTGCGGAACACCCACTTGGTTCCCACAACATTTTGCTTGGGACGAGGCACCAGTGTCCAAACTTCATTGCGCTTGAAATTGTTGAGCTCCTCCTGCATGGCCACCACCCAGTCCGGATCTAGCAAGGCCTCCTCTACCCTGAAAGGCTCAATAGAAGAGACAAAGGAGTAATGCTCACAAAAATTAACTAATCGAGATCGAGTTGTTACTCCCTTGCTAATATCACCCAGAATTTGATCGACGGGATGATTCCTTTGAATCATCATTCGAACTTGGGTTGGAGGTGCCGGTTGCGCTTCTTCCTCCATCACATGATCATCTTGTGCTCCCCCTTGATCACACGCCTCCTGTTGATGAACATGTTCATCGTCTTGAGTTGGGGGATGCACCGTTGTTGAGGAAGAAGGTTGATCTCGTTCATCTTGTTCCTGTGGCCGCACTTCTCCAATCGCCATGGTTCGTATAGCGGTCGTCGGAACATCTTCTTCATCTACATCATCACAATCAACAACTTGCTCTCTTGGAGAGCCATTAGTCTCATCAAATACAACGTCGCTAGAGACTTCAACCAAACCCGATGATTTGTTGAAGACTCTATACGCCTTTGTATTTGAGTCATAACCTAACAAAAACCCTTCTACAGCTTTGGGAGCAAACTTAGAATTTCTACCCTTCTTCACTAGAATGTAGCATTTGCTCCCAAATACACGAAAGTAAGATACATTGGGTTTGTTACCGGTTAGAAGCTCATACGACGTCTTCTTGAGGAGGCGGTGAAGGTAGACCCTGTTGATGGCGTGACAAGCCGTGTTCACGGCTTCCGACCAAAAGCACTCGGGGGTCTTGAACTCTCCAAGCATTGTCCTCGCCATATCAATGAGTGTCCTATTCTTCCTCTCTACCACACCATTTTGCTGTGGTGTGTAGGGAGCGGAGAACTCGTGCTTGATCCCTTCCTCCTCAAGGAACTCCTCCACTTGAAGGTTCTTGAACTCGGACCCATTGTCGCTCCTTATCTTCTTCACCTTGAGCTCAAACTCATTTTGAGCTCTCCTGAGGAAGCGCTTGAGGGTCCCTTGGGTTTCAGACTTATCCTGCAAAAAGAATACCCAAGTGAAGCGGGAAAAATCATCAACAATAACTAAACCATACTTACTTCCTCCTATGCTCAGATAGGCGACGGGTCCGAAGAGGTCCATATGTAGTAGCTCCAGGGGTCTTGAAGTGGTCATCACATTCTTGCTGTGATGCGCTCCTCCCACTTGTTTACCTGCTTGACAAGCTGCACAAGGTCTATCTTTTTCGAAATGAACATTGGTTAGACCTATCACGTGTTCTCCCTTTAGAAGCTTGTGAAGGTTCTTCATTCCCACATGTGCTAAGCGGCGATGCCACAGCCAGCCCATGCAAGTCTTAGCTATTAAGCATGCATCTAGACCGGCCTCTTCTTTTGCAAAATCGACTAAGTAAAGCTTGCCGTCTAGTACACCCTTAAAAGCTAGTGAACCATCACATCTTCTAAAGACAGACACATCTATATTTGTAAACAAACAGTTATATCCCATATTGCATAATTGACTAACCGATAGCAAATTATATCCAAGAGACTCTACTAAAAACACATTAGAGATAGAGTGCTCATTAGAAATTGCAATTTTACCTAACCCTTTTACCTTGCCTTGATTCCCATCACCGAATATAATTGAATCTTGGGAATCCTTGTTCTTGACGTAGGAGGTGAACATCTTCTTCTCCCCCGTCATATGGTTTGTGCATCCGCTGTCGATAATCCAGCTTGAACCCCCGGATGCATAAACCTGCAAGGCAAATTTAGGCTTGGGACTTAGGTACCCAACTCTTGTTGGGTCCTACAAGGTTAGTGCAAATATCCTTAGGGACCCAAATGCAAGTTTTGTCTCCCTTGCATTTTGCCCCTAACTTCCTAGCAACAATTTTCCTATCCTTTCTACAAATAGCAAAGGAAGCATTTAAAGCACAATAAATTTTAGAGGGTTCATTCACTACTTTCCTAGGAGTATGAATAATATTCTTTCTAGGCACATGATGAATAGCATTTCTCCTAGACATATTTCTACTATGCATGTAGGAAGAACTAGAAGCAAACATGGCATGAGAGTCAAAATCATTATAAGCATTATAACTCCTATAAGCATTTCTAGTTTGTCTCCTATCATGATACATAAAAGCATGGTTCCTTTTAGTACTACTAGCCATAGGAGCCTTCCCTTTCTCCTTGGCGGAGATAGGAGCCTTATGGCTTGTTAAGTTCTTGGCTTCCCTCTTGAAGCTAAGTCCATCCTTAATTGAGGGGTGTCTACCAATCGTGTAGGCATCCCTTGCAAATTTTAGCTTATCGAAATCATTCTTGCTAGTCTTAAGTTGAGCATTAAGACTAGCCAACTCATCATTAAGCTTGGAAATTGAAACTAGGTGTTCACTACAAGCATCAATGTCAAAATCTTTACACCTAGTACAAATTACAACATGTTCTACACAAGAATTAGATTTATTTGCTACTTCTAATTTAGCATTTAAATCATTGTTGACACTTTTTAAAGTAGAAATGGTTTCATGACAAGTAGAAAGTTCAAAAGAAAGCATTTCATTTCTCTTAATCTCTAATGCAAGTGATTTTTGTGCTTCTACAAATTTGTCATGTTCTTCATACAACAAATCCTCTTGCTTTTCTAAAAGCCTATTCTTATCATTCAAGGCATCAATCAATTCATTAATTTTATCTATCTTAGATCTATCTAAGCCCTTGAACAAGCATGAATAATCTATGTCATCATCATCACTAGACTCATTATCACTAGAAGAAGCATAAGTGGAGTCTTGAGTACTCACCTTCTTCTCCCTTGCCATAAGGCATGTGTGATGCTCGTTGGGGAAGAGGGATGACTTGTTGAAGGCGGTGGCGGCGAGTCCTTCATTGTCGGAGTCGGAAGAGGAGCAGTCCGAGTCCCACTCCTTGCCTAGATGCGTCTCGCCCTTTGCCTTCTTATAGTTCTTCTTCTTCTCCCTCTTGTTCCCTTGATCCTGATCACTATAATTGTCGGGACAGTTAGCAATAAAATGACCAAGCTTACCACACTTGAAGCATGAGCGTTTCCCCTTTGTCTTGGTCTTGCTTGGTTGCCCCTTGCGGCCTTTTAGTGCCGTCTTGAATCTCTTGATGATGAGAGCCATCTCTTCATCATTAAGTCCGGCCGCCTCAATTTGTGCCACCTTGCTAGGTAGCGTTTCCTTGCTTCTTGTTGCCTTGAGAGCAAGAGGTTGAGGCTCATTGATTGGACCGTTTAGAGCGTCGTCGACGTATCTCGCCTCCTTGATCATCATCCGCCCGCTTACGAATTTTCCGAGTACCTCCTCGGGCGTCATCATCGTGTACCTGGGATTCTCATGAATATTGTTTACGAGATGAGGATCAAGAACGGTAAAGGACCTTAGCATTAGGCGAACGACGTCGTGGTCCATCCATCGAGTGCTTCCGTAGCTCCTTATTTTGTTGATAAGGGTCTTGAGCCGGTTGTAAGTTTGGGTTGGCTCCTCTCCCCTTATCATTGCGAATCGTCCAAGCTCGCCCTCCACCAACTCCATTTTAGTGAGCATGGTGATGTCGTTCCCCTCGTGAGAGATTTTGAGGGTGTCCCATATCTGCTTGGCGTTGTCCAAGCCGCTCACCTTATTGTACTCTTCCCTGCACAAAGATGCTAATAGAACAGTAGTAGCTTGTGCATTTCTATGGATTTGTTCATTTATAAGCATAGGGCTATCCGAGCTATCAAATTTCATTCCATTCTCTACAATCTCCCATATGCTTGGATGGAGAGAGAATAAGTGACTACGCATTTTGTGACTCCAAAATCCGTAGTCTTCCCCATCGAAGTGTGGAGGTTTGCCAAGAGGAATGGAAAGCAAATGCGAATTCGAACTATGTGGAATACGAGAATAATCAAATGAAAAGTTCGAATTGACCGTCTTCCTGTAGTCGTTGTCGTCGTCCTTTTGGGAAGAGGTAGACTCATCGCTATCATCGTAGTAGACGATCTCCTTGATGCGCCTTGTCTTCTTCTTCTTCCCGTCTTTGCGCTTGTGGCCCGAGCCCGAGTCAGTAGGCTTGTCATCCTTCGGCTCGTTGACGAAGGACTCCTTCTCCTTGTCGTTGATCACGATTCCCTTCCCCTTAGGATCCATCTCTTCGGGCGATTAGTCCCTTCTTGAAGAGAACGACTCTGATACCAATTGAGAGCACCTAGAGGGGGGGTGAATAGGTGATCCTGTGAAACTTGAAAACTTAAGCCACAAAACTTGGTTAATCGTTAGCACAATAGTTGCCAAGTGGCTAGATAGGAATCCTCAACAAAATACAATAACCAACAAAGATCAATCACAGAGATGACACGGTGGTTATCCCGTGGTTCGGCCAAGACCAACGCTTGCCTACTCCACGTTGTGGCGTCCCAACGGACGAGGGTTGCAATCAACCCCTCTCAAGCGGTCCAAAGACCCACTTGAATACCACGGTGTTTTGCTTTGCTTATCTTTATCCCACTTGCGAGGAATCTCCATAAATTGGAGTCTCTCGCCCTTACACTTAAAGTTCACAAAGAAATACAGAGTAAGGGAGGGAAGCAACACACACAAATCCACAGCAAAATGCGCACCCACACAGCCAAGAATTGAGCTCAAAAGACTATCTCAAAGTTCTCACTAGAACGGAGCTCGAATCACTGAGAATGACAAACGGATGCGCAAAGACTGAGTGTGGATGGTCAAGAATGCTCTAAGGTTGCTTGGTGTTCTCCTCCATGCGCCTAGGGGTCCCTTTTATAGCCCCAAGGCAGCTAGGAGCCGTTGAGAGCAATTCTGGAAGGCTGATCTTGCCTTCTGTCATCGGGCGCACCGGACAGTCCGGTGCACACCGGACACTGTCCGGTGCCCGATTTCTTTCCTTAAACGGCGCAGCCGACCGTTGCAGATCTGGGAGCCGTTGGCGCACCGGACAGTCCGGTGCACACCGGACAGTCCGGTGCCCCCTTCCGACCGTTGGCCCGGCCACGTGTCGCGCGCAGATTCCGTGGCCGACCGTTGGCCCGGCCGACCGTTGGCTCACCGGACAGTCCGGTGCACACCGGACAGTCCGGTGAATTATAGCCGTACGCCGTCGGCGAATTCCCGAGAGCGCCGAGTTCACGCCGAGTCAGCCTGGCGCACCGGACACTGTCCGGTGACTCACCGGACAGTCCGGTGCTCCCAGACTCAGCAGATTCTTGGCTACTCGAGCCAAGACATTTCCAATTGGATTTTTCCTGTTTCGAGCACTTAGACACAATACATTAGTCCATAAAACAATGTACTAAGTCTGAGAAACATACCTTAATTCTTGATTTGTACTTTGTCCACCTTTTTACACTTAGGCACTTGTGTTGGACACTAAATCACCAAAACACTTAGAAATGGCCCAAAAGCACATTTCCCTTTCAGACTCAGCTACTACTCCAGAGGAATTGACTTCACAGATAAGGCAAACGGAGGAATGATTCGAAAACTCCAAGTTACGACACAAGCATAACAGACAGAGAGCATTACGGACAATAAATATCGCGACAATCATCAACTGACCATGAGGCAAAATAATCAACATAGGAGGAGACGAAATCATTCTTCATTAAGGGAAGCTACAGAACTTACAAATCAACTCGTCATGAGTTGATACTTCCCTACTACTACTACTACTACTACTACTGCACTACACTCCACTACTCTACACTACTAACTACTACTACATTATTTCATTATACTACTTCTAATATATACTAACATCTAAAAACCAGTGGCATCTAGCCACTAGCCTTGTTGCTGCCCTTGCTGTTGCCGCCGCCGTTGCTACCCTTGCTGCTGCCGTCGTTGCCGCCCTTGCTGCCGCCGTCACCACCCTTGCTGCCACCGTCACCGCCCCTGCTGCTGTCGTCACCGTCATCACCGTCGCCTCCGTCGTCGTCGTCGTCTCCGCCATCACCGCTGCTGCCCTCCTCGGACGAGTCCGAAGAGTCCTCCTCATCCGAGGAGTACTCCGACTCATCCGAGCCCTCGAGCCCGGAGCGCTCGATGGCCCGGATATAAGTCCAGACCTCCGCGGCAATCCCCTGGGAGTCGTCTGAATCATCAGACGACGCCAGGGGAGAGACGAGAGCCGGAGACCCCTCGGACTCAGAGGAGAACTCCTCCTCCGAGTATTCCGAGTCGTCGAAGTCCTCCGATGGAGGAGTCGGCTCGCGCTTGCGTTTGTTACTCTTGCCCATGGTGGAAATGAAGGGAGAAGCAGAAAGCAAGCAGCAGAGAGCAGTAAGAGATGTGAAAATGTCGGGGAAGCAAGAACACTATTTATAGAAGAAGAAGGCAACCGTCCATCTCCTACCACGGTCACTGAACAGTCACAAAAATTCAATATGCAATTTAAACCGTCTGAAGACACGTCAGGCGGCTGACGCCGCTTCACGCAACACAACACCCATTGGGACTCAGTCAACCGCGCGGGCGATATGATTACACCCGCGGTCACATCAAATTACTACTCAGAAGCAGTTCGCCAAACACTAAGCGTACCAAGCCGTCCCTTGCCCACACCCATTGGGGGGGACGCCCAGGAATTATCAGTATATTTTTCAAAACTGTCACATCCGTGCAGCGCATGCAATGAATACCTCAAGACAAAAGTGAGATATCAGCAAGGATCAAAGGAAAGCCAAATATAGCCGGTGAAGTACAAGCCTGATTGACAGAAGTGACATGAAGACTAGCCAGGGGACGTCCATCGAACGTCCAATCATTCACAAATCAAATAAATTGCACCACCTAGCAAGATATGGGTAGATCATGAACTCGGCCTCAAAGACAAAATACATGCTGACCTCTAAAGCATAATATCAATGACATAATGCTGACCTCTAAAGCATTCGGAAAAAGAAAGGATGATTCTCAGCAAAAGGGCACGAAATAAAGACCTTCGAGTGAATTGTTTTAAAAAATCCACTCGAAGCTCGAGGGCTACACCCATTGGGTGCACCTTCGGTGCACCCAATGAATCGTCATTCCAAGTCAAGATAATGCTAACTTCTAAAGCATATGGCAAGATCAAAAACAAGGCTGACCTCCAACAAAGTGCAAGCGGAAAATAAAAATGATTTCTGATAATACTCGAAGTGAAGACCTTCGAGTGGATTATTTTCAAAAAACCACTCGAAGCTCGGGGGCTACACCCATTGGGTGCACCTCTGGTGCACCCAATGAAGTTCAAGGTCCTACAGTACGAAATGCTGACCTCCAAAGCGCGAAGTTCGAGACAGAACACCAGTTTTCGAGTGATAAAAGCAGAAGGAGACAGTAAGAAATCGTTTTTACCAGGTTACCCGGAAAGCATTTCCTGTCATAAACAAAGACCGCAAGCTGGACCTAGGATCTTTGGGCCGATTATTTCAAAATCAACCCAAAGATCGGGGGCTTGTGGGGGACAGATATCCCCCGGGTCCACTGGAAGGATAAAAAACCTCACGAAAGGCCCAAGGGCCCAATAAATTGTAAGGTCATCCCTTCGTGGGCCTGGGGAGGAATGACCAGTGAAGCGGATCGACACAAGGCCGGATCGGTGTGAACCCAGACGGCCCAACAACGTCGAGCGAGTAACCACCACAGAGACCCGACTTTCCCGCGCTGGAACCCCGTGCAGCGGAACCAAGCAAGGATGAGTCGGCGGAACTATAGGAAGATAGACTCAATCGGTTCACTATTTCTTAGGTGCGCATTGTTATCATATCTGCATGTATTGCCCCACGGTCGAATATATAAGGCCTAGGGGGCACCCCTTCAGAAGGATCGATCTCACTACTCAGCCATTCACCTCGACTCTCTACGTTCCTTATACTAGAGAGTTCCCTTGTAATCCACCACATAAAGCATTCCCGCTAGGACGTAGGGTGTTATGCATCTCTAAGCGGCCCGAACCTGTACATCATTGTTCACAGTTTCTCGTGCGCCCAGCACGAACCATCGAGCTACAGTCGGCAACATCGTCCTACTCCTAAAAACACCTTGAGGGGCAACCTCGGGTGTGCGGTCGTACCCAAAACACCGATAGACACGCACTCGCACAAGGACGTGGTGGAGCGGGCCATGTCGTCGGCGTGGTCGATGACTGGTGGGACACGTGTCTACGACATGGGGGACATGCATTACTTGTGGTGGTTAGTCCTCAAAAAACCACCTAGGGCTACGAACGACGGGTTTTCGACCGAGTTTGGCCTTAAAACTCGGCAGTGGCGGTTTCGGCAGGAATCAAAGGTGGCACATGGTGTCATTGCAAAGGGAGCATCAAGGCGAAGTAACTTCGCGTGGAGTGAGTGACCGTCAGATCAAATCCCAAGGGTTAGTCCATTTTGACCCTGGATAAGTTGATAGGCTCTATGTATCTAAGGGTACTTCAGGAAGTAGTAATAACCCTCTATAAATAGAAAGGTGGGCTGGTTGTTTCAACCATCTCTTTGGCTTACACATTAGTCTCTTATTTAGAAAACCCTAGCTTTCATTCCCTTGTTGAGCCCGAGATCCACAGATGTTTTGAACCTTCACGTCTGTGTTTTGTAATCTCAATTGATTAATCCGAGGAAGGGAGGCTGGTACCGCCCATGGTTTTGGTTGAATCTCAATCTCAGTTTTCATTCTTGTTGTAATTTTGAGTCTCTTTGCCTTTGTGTTCTTCCCTCTGCTCTCTTGTGGATTTGTGAAAACCCTTCGAGTTCTTATTGTTTGGGTGCTGTCGGGGATTGATTTGTGGGGAGATAAACTCTTTGGATCACTGTGTGGAGCATAGGTACAGTCGGTGCAGTCTTTGGTCATGATCCGAGTTGATCCCGTTTTGAGTTTGGTTGAGAAAACCCCAACAAAACCCTAATTCTAACAGTATTTTCAAATCTATGATTCATATACAAATCTGATTGAGTTTAAAATTTGTGGAGACCTTGGAAACACATTTTTTAAGGTGTGCGTAAAATTTCATCTCAATCGAAGTCCATTTGGTTTAGGTGTGCATTCAAGAACTAAATTTCAAGTTGTTAAATCAGTACTAGATAGCGACATGGTTTTGGACCGATTAGAACCTTTCGGTGTCTAATTTGTGATCTATTTGTTTTGTTGGTCTTGTGTGATTCTTAGGAACATTTTGTAATGATGAGATCATTGGTTTGCTAATGTGCTTTTGGTTTGAGCACTTTCTTCATCTCAATTGAAGTGAAGTGCTCAATTTCAGTTTCAACAACAAAATTTTGATTGCCTCCCATTCACTCCCCCTCTAGTCGCCTCACCAGTCCTTCAGTTGTTATTAGAGCGGTTTAAGGATTTACTTACACTAATCAGTCTAAAATCCACGAAGGAGACATGGAACATGGTGTTGGCATGCCACCATTAATCTTCGATGGGATGAACTACCTGTACTGGAAGATCCGCATGTCAGCATATCTTCAGAGTATTGGGTACTGCATCTGAGAAATCTGCCTCGATGCTACTTTCAACGCTGCCAGTGCTCAAATCACTCTGATTGAGATGGAGTTCCATGATTCGAACAACAAAGATCGCAATGCTTTGTTCTTGTTCCTCTCGCTTACTGAGTTTGAGCAAGTTGGGCATTTGTCTACGGCTCACCAGATTTGGTCCACCCTCGAGAAATTCCATCAGGGCAACAATCATATAAATACCAGGCTCTTTGAGATGTACTGGCGAGAGTACGAGAACTTTGTGCAGTTGGCTGGAGAGACCATAAACACTATGTTTTCTCGGTTCCAGTCGATTGTCAACAAGATGCGTGCCAACAAGGCATAGCTTCCCTATGATGATCATGAGAGAGCACTAAACTTATTACATGCTCTAGACCGGAGGGTTTGGAAGGTGAAGGTCTCAGCAATCATCGAGCCGCCTAGCTATGAGACTCTATTGTGGATGATCTGTTAAGTAAGCTCAAGTCCACCGAGATTGACCATCAGATTCAGGCCAAGATTCAGAACCCTGGTGCACCCACCATAGCCCTGGTCTCTAGAGCTAGTGCTTCCTCTAACCCCTCACCTTCTATGTTTGCTTTGTTGACCATTACAAAGGAGCAGGTGGAGAGCCTCGGGGATGAGGAGCTAGTGCTTGTGGCTAGTCGGTTCATGCGGTTCCACACCAAACGCTAGAACCGATGGCGTGTCAGGTCGAAGGATGGATGCTACAACTGTGGTGACCCCGACCACTTCATCGCCAGTTGCCCCAAGAAGGGCAAGCAGGAGGCTTGCCCACGCAACCACCATTCTGGTCAGCGCAAGGGCAAGCAGGAGTACACCTCCAGCATGCACAAGTCCAAGGGAGGATTTGTCAATGAGGAGCTAAAGAAGAAGTGCCTCTACAAGGCGAAGATCAAGGAGTGTGCCTTTTTCGCCACCCTTAGCGACCTCGACCATGACTCTGACGATGAAGCATCTTCCTCGAGCAACGAGGAGACTAACAGGCGGGTCGAGGACAAGCTGAACGGTTATGTTTCATCGCTGACATCGTATGAGGTCTTTGCACTATGGCTCTTGGTGATGACGCGGTGGGTGGCGACGGCTAGGACATCGATGGTGGCTCTGCTTCTAAGGTATCACACTCCGCCGATGATCTTGCCACTAAGATAGAAGAGTTGAATGTTGTTTTGGCAAATCAGGACAAGTTGCTTAGGCTTGCTGCTCATGAGAAGAAAGATTTTAAATTTAAGTATGAGAGCACACTTAGGGAGCTTGAGTCTACTAGAGCTTCAGTTGTGGTGTCCGACGAGACTGAATGTGATGGGTGTGCCTTTCACATGTTGAACATCGCCACTTTGGAGACCAAGCATGCCACCTTGCTAGATGAGCGCGATGAGTTGATATCTAGATCTAGCTTGTTAGGTGCCTGTACCGCTTGTCCTAGCTTGCAAACTGAGCTAGCGGAGAGAAACGCTAGGATAGCCTCGCTTGAGAAGGCTACCTTAGTGAGTGCATCTGCACCTACTCAGTGTGCTATTTGTGAGGGTTTGCAATATGCTCTTGGGTCCTACAGACATGACAAGACCCAGATCGAGGAAGAAAACACATACCTTTGATCAGTCTTGAGTTGGGTGTCATGTAGTGAGCCCTAGTTAGACATGATGGTCAGTCAGTTCAAGAGGGGAACTGGTGGACCGGGAATAGGCTTTACTTCTAGGTCTAGGAGTGACATTCAATTTGGCAAGGTTTAGAAGATGGTACAGAAGCTAGTGTTAATACCAGTTTTAAATCAATCAGAATAAAAGTTGTTGGAACAAAATCACATCCTCCAGTAGTGAATGCATCTTGAGATTGATGAAAATCACCATAATTGTCTCATTCTTGATGGACTGGTTGTTAACATCAAATCTAAAGAAACATTTATTTGCATTAAAGTCACTCTTTTCTTCTCGTCCATACGGAATGTAGTACTACTTCATATTTTTATTCATTTATGCATAGAAGTATCACGTTAATTGTCACATATGTACAGAAGCAATAGTCATGGACCGTTGCATGATAGCTTTACATTTTTGTTAGTGGCCAGTCACATCGTAGGATTGTGTGGTCCAAGCAAATAGCATGGATATTTAGCTTATTTTCATTAATCATTATGACATTTGGATTTTTCTTTTACTTGATAATTTTGCAAATAGGTTTTTATGGTAATATTTGTTCCTCCATGCACAGCTACTGCAAACAACAGCAGAAACTCTGTATAGATAATATTGATATATTCTTCTCGATGCCATTAATGTGTCTGTATCTCATCTTCCTTTTCTCCCATGCTTATCATGTGGCTGTCCAAATTCTGTTAATGTCAAATCAAGGTAGCCTTTAGTTTCATTTTGGTGAGCAACATTCCAAAATAAAAACCATTGTCCAAAGTCTCTGACAAAATGCTCAAATACTTAGTTCTCCTACAAATGTAAATTCTAGATCATCTTTGTAGATTCATAGTTGATGTTTTCCATCATAATGTTTCTAGTGTGTGCGCTGGGGCCACTATCTCAAATATCCATCACTTTATCATTATGCAAACATCATTGGCATATTAAGCCTTTCCAAATGCACCATGTGTCAATGTTTTGTTGAGTAATTAAACATATTCCATATTAAATTCCAAATATAAATCATGAACAACAATAAATAGTCTAGGTGTCTATTTCACCATAAATAACCTAATAGGTTACCTAATAGGCTAATCATAAAAAGACGCGGGTGGAAGCAGTAGGATCGACGATGTTGAAGCAACACAGTAGACGTAATCAAAGTAGCAGGGTCAACGAGAACAACACGAGCAGTCATGTGAACGCTTCCCAAAACCTTATTCGCCCTCTCCCGGTGCAGGATCTTGTAGGCGACGGGTTCGAGAGACCTGCTCTCCCGGTCACAGATGCACATCGGCACTCGGGATGTAGAATACCACAGCGGTAGCGCAGTAGTAAGTAGAGGCAAAACATAACTCGTGGATGGGATTGGATGATCTCTGAGGGCCACGTCCATGAACCGATAAGCTCATGATCCGATGTGATCGTGATCCGATAAGGTAGTTATCAGATAGCTATCTCCCTTGTCATACATGGGCTTTTGTGATTTTCCTAAGATGTAATTGAATTTCTCAATTAGGTCAAGCCCATAAATCCAACAATCCCCCAGCAGACCTCAAATGCCCATCTATGGTTTTGCCACGATTCACTACTGTTTAATATACTAGTGTTTCAGCAGAGACTGTTAAGTTGAAATTCCGCCTAGAACTCCAAGCTACACCAACCCATAACTTGAACAGTGGACTATGCCTTGAATTGCAAGTTTTGTGTGAATGGGTTTCACTCAAGCCATAACCAGTACTTGGCTACCAGTAGTCCCCTTCTCGGGTGGAGCATATACGTCGTACTCCAAGGTCTCTTCATGAGTTTTCTAGAGATCACCTAGATCTCATAGACTGCAATGTTAGACAGTCATGCTCATATAGGTGTGTTCTTTCAAGAATGTTCTGCAGGAAAACATCTTTGCTAATAAAATTCAACAGAACACATTAAGGCTCAAAGCCAACCTACCTAACAACATTTGAGAGTATTGCATCTTCACTTAGAGATGGTCAAAAGTTACTCTCCTTAGTTCACCAATGGCTTGTTCTTCCCAGGACCTAATTCACGGGATCTCCGATCACATAGACTAGGTTTCCACTATGGCAACTTGTATGAGTCTCATACCCATCTCTCTCGATGTGATCTCTATCACATTATGTGGTAGCCCTTTGTAAAGGGGTCTACCTGATTTTTATATGTTGAAAAATAAGTCACACTTATAACTCTAGAGTTTTTCAACTTTCTGATAGACTTCAATCGTCTTTTAACATGCCTTGATGACTTCCCATTATCCTTAGAACTTGTCACTTTACCAATCACAGTCTGATTGTCACAGTTCATAAGAATAGCCGATATTAGTTTCTCAACCACCAGCTAGTCCATCAAGAGTTCATGCAACCATTCTGCCTCAATGGCTGTTGTGTCAAGTGCAGCGAGCTCGGCTTCCATGGTTGACGTTGTCAAGATGGTCTACTTACATGACATCCATAATACCATGCCTCCACCAACAGTAAAGACATAACCACCGGTGGCATAAAGCTCATCTGCATCAGACATCCAGTTCGAATAACTATATCCTTCAAGTACTGCATGCTGACTAGAATAGTGAATTCCATAGCTCATTGTACTGTTCAAGTAGCGCATAACCCGCTCAAGTGCATGCCAAAGATCAGTCCTAGGGTTTGACATGAACCTTGCCTTGTTGCACCAGCAAGATACATGAGTGAACCAATAATCTGAGAATATCTCAATTGGTCTAAACCAATTCTCTTGTTCTTTCGCAGTGTCACACTAGTATCACAAGGTGTTGGAGAAGGTTTGCAATCAGAGAAGATGAATCGCTTCAAAACCTTTTCAAGATAGTGAGATTGTGAGAGAGTAATCCCACCATCAACCTTAACCAGCTTGATGTTTAAAATAACATCGGCTTCTCCTAGATCTTTCATATCTAAACTCTTTGATAGAAAAGACTTGACTTGATTGATCACATCAATGTTCATGCCAAATATCAATATATCATCAACATATAGGCACAATATAACTCTGTCGCTCCCACCATTGCGACAATACACACACATGTCTGACTCATTAATGGCAAAGCATGCAGACGAGTCATGTCAAACTTCTCATGCCACTGCTTTGGTGCTTGTTCTAGGCCATGCAAAGACTTCAATAACTTGCACACCTTGATCTCTTGACCCTTAACTACAAATCCTTTAGGTTGTTCCATATAGATTTCCTTGTCCAGCTCTCCATTAAGAAAAGTTGTCTTCACATCCATTTGATGGACAAGAAGACCATATGAGGTAGCCAAGGAAAGTAGTACTTGAATAGTAGTCATTCTAGCAATAGGCAAGTATCAAAGAAGTCTTCTCCTTCTTTCTGAGCATAGCCTTTAGCCACAAGCCTAGCCTTATACTTCTCCATTGTACTATCAGGCTTGAGTTTCTTTTTAAACACCCACTTACAACCCATAGGTTTACAACCATAGGGTCCATCTCATTCTGAACTACTTCTTTCCAATCATCTGCATCTGGAGATGCAAATGTTTTCGTAATGGTTGTAGGAGTATCGTGCACAAGGTACACAATGAAATCATCACCAAACGATTTTCAATCCGCTGTCTCTTGCTCTTTCTAGGAGCATCATTGTCATCCTTCTCAAGGACAATCTCATGTGGTTGTTCAAAAATCTCAGCAGGTGTATCATGTGTAGGAGTTATCTCAGAAGGGTATCTAGAATTGCTATGAATGTCTTTCATTGGAAATATATGTTCAAAGAAAGTAGCTTCACATGATTCCATAATAGTATCTACATACACATCAGGAACTTTAGATTTAACTACTAAAAATCTATAAGCTATGCTACACGAAGCATATCCAAGAAAGATACAATCCATTATCCTTGGTCCAAGCTTGCTATTAATTGGTACCTTGGCTTTTGCCATGCACCCCCAAGTGCGCAAGTATGAAAGTGATGGTTTTCTCTCAACCCAATTCTCATAAGGGTTTTTCTCTTCTCTGCCCATAGTAATTCTATTCAGAACATGACACGAATTTAGGACTGTCTCCCCCCACCATGCCTTAGAAAAACTGCATGCGTCTAACATGGCATTCACCAAGACAATCAATGTACGGTTTTTCCTCTCAGCAATCCTATTTGATTTAGGTGAATAGGGAGGTGTCCTCTCATGAATAATGCCATATTCTGTACAGAAATCATCAAAGACTTTGAGAAAGTATTCACCACCACGATGTGACCTAAGATGTTTGATCTTTCTCTCTAGTTGGTTTCCATCTTAACCCTTACATATTTTGATGTAGTCTAAAGCCTCATATTTAGTTTTTAGCAAGTATACATAGCAAAATCTAGATGTGTCATCAATCAATGTCATGAAGTATCTCTTGCCACCTTTTGTCAACACACCATTCATCTCACAAAGATCAGAATGTATGAGTTCTAAAGGTGTCAGGTGTTTGTCCTCAGCAGCCTTATGAGGCTTTCAAGGTTGCTTCGACTGCACACAACTATGGAACTTAGAACCTTTGATGATTGTGAAATTAGAAATTAAACTCATGGTGGAAAGCCAGGGCATAGAACCAAAATTAATGTGGCACAAACAAGAATGCCAAATACTCATTAGCGCAAATATGGTTCATAGACTCATTATTGAAATCTAACAGAGAAAAGCAGAACAAGCATCCACAGTCATAGCCTTTACCAATAAATTGTGCAGACTTAGACACAACTACTTTATTGGACTCCAAAACTACCTTGAACCCATCTCTACATAGAAGGGTTCTGCTAACGAGATTCTTGTTTATAAAAGGGACATGCTTGCACGTTCCTCAACAGCACGATCTTTCCCGAAGTAAACTTCAAATCCACCGTGTCAGTGCCATGAACAAAAGCATGTGACCCATTCCCCATTAGGATGGAGGAACATAGGTGATCTGATAAGAAGAGAACATATTAATGTCAGAACACACATGAACATTAGCACTAGTATCAATCCACCAACTAGGTGATTGAAAAACTGAGAAGATAAAAGGTAGATTATCATACCCTTTGTCTCCCTCATTGCTAGCTATCACTGTGTTGACATTGCCCTTTTTACCATGGTGATCCGCTCGATCAGGGCAGTCCTTGGCAAAGTGACTCGTCTCACACACGCAAAACGAGTCACTTCATCATTGTTCTTCTTCCTGAAGTTGGTAGTTTTGTTGGGCTTGTTAGATTTTGTCTTCCCTTTGCCATAGTTGTGGTTCTTCAAAACCATGTTGGCGCTGAGTAGCCCTCACCTCCTTTTGAACTCGTGTCCTTAGCCCGAGCTTTCTCCTCAACATCTAGAGACGTTATCAGATTTTTAACTAATATCTCTTGTCTCTTATGTTTCAGAGAAGTAGCAAAGTTCCTCATGTAGAAGGAAACTTTGTAATAATGCACCCAGCCACAAATCGGTCAGGAAGGACAATCTTAAGGTGGTCGAGCTCCTTGGCAATACATTGTATTTCTTGAGCTTGCTCTACAATAGAGTGATTATCAGTCATCTTAAAATCATGAAAGCTCACCATGACATACAAGTCATTGTCAGCATCTAATGCACCATACTTAGTAGTAAGTGCATCCCACAACTCCTTGTCTCTGTATTGCATATTAGCATCAACAAGACGGTCAACAAGGACACTAAGATTTGCTCTTGTAAAGATAATATTGGCATCGTCATGTTTTTTTCTCCTCTTCAGGAGTCAGTACACTATCAGGTTTGCCTTTACTAACATGGAACGCATTCATAGCTGTAAGCAAGAGCGTGACCTTGACTTGCCACCTGTAGAAAGTGCATACCAGAGAATTTTCCTGGCTTTAACGTGTAGACAAAACCAGCCATAGTTAAACCAGGAATTTATCTACAATAAGATTTTTGGATTGTTGAGTAATTGGACATATTCCATATTAAATTCGAATATAAACCATGACCAACAATGTAACCTAACAGGCTAATCATAAAAAGACAGCATACCTCTACCGTAACAGATGAACTGAAGTATGAGGTTAAATCAGATAATATGTACTGATCAGATATACTGGTAGACGATGCAAGTGGAAGCAGTAGGGTTGACGATGTCGAAGCGGCAGGGTCGACGACATCGGCGGCAAGAGAAGAACACGAGCAGTCGCGTGAAGACGCTTCCGAAAAACCTTATTCGCCCTCTCCCGGTACAGGATCTCAAAGGCGATGGGTTCCGGAGACCTGCTCTCCTGGTCACAGGTGCATGTCGGCGCTCGGGATGAAGAAGACAATGACGGCGCAGCAGTAAGCCGAGGCAAAACCTAACTCGTGGTTGGGATGGGATGGTCTCTTGCAGACGCACTTAAGGCTGACCAGCAGTCCAGCAGAGGGCGCATTAGACCGCACATGCTCATTTTGAAAGTCCGCGTCCAACTATTTATCTTTCAATCGAGCATGGATGAGGTAGCTGCTAGTAATAGCCTAAGGACTATACTAGTTCAGGCAACACATACGCCCTGTGTAAAATGAGTGTGTTCAATTGTTCGAAATTTGTAGCAGGGTCATAAGTGAGGGTGCTCTCCATGGCTAGCTATTTCACTAGCTGGATTCACTCTATTTTTTATGCGGATAGAAAATATAGAAAAATAAGAATAGCTAGTGACGAACAAATAGATAAGAAATTTCACGTATTCCAAAAACTAAGTATATTATGTACTAGGCATGTGCCCGTGCGTTGCGACGGCGTATAAATTATTCGATAACTGTTAGTGCATAACGATCATATGAAAATGAACAACATATATCATCAACCTCAATATCTCACAAATTCACACTAATAAGATGAAATGTGTGTGCAACTCAAATAGGGACAAATTCACACTAATAACATATATACCTTCTCAACTGCTCTCATCCACGAAAGCGAGATCTTTTTTATCAATCAATATCACCAGTTGATTCTGAGATCATGTCTATTTCATATATACCATATCCAGGAACCAGGATATTCCTTTTGTTTTTCTTTCAGCAAAAAACACAAAGTTCGTAAAGAATATATATAATAGTAAGAAAACATTGAACCATATTTTGACGTAAAGAATATATATAATAGTGATACAACAGCTGCTTGCTGTGTTCAGTGAAGTGCCGGGCCTTGCTGTGAACCAAAGGAAATGTTCAGTTTTCCCAATCTGTTGTGATCACCTACCGTTGTGCTAGATCATGGAACCTTTCCCTTGTCAGCTGGGGAATTTTCGGTGCAATTATCTTGGTCTTCCACTCAGCATCAAGCCTCTAAGGAGATTGGACATCCAACCACTTCTAGACAAACTGGCCAATAAGCTTGCAGCTTGGAAAGGGAAAATGCTTGATAAGGCTGGAAGGCTAGCTCTTGTAAAATCTGTGCTCTCTGCCATCCCTGTGCATATGCAAACTATTTTCCCTCTAAATAAAACATATAGGATAACTCTAAAGTCAAATCAAGACTAAGCCGATACAGGAACAGTGCCTCAAATATAGGAACAAATAACTTAAGAGCTCCCCTAAAAAACAGCACAGACTACAACCATCAAAGGAAAAAAAACACCATTTTCATTTAGTTGCAACCAACCATCAAAGGAAAAACACCATTTTCATTTATCACGTGTCATGTTATCCTCTGTTGCATGTCATGAACTCTGTATTGCTAAAATTAAATTCCACATCATGTATTCAATTCTTGTTGTTATCAGGATTACTACAAGTAAAAAACAAAAACTTGGATGAACACGTTTGCAACCAAAAGCGATGAACAACAACTTATATTTTACTCGTAGCAAGATGTACTCGTAAAGCTAGCATTTATAAACCAAAAGTGATGCCAACATTAATAAAAATTTTGGATGGATAGTGAACATGCTCTCATAGTTCAAGTGTATTTCTAAAATCTTAGGATCTGGTAGAACACAAGAAAAGACACTGACCTTCAGCAAATAACACTGACCTTCAGCAAATAGCAAAATCATTTGAATTTTAGAGTTGTACAAACTAATAAAATGAACAGGTACATACTGCATTACAGCAACAACAATATTCTACATTCTACAGCAACATCCTACTCGATCAAATGAATTAATCTACAAGTGATTTGTATACTAAACCAGCATCAAATCATCATGACTTGTTAGATCTTAATAAACCACAGTATTAATAATCTACTAACTGAAGGAGGTCTCCAGCAAAACAAGCAGCATGAGCACATCCTACTCGATCAAATGAATTAACCTACAAGTGATTTGTATACTAAACCAGCATCAAATCATCATGACTTGTTAGATCCAGCAAAACAAGCAGCATACCTTAAACAAGGCAGCTGGTAGAACACAAGCGATGAGCAAATAAAAAACTATGAACTAATCTTAGGAACTGGTAGAACACAAGAAAAGACACTGACCTTTAGCACCGTGTCCTTAGCGACCCGTGGCTTCACTGGCGTATGGCGTATCGATCGATTAGGGGTTTTTAAATAGATAGAAGGTATTGAGGATGGATGTGTATGGCGTATGAATGGCAGTGGATGGTCCGAGAGATTTGGGTCAGCTAGGCTTGTCACAATCTGCAAGAGGTGAATACATATGGTCAAAACTATCTAAAACAACTATATATTTGGTTCTTCTATTTGAGACACCCAACGTTTCATAACTTCTCTTAAAACACCATTGTAGAATCAATAAAGAATTTCTAAGGAATCCTACACGCACCTGGGACACCTTGTTCACTTCTTGCAAAGTGATGTCCTTCCCACCAGAGTAATATTATACACAACGCCAGTAGCTGCCTCGATGGATGACCCAATCAAAGGAGCAAGTGTTGCCTGTTCAGCAGCTTCTTGGGCCCGATTTTTATGTTGCAGAAGTTGACATAAAGATTACTAAACCAGACAGAGGCCATCATACCACAGTAATATACTTTTTAGCAAGCCATAATAATCTTGAACTCCAACAGCCTTAGTAGAAAGCCTGACACACCTGCAATTTGAAAATAAAATAGCATCACATATCAACCATGGTACAGAGCTTGCACAAGTAGAGAACCATTTTCCAAATAGCACATGAAACCAACACAATTTAACAAACCAGCAGAACGAGGAATGGATTGATAAGGTAAAATGCTTGAAGAATGAAGCCATTACAAGATACACAGAAACATGATTGGCCTGAAAAATATCTGAAATGGTAATAGTAGATATTTATCAAGTAAAAAAACATCACCTTGTACATTGGATGCAACGAGACATCACTGTCTAAACCAAGGACATTTCAATATTAGAACAACGTTCAAGAACATGAAAACCACTAACGGAATGCAGAGGAGCCCACTAACCTGGGAGCACAGATTTGGAACCAATTTACCTACAGTACAGTGCACTCCATATTTCAATGTACCATGACCGAGCAACATCTTGCGGTGAGGGTGAGTCGATTTGCATTGTCACAGGACCATCATTCACCAAAGAAACCTGCAAGACTTTCCAATTTACACTTTTTTTTGAAAAAGTCAAACGCTATGAAGGCAAATAACATGTTTCACCAGATGCACCTTCATCATCACTCAGAAACACCATCTGCCAGTCAAAGTATAGGAACGTCGTCACATTTATTTTCATGTGATACAGTGACTCATGACAGAAATCTTTAGATGTAGATGGAACGTAGTGCAAAAGAAATAGTAGCAGCAGAGCAATAATGTTCTATGATCTAACCCTAGGAAAAACTAAAGCTTTCTACACGATTCCCTGCCTTAAGCACGAACTGAAGGCCATAGGTCAACTTCACAGAAGACCAAGCTATTTGGAGTTAAGGATACTAATTTGATCTCAACAAATTATTAATCAACGTATAGTTAATTTTTTAGAATAAAAACACTTTCAAGTTATTATGCATGTAGCCAGATCCGAACACGTATAGTGCATCTCCAACAAATTACTCAAATCATTCCCAATAGCAAAAAAACATGGACAAGAGGGATCCAATAGATTAATCATTCAATTCAATACCCAATACCAAAATTATCTACTTAGGTAAATACTCAGACTCACCCCCATCTCCCTCAAATGAAGGAAGTCATCGGGAGGACATGTTCGTGAGGTTGCTCACAATGAAGATCTCATCGTCGAAACCAAGCCTGATGCCGATGCAGTGTAGATGCTTGCTGGGGCACGGGGCAGAAAGTGCAGACCCGGTGCATGGGCATGTCTGTTGGTGGGTAAAGACCAATCCATACAGGTAGTGTTGCACGATTTTGCAAGGGAGGGAGTACTATATCAGAAAAAACAAATATCACACAAAAGGATTCCTATTTAGGAACGAAGCACAAAATAAAATAGTCAGTATGGTTTAGGAGGCAAAAATTCAAGAAACATGCTAAAGGGCTGACACCAGCTTGCCTGTATAATCGAGTAGTCTCTAGTTGTATCCTTTCCTAACACGAATTATATAGAAGCAGAAAATCAAAATATGCAAACAAGTGAATTTGAAAAAGGTAAGGTTAAAGTAAGCTTGTAAGGAACGATCAATGATAGAAATACTTCTTTTGAGATGGACAACAACTTCCGCCCTCTGCAGCTCACCTTCTTGAGATTCAAGATGCACTTGCTTTAATCACACAAACCTAGAAATAACAAAAAGTTGATACATGGATCAGAACTAAGAGACTTTTTCTACCATGATGTGGGCACGGTAGAATTTTTTTTGAAAAAGGCCATTCACTTGACAATATTAATAAATATATCTCCTAACAACTTTATTGACAGATGCATTAATGTTTACATTAGCAGCCTATGAGTAAATAGACATGCATGTGGTCAGAGTGAGAGGGGGGTTCATCTACAAAAGTAAACCATGATTTCGTCTGCTTTTCCCAATTTACACATCTGATGTATGTTGCATCGGCGTTATAGTAGATACTCGTAATAGAAAAAGAAAATGCTATCAGGAAGTATTAGGGGCAAGCTGTCAATGGAGCTATAGAAATGCCTCACGTTTTCCTTTTCTAAATGTGCAGGGTCGATGACATCGTTGGAATTTGTAAGCACCCAAAGGTCTGTCGAGCATATTCTTTTGAGGCTTCCTCGACAGAAAGGGCATGACTCTGATCTCTTATACCTGTACCAACAACAAGATATCACTAAGCAAAGCTATACCAACAAAAAGTTATACCAACACATGGGCATACATTGTAGTATTAATTTATTGGCTACACATTAAATAACTAAAATGTAGCACTTTAATTAGACTCGAAATCCATATCCAAGTTGCATAGCCTATCCAAATTCACATACAAATAATGAAAATTGTGAGAGGTAATTACCAGTCCCTATGGCACTTTATGCACATTGCATGACTGCAATTAGGCAGGACCATCTTGGTGCATGCCTCCATGCAGATCCCGCATTCATCCTCCCTTTCCACATCCCTACCGGAAACCTTTTTCCAATCCTCCATCCTCCTCCTACTCACTATATCCTTGCATCGACCCTTCCCTTTCAGGTCCCTCTCGATCAAACTACTCTCAAGCTGTTGCAGAATCGGATAGATAATTGCTGCAATGGAAGAAGGCTTATGAGAATTCCAGTCCAAAGCAGATTAATGCAGGGGTTACAAGACGCCCATATAGGCTAGAGACTACCATAGAATTCCCTAAGGCTTGCCCGCCTTTCATATGTCGACATTGAGCTATCTCCATCAGCATAAACATGCGAAAACAAAACATAACAGATTTTAATGCATGAAACCCAGGTCTCCTGTATAGAAAAAATGTATATAAAAGGTCCAAATTTCAGAACCACATACTGCAATTTTACCTTGCATGTGAGGATGTGAAATAGTCCTAAATAGCTGGGAAGGGCATAACAGCAGCCGCAGTCCAGCCATTGGATAAAGTACAAGAACAATGGAGCCAGAGAGCTAAACGACAGCCTCATCTGCACACATGATCCACCATAATTCCTCTGAATAGCATCTGCCCTGGAATTTGTGAATCAGAAGTAAGTTGAAATGGTCCAACCTAACCAATCATCACAGCAGCAGTGAAACATACACAAGACCTTCTTGCTCCCTTTGTTAGTGATGTAGAAGATGCCATGATTTTTCACCAAACAAAGAAGTAACTTGCATGGAAGCCTGTACTCCTTGTGAAATATGTCTAGCTTATCAGATGTCAATCGCCTCTCCATTGTCAGGCTTCCATCTTTAGGAATCCCTCTAGAGCATATCTGGAAACCCTCAAAACTCTTTTTTTCTCGTATTGTGACTGCTAGTGAAGAATCCCAATTTTCCAGACACAAATAGTCCAGTCCCTTCACATCATGGATTGAAAAAAAATCAGGGTACCTTGGAATCAAGTTGCTGGAGGAGATCATCGACGAGAGCCACACCATCGTTTCCTTGTCCGTCGGTCCCGAGTACTACGTCGGGATACTTTCCTTCGTTGATAAGGACCAGCTCGAGCCGGGATGTGCCATTCTGATGCACAGCAAGGTATATCTGAATTGATCTCATGGATTAAGATACGGAATTGAAAGTGTTGCACTTGTTTCAATTAGTGATTCAGGGTGGTATCCAGAAGATCAGTTCGGGAAAATGTTCAAGTTTTATGTGAAGATTAGGATTTCTATTGTGTCTAGTCATAAACAAATGATAATTAATAGGCTGTTCCGCTGTTCTGGTTAAATTATTGACTTTACTGTAGAATATTGGGTTTATTTTGGTTCTGTATGGCGGAATGGGGAGAAACCTTAATTTTGAAGGACACAATTATAGCATATTATCTTGTTTCATAGGTGCACAACAAAGAGTTCAGAGAGTTCCAGGAATTCTATATTTATTTAAATACATTGCTAATTCATCTAGGCTTATGAACTGTGAATTCACAGTTATGGCTGTATAATATATCTATTCAATATGACCTCGTGTGGAAGCTAGCTATGGGAACATAACTGTTAGAACAATACTCGTTGGCCACAAACACAATGACCTAGTGATAAATCATGGTGACTGAAAGAAACATGGACAATCTGTGTGGAGTTGAATGTGCAGTGATCAGTACCTACAAGCTGCAACAAAGTACAGTTAGATATAAAATAAAACATAAATTTTCTTCTGCATAACAGTTAATGTAAACATTGGCTCTCAACGATTAATATACCATCTATTCTATGCAATAACTACAGTTCCCACTGGTGAAAATGTTGAAGGATAATATGTAATTTGTTTGACTCCATAGTTCAATGTATGACAAACGTGTCACCTATAAATTTCCCGATGAAAGAGCAGCTTGGAGTGCTTTACCATGCCCTGCTTCTCAGATTGGAGGACTCATCTCATACCTAGAAGCATCGTATGAAATAGAAATAATTTATAATTCAAAAAAGCATTCCTACCGAGTTGTTTTCCCATTTACAGCGAAGCCATTGTAAATTGGACCATAAACTGAAACAATGAGACTACAAGGTAATTTTCTCTCTAAAAAGTATACACATAAAAGGGAGATGAGTAACATAACATAGCACATCGCAGTATTCGACGGACACAGCGAGAGGAGGCCGAGATATCCACCATCCCTCGCGCAGATGATGGTGGCGCCGGCCGGTGTCCCACGCACGTGTGGCGTTCCTTGCGGCAGTGGTACGGAGGACTCCACGTAGTGCGGGTGCGGCGGACGCAACGGGTAGCCATGGGCAAAGGTGCGGGAGAGGACACAGAGCGACGGGAGGGAGAAGAGAGAGGTGGGCATCAGCAGAAGCGCGATCGAGGGGCACAGAGAGCAGGGAGGTGGCAGCGGCTGGAAGCAGAGGTAGGGGTTAGGGTTTGACCCCCACCCTTACTTCCGCCTGATCCGGGCCCGACGACGACCGCAGAGTGAGGCAGATGCGACAGAGGGGGAGGAGTCGGGACAAGCTAGGGATTGGGACTCACCTTCGACGAAGATAGAGACTGAGGGCCAGCCAGCCTGCTCCTTCGCCATGGGCCACGATCCGGTCGACAAGCACGACGACTGAGGCACAGCAGGGGCACCTAGGCACACCATGACGACGTGGATGGCCTCCTCCGAGGGGGCGGGCGCAGCGTCAAGACGGACAGGGGTGGTGGGCGCGGTGGAGGCCGGAGGCACCAGGCGGGGCACGGTGCATCCAAGGATGGCGGGGGGCCATGGCGGGCGGTGGGGAGGATGGCGGGGGTCGCGGGCGTTGATGGCGCCGAGGCAGAACCGTGCGCCTGTGCACGCCTACGATAGAGTCTTAAGGAGTAGTAGAGATAGGACCAAACATTAATGATAAAATAAATTATTATTTTTATTCTTCTCTCCGCTCACATCAGCTAACTATTTGAGAGTTATTGTGTACGGGCTGGAGGTTCGACTGTTGGGGGTTTCAAGCGAGTCTAGTTTCTCGACACAAAGTGGTCCCAGCCTCTCCTTATAAAGCTTTGGGAAAGGTGGGGCAAGTTTACAAAAATATCAGAGGTACTTTACGTCATCTAGTCCTACTACAATCTTCTATCATCCTTATCCTCTTATTAGTACTGTCACGTTCCATCGTATGTGTACCTAGGCTGAAGTTATGCAAGGTATGGTTCCACATAAAACGTTGGTTAGATGACGAGGATAGGCCCACATGGTTGTACCAACAGTTCTATAACTCCTACTCTATATTTAGGATAGATTTCTCTCCTTTATATATTCCAACAGTATTCTTTAAAGCATCTTCTAAATGTAGAGCACGTTTCTTCATCCTCTGTATATAGAGGACTCTATTTTCTCTATTATATCAATTTTTATACTTTAAACAATAGATTAAGAAAAATTAAAATATGTACAAGACATTAAGGATATAATAAATATGTGCGATCAAAAAATTAGAGTAAAATATATCTCTTATATGAGTATTTAATATATAGAAGACGAGATATAGAGGATGATACTGGAGAGAAGTGAGATATAAAGAAGAGAATTTTTTAGAAGAGGCCGTAAAGAAAGGATATAAAGAAAAGAGAGATAGAGGATATGGTTGAAGAAAGTCTAAGGCGTGTCCACACCCCTAGTGTTGTACAGGGGCTCCCCGCATAATCTATGCACCTTATGTGTTTGATATTTGACTCCTAAAAGAGTAAATTAGACAACATAAAATCTATTTTTAAACAAAGTTCTTTAATTTTTACCTAATAAAAATACATATAAGAAAATAAGTTATCTTGACGTACAATTACAATATTTCTAGGTGTGTTACTATCGCTGTCGCAAAAGAATTGTGCCACCTAAGTTCTAATCCTATCACTATCCTTTCAAATTAAACTAGGAAAATAAGTCATTACTCAAATTACTCTAATAGAAAACCATTGACACAATCATCTATATGTCCTTCCTCACCCATCTACACCCCTCTCCTTTCTCATGCACATGCATGGTGCCCCTCTCTCTTTCTCTCAATAACCTCTATTGATGTGGGGTGTGTCAGGTGGAGAGGGGTTGTGCACCTGGGGGCGGGTGGCCGCACAACCCAACAAATGGACCGGTGGATCTACAAGGTGAGAATGGCAGGTCCTAGCAACATGCATGGATTTAGGAAACAACGAGCTTGGTTGGGATTGACGACGGGCCCTATATGGGTTTGGTATTGAGCTACCTGTTTAACTTTTAAATATGATCTATGGAGATGGGCATTATGTCGCCTCTATTAACACCAATTAACATTGGTGCAGGGATAGAGGTGGTCTATCTTCCCTCCTCTATAAATGTATTTTATCCCATTGAGGAGCTTTATAAAATCCAAGGATCTAGGAGGTAGAACCACTTTTTGAATCTAGAATTTGAGTTATTTAGCTTGGAAAAGCGGAGTGGAGCTGCTTTTTCTGGATCTGAAGATGTTGGAACTCTCTTAAAGATGCCCTAAATATAAAGAGATATAATTGATTGAGGGTATCTAGTCGATAAAAAATGCAATACATCTACTTTTTCCTTTCTAAACACTAACTATTCTGGGACCTATATCTATTGTTCTACAATCAACTCATGCTATTTGTAGACATTCTATCATTTAAGGTGAACTTCTCTCATATTTTATATAGTGAGTTGGTTTATACTTCAATGTGATCTGAGTTAGTGTCTTAAGAAAAGATGTTACCCTACCTAACATCCTATAAGGAACACATGTGTATAAGTTTGACACCTAGTTATAAAATATGATATTTGTGTACTCTTTAAATACTCCTATAAGGTATTGGGTCCATCTTATATAAAGGACTTAATTATGTAAAGCTTGTTTCTCACAAATTGTCAATTCAAGTCAGAGTCTATTTTTAGTTGTAAATAAGTTCATCATATATTCTGAATAGATGTTCAACCTAATGGTTTCCATGAAAACACTAGTATATCATACGATATAAGAGATAAGAGTATCCATTTCATGCCTTAGCATTTGATGAGGATTGTTGGATTTATTTAGGCATGGTTCATTTACTCATTGTAAATTCAATTCAACTAAATAAATCCTATGATCTAAATTAAATATCAAGTACAATTATAATTTAGTTCCACATGAAAAAATGACTAAATGTTAAATCAATTTAAATAGGTTGTTACAACTTCAGTTATCAATAATAGTTGTCGGGCTTGGTGGCATCCAGGTGTGTTCTCCTTCCATTCTATCATCATGAATTCTCCTGTTGGTGAAGCCCCGAAGTAGTTTGTGAAGATTTGCAGAAAATGTTTGCATGATTAGTTTAGAGGGTGTTTGGTTCCATTAGTTACCCTTATAAACTTTAAAGACAAAACTTTAGTCTATAGAAATTTTGTTTAAAGATCTATTTTAGTCATTCTGTTTAATATTTTAGGGACTATAAGTGACTAAAATTTAGTAACTAAAGTTTAGGAGGTAGAACCAAGCACCCCTCAGTGTTGCGAGCAAAACAAGATAATGCAATATGTTGAGTATACAAAGCGGTGTAGGATTAGGGTCGACAAGACAAAGCGCGACACTTAGCAGTGAGCACAACAATGCAAGGAACGAGAGAGCCGGCCCGAACGGGCCGCACCATATAGAATGGGACTATGGTAGGTCCAGCCGTCCAGCATAAGGGCATGTACAACCCACATAATTGTCCTGTATCTTAAGGGGTATCAAGGGGTAAGTGTAAAAAAACAAAAGATGGTGTCTTAGTGAAGGAACGTTTGTAGCACGGTTCTATAATCTAGATAAGTTCTACCCATATAACTTACATAAATGAGTTGTATCTTGAGAGGTTCTAGTGAATAGGATACAAGATTTAAATACATTAGGTTGTATGAAGGGGTTTCTTAGGTGTATCTAGTGTTTAGAAAATCGGAGCCTAGTATCTAGTTTATACACAGGGGCGAATTTAGGGGGTTTATCTGGATCATCCGACGCCGATAAAATTTATAAATCTTTTAGCAAAATAATATTAAAGTTTATAAAAATTATATGATATAGTAAAGCTATTTTTTATGATCCCAACAATATGTTTACCTAGATTCGGTAATGGTTGTGTATGTCCTAACAGGGGCAGCACTGTGCACCCTATGCCCACGAGAGCTACTCTTTGTCTCGCCAAAAGTTGTATACATATCCATAGTAATCAAAATGGAATCCGATGCCGGATAGTATACAGTATTCCTGCGTTGGAACTCGGCTGCAATTATATTCCTTGCTAGGTAGGGAAGGGAAACGACATCTCGATGTTGCTTGTCCAGCTCTCGTTCAAACGTCCAGCCTTGCCGAAATGCTGAGAATCCAAAATCCATCCATCCATCATGCAACTCCTTGTTGTTCCTATGCACATCTGGACACTTTTGATAAAGGACGAGTCTCGATTTTTCGTGATGTACGATAACTTGATTGGGTGAAGATCTCGGTGTTGATGATCCAATGCTCCGAGCGAACGGATCCTCACAATCACTACACCACTGCTCCATTGGTTATCACCCGTGACACACGAGTGACCTCGCCACGAAGGCTTATCCCTGCAAGCGCAATCAAGAACACAAGCAAGAACAGGAAGAACACAATCAAAACTGCATTGATCACGAGGTGGGGTCTCACAAACCGATAAACGGCGACACTGTTTGATGACATATATGATATAAGCAAAACCCAAACCCTAATGTGCCGGAGGCTGCTGTTAAAATAGAGGTTATAGGCGTGTGTGACCCCTAGTCGCACCCCTAATGGGTTCCAACACGATATATGGCCCAACAGACAATGTCGCATCACCAAAACAAAATTTGAACGCTGACTTGTTTCGACGATTGCCGTTGACTCCGGATGAATTTTAAGGTGGTTCCAGTTGTGTTGGAAAGCTTATCTCCTTATTTCTCCATATAAAGTACAACCTAATCGGAGTTCGGATGCATCCTAGATGTTCATTTTAGTGCAGACTGGTCCTGAACTCCGAGGTAGAGACGAAGTTGAGTCGGACTTGGCTTTCTTTTGTGGCGAACGTCCTAGCTTCTCCTCCTTGACATATTGACATTTTCCAAGTCCTTGATGGTTCGCTCCAAGGTTTCTAATCATAAAAACATCCATGGCACAAAGCATATGCTTTAAAATACAATTGACTAGGAAAGAACGAATCTAGAGATTTAGCTGTCGTGCACGTGCTCGTGTTGTCGGTCCATACATTATTTGTATGGGAGTGATGTCCTCATCATCCTACACCGCTTGAATTGGAGTAGTCCTCGACTCAGGCGGGGACCAAGGGGATGGTCGAGCAACTCTAACATGTACAAGGCCTTTAGGACCCAAAACATGTGTTGTTGATTCCTGGCAGATTCTGGAGGTCATCTTGTTATGACGATTTCCATCATCTCCTAGCATATTTTGACGTGGGACCAATTGGGTTGGAAAGCTCATCTCCTCATCTTTCCAACGGTATCTAGAACATTGAAAATGAAGTCCGTATTTTGCCTAGGCGTCCGTTTTCATGAGACCCACTCCTGCAGTCCAAACCGTATTCGCGAATAAACTAGACTTCAACTCCACTTGAGTTTGGGACTCTGATTGATTGGGTGTTGACCATATAGTTGATATCCTTGTACTTATCAACTTTTAGCTACCTTGTTTGTTTTTTAGTAGCTAAAATTTAGCAAAAAGTGCAGTACTAAATTTTAGCAAGGGGAAACAAATAGATCTTAAATATTCTACGTATGAGTTTTTATTGAGCAAAAAAATCACTCAATGGGTATGCAGGTATTGGACCGTTCCACAATCACTCAACCATTAATCCATATGTATAAAATATTATATATTAAATACACTGTAGTAACACATGGATGATTAGATGATGGTAGAATTTTTGTAATGATATTCAGATGAATATACTTGACATTTTGGATGTATGGATGTACTAGAAATATATTTGGATTGATGGATGGATGGTATTAGTACTCTGTTCAAAACCTATCGTTTGTGCAATGTGTCATTTGATAGATGGTCAATCTTTGTGGGTATAGGTGACCCGACGAGTGACTTTGACTCATATGGGTATGGATATAGGGAGAAATTTGTACCAACCAGTCTATATGACCTGGCAAGGTTGTTTTTATTATGGGTATGAGTATTGGATAACAAGATCCGGTGGGATTTTACTCAATGCCATCTCTAATTCCACTGTTATTGAGTCAGAAATTCTATATTAAGTTATTCCAATTGATCAATCAAAAAACTTTAGTTATCTACAAACCAATATTAAATAATTAGATATGAATTTTAATATTAAATCATTTTAGCATACAACCAACATTAAGACATTCCAATGTCGTACAAATATAACGTATTCATCATTAAGTCATTCCACTATTATTGAGTCATAAAATCTACATTAAGACATTCCAATTGATCCAACAAAATACTTTAGTTAATTATAAACTAACATTGAGTAGACATGCATATTAATATTGACTCATTTCAACATACACCCAACATTAAAACATTTCGGTCGTGCAAATATAATATATTCGCGACATTAAGTTATTCCATATTGCATTGCTATGGGGAAATATAAATAGAACATGAAGGCGTTCAGGTTTTTCTACAAATAATATTAAGACATTTTAACAAGGTTGCAACAAAAAATATCTAAGTCATTCATTCAGCTAACCAAATCTAAGTTATTACTTCAACTTTTAGAAGTTGATCAATCAAAATTAGATATGTAATCATCAAATCCACTAAGTCATTCAAAAATTCATATGAATACATGTGTTATGTTTTGATCTAAGGTATTACATATGTTGTTTTGAACCAAAAATTGAGAATATAGAGCGTTGGAGTGACTCAATTTAAGGTAGAATGACATAATGACTGGTTCTTGAGTAGCTGTAGGAGTCTTGGCCGCTTGGGCCGAGCGTCTTTTTTATAATGGATTGGACAATGAGCCTGTTCCAAACACGTTTAATAGGTGAGATGTGCCAAATTGGAGCGCGGGGCGCGTGAGGGATGGCGTGCGGCCTAGTCGGATGCGGTGGATAGCGCACCAAGATCGGTTGGGTTAGTCCAAGTGAAAAAAAACTCTAGTCTATAATCTTATGTAATGAATAGCTCCGCCATATATATGTGTGCGGGGGTGCGTGTGTGGATATAAATGGTTAATAGAAATGCTATTTGTATGACTCATTTGTCCGACTACGATATCTGCTCTAGGACCTGCTGTTGAGTAGAGTTCATATGATTGACGTTGTAGTACAATTCTGTGAGGTCTTATAGCACACGGTTGTCCTATTAGGGTGCGTTTGGTTGAATGTACAAAGAGGGATGGAATGAGGCGGCCACGTTTTCTATAGTGTTTGGTTGAGAGTTAAACGGGGGCGAGATGAACACCGAAGTAATTTTTAGGGGCGGCGTGATCCCAAAAAATGGAGGGGACGATGGCGCCCCTGACTCATCCTACTTTAACCTCAAACCAAACACAAGTTGTCGTTTTGGATAAGGTTCGAGTCAAACTTATAAAATTTTGACTATAAATAACTATTTTGTTATTTAGTTTTGAAACCTAATATTTATATGCACCAATTTGTCATAAAAAATACTTATAAAAGTATAAATGTATTAAGAGTTCATTTGTATTTTAACAAAAAATATTGGTCAGTTATATTTTGAAGACTGTGTCGTTGTCCTAAACGACAACTAATAGTAAACCGGAGGGAGTATCGCTTTTGATGTTGACCACACTAATTTCAGTTTGCAATGATCAGCCCACGAAAATGAAAAATAGTTTCCGTCGATCGTCCTTTGCATATAGAAATTAGCAAAAAAACTCCATCGGTAGCCACAATGCCACGAAAATTAACTTAGCTAATTTTTATTAGCTATCTATAAGAACTAGCTATTTTCTATAATTTAATCTGTAAGAGCTAAATAAGACGAAAACTGGCTAAGGCCGATGAAAATTATACTTTTGTAAACATAGTCTAATTTTTATGGGAGGTTTGAGTAGTCGCATGGGTTGAGATACAAAGTTATTTAATATGGATAAATTAGGAAAATGAACCTCTAATTAATCACTTATTGGTATACGTTATCTATGTCCTAAAGGACTTGTTTTTTTATACCGGAGGACTGAGAGTAATCCCTCCAGTTCTGAAAAAAGTCGTTTTAACAAGGTTTAATTTAAACTTATAAAACTTTGACTATTAATAATGATTTTATTATTTCGTTTTGAAGTATAGTAGTCACACATATGAATTTATCTTAAAAATATTTTTTAAAAAAATAAATATATTAAGAGTTTATTTGTATTTTAATAAAAAGATATATTGATCAAAACTATATTTTAGAGACTATATCGATATACTAAACGACTTATATTTCGAAATCGGAGTGATTACTAGAAAATGAACATGACTGACTGAAACCGGACTGTCTAGACTCTATGGATTTAGATATGTTAGATCTAAAATGAGTGGTGTGATTTAATATGTGCACCATATGTATCAATCTTCTATGTACACCAAATATGTTCTCCTAAATTATAATAGTAGGCTATCATTCGCTGAGCAGAAAAATTGACGGCGACCTAGGTCTCGCCGCTCGCGGTCGCGGCAGGCATGGGCCACCCGCCACCCCGGACCGTGCACGTGCGCGACAAATCCCTGACGGCTGACGCGCTAGTCGTTCGAGGATGCCCTTGGCCTTTTCCGCGAGGCGCGCCGTCAGCCGTCAGCCGCGTGATCCACCAGGCTATCTCCGAGTCCGAGCTCCCTCGGCCTCCGGCGGTCTCCCGACGGACGGCGACAAATTTCTCAGCGAATCAATAGTACTGGGATGGGATGGAAGGGGTCCACTCCACCGTCCACGGGACGAATCCGCCCGCCCGGGCCTGGGGAGTCGCTCCTCTGATCGCGGGCCGCCGAGGAGATCACATCTTGCAGGCGGCGGCAGAGGCTGCACCGGTTGCAGGCTTGCAGCTGCACCGCCTCGGGAACGGCCGAGCACGTGAGGTGCAGAGAGCAGCTCAGGCTCAGACTCGCACCGGCCCAGTGGTCCGGGCCCGGGCCCTTCCGCACGCGGCACCGCCCTCTTTGTCTGACGCATGCGCGCGGCGCCAATCGATCTTTATTGCCTGCCGTGACTGCGAGCGAGCGCGCGCCGACATGGACGGTCTCGCGCGGATCCCTAGCCCGAAATCCCGAATCACGGTCGACACCAGCCAGCCTACCATTTATATTAGCATCTAATGGTTCTACTTATCGGAATAATAGTGTGTTTGTTTGAGTAATAAAGTGATTTATCTTCTTCTAACTCCTCAATTTTTTATTTGGTTTGTGGAA
The DNA here is from genome assembly GCF_902167145.1 of Zea mays. NCBI lineage: Eukaryota > Viridiplantae > Streptophyta > Magnoliopsida > Poales > Poaceae > Zea > Zea mays. The sequence goes on from NC_050103.1 coordinate 147,869,582, forward strand.
TAGAATGGATGGATCCATCACCACCCCATTACTCATAAGCTAATAATTAGTGTATAGACAAGAAGTGGATTGATTCCACCAAAATTGATGGAATGAACTTATGATGCATCACCATATGAGGTATAGAGTGACTCTACAAACCAAACACACTATAAATCCTCGAAGCATGTCATCACGCAGTACTAAGCACCTAGTGACTTACTGACATACCTATTCATGTAATGTGAAATTAAAAAGATACCTAACACAGCAACAAAAAAGAAAAGAAGAGAACCCTACCTCATGTCTATCAAAACAATGTAGTATGTGACACAATACAGGTACAACATTTTGAAACTTACTATTTGCAACATCCTGATCGCCAAAGACTGTTTCCAGCAATTTATGGACACCATTGCAATCTTGAATTTGCCATTCTTTTACAGAACCAAGCACGCTATGCCTGCGAAAAAAAAATGTAAACACTCGTTCAATGCAGCTGAGCAAACAGAGGCACTTTTGTCCTTTACCCTGATGATGTAATATTTGTTGAATCATCAATTAATTTAATTGCCTCCATCTTCTTATCTGGCTCAAAGAGATACATCATTTCAGCACCAGCTGCTCGGTGCAGCAAGGAAGCTGGAGCTGGCAAAGAGATGTCATCAAGAAAGAGTAAGATTCCTGATCAGGACAATACTGGCTAAGAAGAGATTAGATTAGTTACCACTGTGTTTTTCAAGGAAACTTCTGTTTACTTTAACATGGGACTTTCCATGTAATTGCCTGTAGGTTGTTGGTGCTTGTTAGTCGCATAAATTGGTAATAAGCACGCAGTGATAGAACATGTGCCAACTTAGAACCTCATGTCAGGTCGTTCAGCTTCCAAAACATTCCAAATTAGCTTCTCTGAATCAGTCACTGGTCCAGGAAGACTGTTTTATCTTGTGGAAGAATTTTATCTGCAAAATAAAGATCAAGTAATAGCACAATAAAATGATCAGATTGATCTGGAATTAATCCAGTGGAAATATTTAAAAAGTATCACTAATGCAGTATGCTGTTACTCAACAACTACTAGCTCGTCTTGGTTCAAAGCCCTATCTTTGAAAACTAATGACATTAATAACCACTGTTGTAGCCTCTAATCACCACCACTATCACCTAAAGTAATCAAATTTATGCATTATGTGTGCGGTCACTGGTGTACAAGGCATTACAGCAAATATATACAAGCCGCGCAGTATGTCACTCAGAAAGCACGCGAGATGTTCTCTGAGAAAAGAAGTATCATAAGAAGCTCTGTAAATGTCAAAAGATGCCACAAAGAACACCATAACCATTTCCATGAAATATTTCCATTTCCATATTGTGCAACATGCTAACCAAAGTAGCCACAATTCTATATGAATTAAGTGCTATCACTAAGCAAGAAAGGACTAAAAATTATTTTCATGGCCCTAAATCCATAAAGACTCAAGAAACCAAGAACTCTTAGTGGCACTGAGTACATAGACTAGAGAAACCATTAATTCGTAATGCAACAATTCGCTGTACATTAATTGCGAGTGGACAAATAGAGAACTATACGGCCTTTTCCCATTGATTTCACTCAAACAAAAGAAGAAGAAACTATCATCAGACTTCAAGATGTATCCGATGTATGTGGTATGCAGCAATCCTAGCTAGTATATATTGGCCTAGAACAAACTCAAAACTAAGTACAAGGTGTTTGTCGCTATATCGGTGAGGAATTGGAGAGGAGTATCAATAGGCAGGAACGTCGGCCGAGGACCTCTGCTCACGGTCGAGCAAGAGGAAGGTTTCTCCCCTCTAATTCCTGACTAATTTATTTCTCATCTATTGATTACATAAATAGGCCGGCTAACCACCTCTATCTAGCTAGAGCTCCTTAAAACTCTCATAAAAACTCTCAGCAAACTAACTGATAACCTTCTTAGATAATATCAATTAATATCCTAAATAATCTCAACTAACCTCCTAATCTTATCACTAACTATTCTTATCTAATCCCCCTTGGAGGGCCCATGTCTGTTGCTGCCGCAGCCCCTTCGTGGGCCTCCTTAGGCCCTGACACTACACTCCTCCTGGACAAGCAGCTCGTCCTCGAGCTGCAGCATGACGGGTGCTTAAAGACTGAGTCTACTTGATCCAAAACTAGACGCCTAGAAGACAAATCATTTACATCTTGGTTTATCTTATAATTTTGAATCTGCATTTTTTGACCCCATAAGATAAGGTGGACACCCTCCACGCATTGGACTTGCACGTGTGCAACCACCTGGATCCCATGGACACCATCTGGACAAAAGGGGAACACATGGACGAGCACCTAGAATAGGTCGCAACAATAACCAGCGGATGCACCCTCGTGGCGGCCGGTAGCAGAATGTGGTGGCGCTAAACAGTGCGCCCTTGCCGATGACGAGGGAAGTGCCTTTCTCTACCGTCGCTGTCGTAGAGTTGAAGTTCGTCGCCTATGGGACACGTACCATGCTCGCACTTGGAGATAGCGGCTCGGTGCCGCTGCTGATGGCGGGCCGACAGGGCGAGGTCGCGCTCCCGTGTGCCAAGGTCAACGATCATCAAGGCCGCCTCGAGCATCTTTCGGCGCATCTCTCGCACTCTCTGTCGTGCAAAGAAGCCACGAGCAGCAGCCTATATGCCCACAGTCGCCGAAGTTTGGAGTCATGCGAACAATGCCAGCTGCTGGTGCTTATGTTGCACTACTGCCTTGATTTGCAGCAGCCCCCTGCTTAACCATCCGGAGCGAGGCTTGCATCTTTGCGAGATCAGCCCTTATGTTGGTCCACAAGTCCCCCATCGATGGAGCTGGTGATTGTTAAGCCGTGGCTGCCCCTAGTGGCGTCGTCCATAGGGACAGAGACGCCGTCAACGAAGATGATGTGACGAAATTTGGCATTGTCCTTGAAGATGGACACGCTAGCGTCCAGGATGTGGTGATAAAATTGGCAGCCGATGTTGTCCATAGAGATGGGGACGCCGGTTGCCAGAATGGCGTGACAAAGGTGGCATGTGTCGTAGTCCATAGAGATGGGGACGTCGGTTGCTAGGACGGCGTGACGAAGGTGACATGCGACGCAGTCCATGGAGATAGGGACGTCGGTTGCTAGAACGATGCCATGAAATTAGCAATAGAAGCCATGCGATCGAAACCCAAGCTAGCCGATACCAGTTGTTATGGTCTCTATATCGGTGAGGAATTGGAGAGAGGTATCAATAGGCAGGAACGTCGGTCGAGGGCCTCTGGCCACGGTCGAGCAAGAGAAGGGTTTCTCCCCTCTAATTCTTGCCTACTTTATTTCTTATCCATTGTGTAGGAAACGGGTGACGCCTAAGAGGGGGGTGAATTAGGACTTCTAAAACTTTTACTAAACTAGGCCACAATTAAATCCCTAGAGCAAAACCTATGCAAATAATCAAAACTAGAATGTGCAAACTCGGTTTTGTCTAAGTGTTGCTATCTCTACCGCAAAGACTAAGTTTCAATCTACACTAAATAAGTATGACAATAAGATTGAAACTTAAATGCTTAATATAAATGCGGAATGTAAAGAGCTAAGTAGAGAAGCAAACTCTCGTGGATGACGCCGGTATTTTTACCGAGGTATCCGGAACCACGCAAGGTTCCGACTAATCCTCGTTGGTGCCCCTACGCAAAGGGAAGCCCATGCGAGGGCCAAGCACCACGGTCGAGTAACTCCGTAGAGAGCCACGGGCCTTCTCCACGCGCAAGTGGTGCTCCGCTTCCGGCTCCTCTCGGACGCTCCCCGCCGTCTCCACTATCGAGCTTCCGGCCGAAACGTCGCGGGCCTCGTTCCCTCCGGTACACGGTGGCGGCCGTGACACAAACGCGGTTGTCACAGTCTCGCAAGACTCTCGCCCCACTCGGTACAATTACAACGACTCACACAAGAGCCGAGGGGTTGTGTGGTTTTACAAAACTCACTCAACTAACTAGGGTTCACCTAGAGCAAGCGCTAAAGCGGTCTAACTAACCTAAGCACTTCGCAAAGCACCTACGCTAATCACCGAGTGATTCTATTAAGCACTTGGGTGTTTGAGCTCTTGGAAATATGCACTATGTGTCTTGGTATGTTGCTTGGGCTCGCACACATGAGAATGGCCGGTTGGGGTGGTATTTATAGCCTCCACACCCCCAACTAGCCGTTGGACAGAAAGCAGCAGCTTTCTGTCGTCGGGTGCACCGGACAGTCCGGTGCACCACCGGACACTGCACAGTAGATGTCCGGTGCACGCCACGTCAGCCGACCGTTGGCGCCTGTAGCAGTCGACCGTTGGATCCGACCGTTGCCTTCTGCCCGTTGGCACACCGGACAGTCCGGTGCACACCGGACAGTCCGGTGCTACAGCAGAGAGCGCCTTTCTGCGGCCTCTCTGCGCAGACTGTCCGGTGCCTCACTGGACAGTCCGGTGCACACCGGACACCAATGTCCGGTGCGCCACCAGGCGCTGGCTGACAGCCCTTATCTTGGATTTCTTCGCTGATTTCTTCGGGCTTCTTTGTTCTTGAGTATTGGACTCCTATGCATCTTTTTATGTCTTCTTTTGAGGTGTTGCATCCTCATTGCCTTGGTCCAATTCTCTTCGCATCCTGTGAACTACAAAACACAAACACTAGAAAACTTATTAGTTCACGGATTGTGTTGTTCATCAAACACCAAAACTCAATTAGCCAAAAGGCCCGGGGTCCATTTTCCTTACAATCTCCCCCTTTTTGGTGATTGATGACAACACAACCAAAACAAGCAAATAATACAAGTATTTGAATGAAAATATGCACTTTACTTGCTAAGATGCATGATTGTCCCCACAATGTGATATTATGGACTTAAGCCTCCCCCTAACTCCATAATTCACTTACTTCCTATTTTTGGACCAAATAACCAAAACCACTTGAAGAGCCATTTGGAGATATAAAATTTTAAATTGGTGGTGTTTGGTGTTTGATATAGTTTTCATTGCTTTGGTCCCTAAACTTCTCCCCCTTTGGCATCAACCACCGAAAAGGAAGACATTAAAAGCATGTAGGAAGTAAATAAAAGCTTGCCCTCATCAAGAATTGTATCAAATGATATCACTAGAAGGATATTAAACTATGTGAATGATACCACTTGAAAGAGTTCCTCAAAAGATTACTCCCCCTAAATGAGTATTCTCCTTTAGAAAGAGTTTTTCTCCCCCTTTAGAGATGAAGAAACACTCCCCCTGACAGAGATCCTCTACTTAGGAAAAAGCAAGTGAAAAAATTAGAGGTGCAAGACATGATTTGAAAAGACTAACTTCCCTTATGCATAGGTAACAGAATATGAGTTAACTACTTATGCATTTTTAGCAACATGGAAGCATATGATATGAAATATAGTCTAATCAAATATTGGAGAAGACATGTAAATGATACTAAATGTAGTCTCAAAAGATACCAATTGAAAGTCAATGGTGAGCTTGAGAGACATGAGAGTTCTTGGAGATTTTGCAGTGGAAGATTGTTGTCTTTCTCCGGGGACTTCATTTTTCTTACAATGAGACTATCACATGAAATAGACTTGAAAAGGTGTTAGTCTCAAAGTGTTAGATTATAGAGTAACCTCCCCCTAAAGGTGTGCATACAAGTTTTGAATACTTGTAGGAGACATGCACTTTGATTTGATATCAAGAGGGGCAAATTATCCATAATCCAAACTTTGGCACATATAAGTTAAATGATACACTTTGTAGAAATCAAAATTTTCAATTGATGCATCATTTACTATGGAGTGATATAAAAGTTATGTGCCGTGCTTTAACTAAACATTTTAAGCCATGTAGGTTTGCTTAAGTATATGAATTTAAAAACTAGCAATCCTACCATATGATTTACCTAGTATGCATGATTTTGAACAAAAGTACATAACAAATGTAATACTAGGCAAGAAAGGTAAACTAGATAAAAGATAAATAGATACGCATATCTAAAAACGAGAAATACAATAAAACTAGTTACCTTAGTCATGGGTGGGAAATTTGGGTCCAAAATTTTCACTAACCCACTTGGCAATAAACTTGATCCAATATGATGTATCCCATGATATACATCCCAATTTAGCCAAGTCTCCAAATTTCCCGAGGACCTTCGGTCCACTCACTTCCCTTTCGGGATCCAAACCTTCTTGGTGCTTTTCATGGTTGAAATTATCTCCTTTGGCACCCAGATGCGTTTGGCCCCCTTTCCTTTGTTGGCTTGCTTGTTGGCCTTGATTGCTATCACCTTTCCGTTCTTTTTCTTCTTGATCAAATATGGTGTAGCATCCTTTTTGTTCACCTTTTTGATGTAGGTGTTGGAGATTTTGCTTGATGGCTTTTGCTTGAGCTTTCGCCTTTGTTTATCCCCGATCATCGCCTTGCATTGGAAAGACCTGTGGCCTTCCATGTGGCATAGTCTACAAATCACAGTTTCTCCCTCAATAGGCTTGTTCACTCCCGCAGTGGTGTTATCCTGTGAAGGTCGGATTTGTTTGGCTTTGCCTTTCTTGTCATACAAAGCCTTGCCAAGGCGAGCCACTTCTTGCTTTAATTGTTCATTTTCCTTTGCAACCTCATCCGAACATGTCTTTACAACAATATTCTCAACAACGACTTGGTTGCAGGGGTTAGAATCATCAATTAAATCAAAGCAGGAAGTAGAAGCATCTTTCTTAATTATTTCAGGTATTTCAACTAAAGATGTTGCTGGGGTGCTACCAATGTTTTCTAGCTTAGTAGTTAGCTCATTATTGTGTATGCTAAGAATTTCCATTTTCTCTAGCAAATTTTCAATAGCTTCTTGGGAGCTAGCTAACTTAGCCTTAAGTTTTTCATTCTTTTTAATAAGGCTATCATCGGTAGCAGTGGATGGAGCACTAGATTCTAATAGCTCAATTTTAGTTGATAGCTCACTATTTAAGTTTGCAAAAGTTTCAAATTTTTCTAGCAAACCTTTGTAATCATTTTGAGAGCTAACCAACTTATTTTTCAAAGTTTTAAGTTGAGCTTTTTGCTTAGTGCAAACATCCTGGAAAAATTCTACGGCTTCCACAAGCTCATCTAGAGAGGGCTTTCCCTCACCTTCATCATTACTACTACTTTCATCACTAGAGGATGGAATGCTTTTGTTACCTCTTGCCATAAGGCATTTGTGTGATGACCGTGATGATCGTGACGAGGACCGGTGGCTGCGTGTCCTTGGAGGTTCATCTTCACTTGAAGAATCATCCCAAGTTCTAACACTTGTTAGCGCCTTGCCTTTGCTCCTCTCCTTTTTGGGTTTGGCCATATTTGGACATTTGTCCCTGAAGTGACCCTTCTCCCCACATGCGAAGCATCCTCTCTTCCTTTGCTTTTTCCTGTCAATGTTAAAGAGAAGATCCTCGACCTGCAGGGGCACACCCATTAGATTAATCTTGCGGATCATCCCCATTACCTTTCCGACGCGTCGGATCGTTTCTTCGTCCTCGGAGGATGATGTGCATGGTTGATTATCTTCATCATCATCACTTTCTTCTTCTTCCTCTTCTTCACTTGAGGAACTTGGAGTGGGAGCCTTCTTTTTGCCCTTCCTTTCATCACATGCAAAAGCATATGGTCTTGAGGAAGTTGGCTCCTCTCCCCGACTCATTTTTCGCGACATCTCAAAGGCCGCGATTTTCCCAATCACAATGGTCGGGGTCATGTTGCTTAAGTCCTCCATGTTGTGAAGGATGGTGATGATGCTCCCATATCTTTGTTGTGGTAGCAGGGAGATAATCTTCCTCACAATGTCCGCATCACCTAGCTTATTAATGCCAATAGAATTGAGCTCATTGATAATTAGATTCAAGCGAGAATACATGTCTCTAACAAGCTCATCATCTTTCATAGCAAAAGAATTATACTCATTTAAGACTAGGCAATGTTTTTGCTCACGGACATTGGTTGTGCCGTCATGGAGCTCATGCAATTTTAGCCAAATCTCATTAGCAGTTTTCAGGGTAAATACTTGATTGAAAATATCCATGCTAAGAGATTCATACAAGCAATTTTTGGCTCTAGCATTTAAATGAATTTCTTTTTCTTCACTCGTGGTGGGTTTCTCGGGATTCTTGAGGGGTTTCATCCCGTCACGAGTGACTCTCCAAACACCTAGATCAACGACCTCTAGGTAACAAGCCATTCTAGCACTATAATATGGGAAGTTAGTGCCGTCGAAGTGTGGTGGCCTATGGGTATCCATCCCTTCCTCTAAAAAGCGTCGGCTCTTTTAGCGGTGAAGCTAAAGCGTTTCAAATGAGCCAAACCGGGCTCTGATACCACTTGTAGGAAACGGGTGACGCCTAAGAGGGGGGGTGAATTAGGACTTCTAAAACTTTTACTAAACTAGGCCATAATTAAATCCCTAGAGCAAAACCTATGCAAATAATCAAAACTAGAATGTGCAAACTCGGTTTTGTCTAAGTGTTGCTATCTCTACCGCAAAGACTAAGTTTCAATCTACACTAAATAAGTATGACAATAAGATTGAAACTTAAATGCTTAATATAAATGCGGAATGTAAAGAGCTAAGTAGAGAAGCAAACTCTCGTGGATGACGCCGGTATTTTTACCGAGGTATCCGGAACCACGCAAGGTTCCGACTAATCCTCGTTGGTGCCCCTACGCATTGAGGGCACCTAGAGGGGGGGTGAATAGGTGATCCTGTAAAAACTTCAAACTTAAGCCACAACAACTTGTTAAGTGTTAGCACGATTATTGCCAAGTGGCTAAGGTGAAGTCTCAACAATCTCAACAAAACACAGTACCACAAGAGAATCAAGCACAGAGTGACACAGTGGTTTTATCCCGTGGTTCGGCCAAGACCAACGCTTGCCTACTCCACGTTGTGGCGTCCCAACGGACGAGGGTTGCAATCAACCCCTCTCAAGCGGTCCAAAGACCCACTTGAATACCACGGTGTTTTGTTTTCCTTTCACTATCCCGTTTGCAAGGAATCTCCACAAATTGGAGTCTCTTGCCCTTACAAGTATATGATCACAAATGAAACACAGAGTAAGGAAGGGAAGCAACACACACAAATCCACAGCAAAAGCGCACACACACGGCCAAGAATCGAGCTCACAAGACTATCTCAGAGTTCTCACTTAGAACAGAGCTCGAATCACTTAGAAACACAAACGAATGCGCAGAGACTTAGTGTGGATGATCAAGAATGCTCAAAGGTTGCTTGTGTATATCCTCCATGCGCCTAGGGGTCCCTTTTATAGCCCCAAGGCAGCTAGGAGCCGTTGAGAGCAAATCCGGAAGGCCATCCTTGCCTTCTGTCGTCGGGGGCACCGGACAGTCCGGTGCACACCGGACACTGTCCGGTGCCCGATTTGTTTCCTTAAACGGCGAAGACGACCGTTGCAGACCGTTGGCAGATCTGGCGCTGTTGGCGCACCGGACATGTCCGGTGCACACCGGACAGTCCGGTGCCGTCTTCCGACCGTTGGCTCGGCCACGTGTCCCGCGCGGATTGCGCGGCCGACCGTTGGCCCTGGCCGACCGTTGGCTCACCGGACAGTCCGGTGCACACCGGACAGTCCGGTGAATTTTAGCCGTACGCCGCCGGCCAATTTCCCGAGAGCGGCCAGTTCGAGTCGCGCCAGCCTGGCGCACCGGACACTGTCCGGTGCGCACCGGACAGTCCGGTGCTCCAGACCGAGCTGGGTCTTGGCAGCACACAGCCAAGTCCCTTCTCCTTTTCTCTATTCTTCTTCTTTCTGTTTCTAACACTTAGACAAATATATTAGTACTTAAAACCAATGTACTAAGGCTTAGAAACATACCTTTACTTCATGATTTTCACCTTGTTCATCCATGTACATAAATTCACATTTAGGCCCTTGTGTTTGCACTCAATCACCAAAATACTTAGAAATGGCCCAAGGGCACATTTCCCTTTCAATCTCCCCCTTTTTGGTGATTTATGCCAACACAACATAAAGCAACTAGAACAAGTGCAAAATCACTTTAAATAAAAACTCAAATTGGTTTTATTCAATTTTGGCATATATGGATCATCCTTTGCCACCTCTTGGTTTGTTTTTGCAAATCAAACTCAAATCTCTATCTCTAAGTCAAACACACAAGTTGAAGTATAAAGAGAGTCATTCCAAAAGAGATTGATCAAAGATTTCAAAAACTCCCCCTTTTTCCCATAATCAACACTTCTCCCCACAAGAAGCCAACTTTTGAAAATAGAGACAATAAGAGATAATAAAAGCTTTTGACAAAACAAAAACTCTATTCTACTATTTTCAAAATCTCTCAAGTGGTAGCTGATCCATTTATCACTTTGGCCTTTATTTTCTCCCCCTTTGGCATCAAGCACCAAAACGGGATCAATCTTGGCCCGTTAACCCCATTGCCTCACCAAAGTCTTCAATTAAGAGCAAATGGCAATAAGATTTCATGAGATGAACTTGGAATTAGTTACCCTCTCATCGGAGTGCAGTGGAAGTCTTTCATGGTCCAAGTCCACCTTTTCCCTTTCAATCCTCCTTCGAGACTAAATTATCAAACTCAAGCACATGGTTAGTCTCAAAGGGTCAAGTTGTAACACATCTCCCCCTACACATGTGCATCACTTTGCAACGGACTTGTGAGGTCCAGGGAGTGTTTGTACAACTTGAGCACCACAATAAGCAACAAAATGCAGAATGAACCTGATCAAATGCATAAACACATGTATGCTACAATTCAATCCAAGTTCCGCGAATCTAAGACATTTAGCTCACTACGCAGCCTGCAAAAGGTCTTCTCATCTAGAGGCTTGGTAAAGATATCGGCTAGCTGGTTCTCGGTGCTAACATAAAACACTTCGATATCTCCCTTTTGCTGGTGGTCTCTCAAAAAGTGATGCCGGATGTCTATGTGCTTTGTGCGGCTGTGCTCAACAGGATTCTCCGCCATGCGGATAGCACTCTCATTGTCACATAGGAGTGGGACTTTGCTCAGATTGTAGCCAAAGTCCCTGAGGGTTTGCCTCATCCAAAGTAGTTGCGCGCAACACTGTCCTGCGGCAACATACTCGGCCTCAGCGGTGGATAGGGCAACGGATGTTTGTTTCTTAGAGTTCCATGACACCAGGGACCTTCCTAAGAATTGGCACGTCCCCGATGTACTCTTCCTATCGACCTTACATCCAGCATAGTCGGAGTCTGAGTATCCAACTAAGTCAAAGGTAGACCCCTTTGGATACCAGAGCCCGAAGCAAGGCGTAGCAACCAAATATCTAAGAATTCGCTTCACCGCCACTAAGTGACACTCCTTAGGATCGGATTGAAATCTAGCACACATGCATACGCTAAGCATAATATCCGGTCTACTAGCACATAAGTAAAGCAAAGAACCTATCATTGACCGGTATGCTTTTTGATCAACGGACTTACCTCCTTTGTTGAGGTCGGTGTGTCCGTCGGTCCCCATCGGAGTCTTTGCGGGCTTGGCGTCCTTCATCCCAAACCGCTTTAGCAGATCTTGCGTGTACTTCGTTTGGGAGATGAAGGTGCCGTCCTTGAGTTGCTTCACTTGGAACCCAAGGAAGTAGTTCAACTCGCCCATCATCGACATCTCGAATTTCTGCGTCATCACCCTGCTAAACTCTTCACAAGACTTTTGGTTAGTAGAACCAAATATTATGTCATCGACATAAATTTGGCACACAAACAGATCACCATTACAAGTCTTAGTAAAAAGAGTTGGATCGGCTTTCCCAACCTTGAAAGCATTAGCAATTAAGAAATCTCTAAGGCATTCATACCATGCTCTTGGGGCTTGCTTAAGTCCATAGAGCGCCTTAGAGAGCTTACACACATGGTCGGGGTACCGTTCATCCTCGAAGCCAGGGGGTTGCTCCACGTACACCTCCTCCTTGATTGGCCCGTTGAGGAAAGCGCTCTTCACATCCATTTGGTACAACCTGAAAGAATGGTGAGTGGCATATGCTAGCAAGATTCGAATTGACTCTAGCCTAGCCACAGGAGCAAAGGTCTCCTCGAAATCCAAACCTGCGACTTGGGCATAACCTTTTGCCACAAGTCGAGCCTTGTTCCTCGTCACCACCCCGTGCTCGTCCTGTTTGTTGCGGAACACCCACTTGGTTCCCACAACATTTTGCTTTGGACGAGGCACCAGTGTCCAAACTTCATTGCGCTTGAAGTTGTTTAACTCCTCTTGCATGGCCAACACCCAGTCCGGATCTAGCAAGGCCTCTTCTACCCTGAAAGGCTCAATAGAAGAGACAAAGGAGTAATGCTCACAAAAATTAACTAATCGAGATCGAGTAGTTACTCCCTTGCTAATGTCACCCAGAATTTGGTCGACGGGATGATCCCTTTGAATCATCGCTCGAACTTGGGTTGGAGGTGCCGGTTGCGCTTCTTCCTCCATCACTTGATCATCTTGTGCTCCCCCTTGATCAAGTGCCTCCACTTGAGGTACCTGTTCGTCATTTTTGGTTGGGGGATGCACCATAATTGAGGAAGAGGGTTGATCTTGCTCATCTTGTTCCTGTGGCCGCACTTCTCCAATCGCCATTGTTCGTATAGCGGCCGTCGGAACATCTTCTTCATCTACATCATCACAATCAACAACTTGCTCTCTTGGAGAGCCATTAGTCTCATCAAATACAACGTCGCTAGAGACTTCAACCAAACCCGATGATTTGTTGAAGACTCTATACGCCTTTGTATTTGAGTCATAACCTAACAAAAACCCTTCTACAGCTTTGGGAGCAAACTTAGAATTTCTACCCTTCTTCACTAGAATGTAGCATTTACTCCCAAATACACGAAAGTACGATACATTGGGTTTGTTACCGGTTAGTAGCTCATACGATGTCTTCTTAAGGAGGCGATGAAGGTAGACCCTGTTGATGGCGTGGCAAGCAGTGTTAACGGCTTCCGTCCAAAAGCACTCGGGGGTCTTGAACTCTCCTAGCATCGTCCTTGCCATGTCGATGAGCGTCCTGTTCTTCCTCTCTACCACACCATTTTGCTGTGGTGTGTAGGGAGCGGAGAACTCGTGCTTGATCCCTTCCTCTTCAAGGAACTCCTCCACTTGAAGGTTCTTGAACTCGGACCCGTTGTCGCTCCTTATCTTTTTCACTTTGAGCTCAAACTCATTTTGAGCCCTCCTGAGGAAGCGCTTGAGGGTCCCTTGAGTTTCAGACTTATCCTGCAAAAAGAACACCCAAGTGAAGCGGGAAAAGTCATCAACAATAACTAGACCATACTTACTTCCCCCTATGCTTAGATAGGCGACGGGTCCGAAGAGGTCCATATGCAGCAGCTCCAGGGGTCTTGAAGTGGTCATCACATTCTTGCTGTGATGCGCTCCTCCCACCTGTTTCCCTGCTTGACAAGCTGCACAAGGTCTATCTTTTTCGAATTGAACATTGGTTAGACCTATCACGTGTTCTCCCTTTAGAAGCTTGTGAAGGTTCTTCATCCCCACATGTGCTAAGCGGCGATGCCACAGCCAGCCCATGCAAGTCTTAGCCATTAAGCATGCATCTAGACCGGCCTCTTCTTTTGCAAAATCAACTAAATAAAGTTTGCCGTCTAATACACCCTTAAAAGCTAGTGAACCATCACTTCTTCTAAAGACAGACACATCTATATTTGTAAACAGACAGTTATATCCCATATTGCACAATTGACTAACAGATAGTAAATTATATCCTAGTGACTCTACTAAAAACACATTAGAGATAGAGTGCTCATTACAAATTGCAATTTTACCTAACCCTTTTACCTTGCCTTGATTCCCATCACCGAATATAATTGAATCTTGGGAATCCTTATTTTTGACGTAGGAGGTGAACATCTTCTTCTCCCCCGTCATATGGTTTGTGCATCCGCTGTCAATAATCCAGCTTGAACCCCCGGATGCATAAACCTGCAAGGCAAATTTAGGCTTGGGACTTAGGTACCCAACTCTTGTTGGGTCCTACAAGGTTAGCACAAATGTCCTTAGGGACCCAAATGCAAGTCCTGTCTCCCTTGCATTTTGCCCCTAACTTCCTAGCAATTATTTTCCTATCCTTTCTACAAATAGCAAAGGAAGTGTTTAAAGCACAATAAATTATAGAAGGTTCATTCTCTAATTTTCTAGGAGCATGAATAACATTCTTTCTAGGCACATGAGCAATATTTCTCCTAGGCATATCCCTATCATGCTTATAAGAAGAACTAGAGGCAAACATGGTATGAGAATCATAAACATGTGAATCAAAATCATTATAAGCATTTCTAGCATTTTTCCTATCATAATACATAAAAGCATGGTTCTTTTTAGCATTACTAGCCATAGGGGTCTTCCCTTTCTCCTTGACGAAGATGGGAGCCTTATGGCTTGTTAAGTTCTTGGCCTCTCTCTTGAAGCCAAGACCATCCTTAATTGAGGGGTGTCTACCAACCGTATAGGCATCCCTTGCAAATTTTATTTTATCAACTTCATTCTTGCTAGTCTTAAGTTGGGCATTAAGACTAGCCACTTCCTTATTTAATTTGGAAATTAAAACTAGATGTTCACTACAGGCATCAACATCGAAATCCTTACACCTAGTGCAAATCTTAACATGTTCTACACAAGAATTAGATTTATTTGCTACTTCTAACTTAGCATTTAAATCATTGTTAACACCTTGTAAAGTAGAAATGGTTTCATGACAAGTAGATAGTTCATAAGAAAGCATTTCATTTCTTTTTACTTCTAAAGCATATGATTTTTGTGCCTCTACAAATTTATCATGTTCATCATACAATAAATCCTCCTGCTTTTCTAAAAGCCTATCCTTTTCATTCAATGCATCAATCAATTCATTGATTTTATCTATCTTAGATCTATCTAAGCCCTTGAACAAGCATGAATAATCTATGTCATCATCACTAGACTCACTATCACTAGAAGAAGCATAAGTGGAGTCTTGAGTACTCACCTTCTTCTCCCTTGCCATAAGACATGTGAGACGCTCGTTGGGGAAGAGAGTCGATTTGTTGAAGGCAGTGGCGGCGAGTCCTTCGTTGTCGGAGTCGGAGGAGGAGCAATCCGAGTCCCACTCCTTTCCTAGATGCGCCTCGCCCTTTGCCTTCTTGTATTGCTTCTTCTTTTCTCTTTTGTTCCCCTTTTCCTGGTCACTTTCATTATCGGGACAGTTAGCGATAAAATGACCAAGCTTACCGCATTTGAAGCATGAGCGCTTCCCCTTGGTCTTGGTCTTGCTTGGCTGCCCCTTGCGACCATTTAGCGCCGTCTTGAATCTCTTGATGATGAGAGCCATCTCTTCATCGTTGAGTCCGGCCGCCTCAATTTGTGCCACCTTGCTAGGTAGCGCCTCCTTGCTTCGTGTTGCCTTGAGAGCGAGAGGTTGCGGCTCGTTGATCGGACCATTCAAGGCGTCGTCCACATATCTCGCCTCCTTGATCATCATTCGCCCGCTGACAAATTTCCCAAGAACTTCTTCGGGCGACATCTTGGTGTACCTGGGATTTTCACGTATATTGTTCACCAAGTGAGGATCAAGAACGGTAAATGACCTTAGCATTAGGCGGACGACGTCGTGGTCCGTCCATCGCGTGCTTCCGTAGCTTCTTATCTTGTTGATAAGGGTCTTGAGCCGATTGTATGTTTGCGTTGGCTCCTCGCCCCTTATCATTGCGAACCGTCCAAGCTCGCCTTCCACCAACTCCATCTTGGTGAGTAAGGTGACGTCGTTCCCCTCATGAGAAATCTTGAGGGTGTCCCAGATTTGCTTGGCGTTATCCAAGCCGCTCACCTTATGGTATTCATTCCTGCACAAGGAAGCTAGAAGAACAGTAGTAGCTTGTGCATTCTTATGAATTTGTTCATTAATGAACATGGGACTATCCGAACTATCAAAATGCATTCCACTCTCTACAATCTCCCATATACTAGGATGGAGAGAGAATAGGTGACTACGCATTTTGTGGCTCCAAAATCCGTAGTCTTCTCCATCAAAGTGTGGGGGCTTGCCGAGTGGAATGGAGAGCAAATGAGAATGTGAACTTTGCGGAATACGAGAGTAATCAAAAGAAAAGTTCGAATTAACCGGTTTTCTTTGTTTGTCGTAGTCGTTGTGGTCCTCGTCCTTTTGGGAAGAAGTAGACTCGTCGCTGTCGTAGTAGACGATCTCCTTGATGCGCCTGGTCTTCTTCTTCTTCCCTTCCTTCCGTCTTTGGCCCGAGCCGGAGTCGGTAGGCTTATCGTCCTTTGGCTCGTTGACGAAGGATTCCTTCTCTTTGTCGTTGATCACTATACCCTTCCCCTTAGGATCCATCTCTTCGGGCGGTTAGTCCCTTTGTGAAGAGAACGGCTCCGATACCAATTGAGGGCACCTAGAGGGGGGGGGGTGAATAGGTGATCCTGTAAAAACTTCAAACTTAAGCCACAACAACTTGTTAAGTGTTAGCACGATTATTGCCAAGTGGCTAAGGTGAAGTCTCAACAATCTCAACAAAACACAGTACCACAAGAGAATCAAGCACAGAGTGACACAGTGGTTTTATCCCGTGGTTCGGCCAAGACCAACGCTTGCCTACTCCACGTTGTGGCGTCCCAACGGACGAGGGTTGCAATCAACCCCTCTCAAGCGGTCCAAAGACCCACTTGAATACCACGGTGTTTTGTTTTCCTTTCACTATCCCGTTTGCAAGGAATCTCCACAAATTGGAGTCTCTTGCCCTTACAAGTATATGATCACAAATGAAACACAGAGTAAGGAAGGGAAGCAACACACACAAATCCACAGCAAAAGCGCACACACACGGCCAAGAATCGAGCTCACAAGACTATCTCAGAGTTCTCACTTAGAACAGAGCTCGAATCACTTAGAAACACAAACGAATGCGCAGAGACTTAGTGTGGATGATCAAGAATGCTCAAAGGTTGCTTGTGTATATCCTCCATGCGCCTAGGGGTCCCTTTTATAGCCCCAAGGCAGCTAGGAGCCGTTGAGAGCAAATCCGAAAGGCCATCCTTGCCTTCTGTCGTCGGGGGCACCGGACAGTCCGGTGCACACCGGACACTGTCCGGTGCCCGATTTGTTTCCTTAAACGGCGAAGACGACCGTTGCAGACCGTTGGCAGATCTGGCGCTGTTGGCGCACCGGACATGTCCGGTGCACACCGGACAGTCCGGTGCCGTCTTCCGACCGTTGGCTCGGCCACGTGTCCCGCGCGGATTGCGCGGCCGACCGTTGGCCCTGGCCGACCGTTGGCTCACCGGACAGTCCGGTGCACACCGGACAGTCCGGTGAATTTTAGCCGTACGCCGCCGGCCAATTTCCCGAGAGCGGCCAGTTCGAGTCGCGCCAGCCTGGCGCACCGGACACTGTCCGGTGCGCACCGGACAGTCCGGTGCTCCAGACCGAGCTCGGTCTTGGCAGCACACAGCCAAGTCCCTTCTCCTTTTCTCTATTCTTCTTCTTTCTGTTTCTAACACTTAGACAAATATATTAGTACTTAAAACCAATGTACTAAGGCTTAGAAACATACCTTTACTTCATGATTTTCACCTTGTTCATCCATGTACATAAATTCACATTTAGGCCCTTGTGTTTGCACTCAATCACCAAAATACTTAGAAATGGCCCAAGGGCACATTTCCCTTTCAAAAGGGAAGCCCATGCGAGGGCCAAGCACCACGGTCGAGTAACTCCGTAGAGAGCCACGGGCCTTCTCCACGCGCAAGTGGTGCTCCGCTTCCGGCTCCTCTCGGACGCTCCCCGCCGTCTCCACTATCGAGCTTCCGGCCGAAACGCCGCGGGCCTCGTTCCCTCCGGTACACGGTGGCGGCCGTGACACAAACGCGGTTGTCACGGTCTCGCAAGACTCTCGCCCCACTCGGTACAATTACAACGACTCACACAAGAGCCGAGGGGTTGTGTGGTTTTACAAAACTCACTCAACTAACTAGGGTTCACCTAGAGCAAGCGCTAAAGCGGTCTAACTAACCTAAGCACTTCGCAAAGCACCTACGCTAATCACCGAGTGATTCTATTAAGCACTTGGGTGTTTGAGCTCTTGGAAATATGCACTATGTGTCTTGGTATGTTGCTTGGGCTCGCACACATGAGAATGGCCGGTTGGGGTGGTATTTATAGCCTCCACACCCCCAACTAGCCGTTGGACAGAAAGCAGCAGCTTTCTGTCGTCGGGTGCACCGGACAGTCCGGTGCACCACCGGACACTGCACAGTAGATGTCCGGTGCACGCCACGTCAGCCGACCGTTGGCGCCTGTAGCAGTCGACCGTTGGATCCGACCGTTGCCTTCTGCCCGTTGGCACACCGGACAGTCCGGTGCACACCGGACAGTCCGGTGCTACAGCAGAGAGCGCCTTTCTGCGGCCTCTCTGCGCAGACTGTCCGGTGCCTCACCGGACAGTCCGGTGCACACCGGACACCAATGTCCGGTGCGCCACCAGGCGCTGGCTGACAGCCCTTATCTTGGATTTCTTCGCTGATTTCTTCGGGCTTCTTTGTTCTTGAGTATTGGACTCCTATGCATCTTTTTATGTCTTCTTTTGAGGTGTTGCATCCTCATTGCCTTGGTCCAATTCTCTTCGCATCCTGTGAACTACAAAACACAAACACTAGAAAACTTATTAGTTCACGGATTGTGTTGTTCATCAAACACCAAAACTCAATTAGCCAAAAGGCTCGGGGTCCATTTTCCTTACACATTGATTACATAAATAGGTCGGCTGGCCGCTCCTGTCTAGCTAGAGATCCTTATCTCCTTAAAACTCTCCTAAAACTCTCAACTAATTGATAACCTTCCTAGATAATCTTAATTAATCCCCTAAGTAATCTCAACTAATCTCCTAATCTTATCTCTAACTATCCTTATCTAATCCTAATTGAAGGGCCCATGGCTGCTACTGTCGCAGCCCCTCCGTAGGCCTCTTAGGCCCTAACTCAAGGCCATGAAGGCATACTGAAAAAGATATCATGGGCTCAAGGCAGAATTATCAGAACCATAAATTCATGAATTAAAAAAAGAATAATATGGAATCTCAATAGCTAGTAGGTCATTAGTGCACTGTATAACAAGAAAAAATTTATTATGACACGTCACATAATCCATGGAAACAAAAAGTTGAATGTGTAGTTTTTGAAACTTACCAAACAGGGGTGACTGTCTGGATTATCCTCATCCAATTTAGTGAGCTGTTTAACTGCCTGAAATTATAGATGGATTACGAAAATTAAGGTTGGTGTACAACAGAAGGCAACAAATTAAGAGCATGTAGCGAGTTAAGTATAATAATACTAATCCACATGCTTTCAACTAGATGAATTATCAATATTATATTCATTAACATACAAT
This sequence comes from Zea mays, assembly GCF_902167145.1. Lineage (NCBI taxonomy): Eukaryota > Viridiplantae > Streptophyta > Magnoliopsida > Poales > Poaceae > Zea > Zea mays. The sequence goes on from NC_050103.1 coordinate 147,889,008, forward strand.
GCTCATGATATCCTTCTAGTTATTGTAGAAGACGATGCTCAGTGATTGCCATAGTTATCAAGGCGGTAAGGTGATATGAGGCGACCTATCCCTTTTACCTTTTAGACGGTAAAGCGTAAGGCGAGGTGACACCTTAATTATACAGTAATATAAATGATTATATGAAATATTATTTATATAAAATTGATTCACAATTAATAAGCAAGGTAGCACAAGCCTAATAGGTCCATTCAAGCCTAGTAGAGGAGAGATAGGGAAAAAAAGTCCACAACTAGTCATCCCATAGGTCCAACCAACCTAACCCAATAGCAATTTTAGGTTAAAATCTAAGTCTCCAGTTGTGGCCGGCAGCATGTCTTTCTTCTCCTCCCTCGCACCGCCAACATCTCTCTGTCCCCTCCCCCGCAGCTCTCCCTCCTCCACATCCTTCCTCCTCTCACTGGTCAGGCGGTGTCACACCCGGATTTAAGGGATAAAGTCGGGTGCGTCTCATATGTGCGCCAAAGAAGAACATCACATATAATGACAAAGTGTATAGAAATAAATGTCACAAGTATCATTATTACATAGCTGAAGTCTTACAAAAATAAATGATAATAATAAAGCGAACTAAACATTAATCCTTGGCGCCATAACGCTGACTGGGAGACACCACCTAGATGAGCTCGTACTCTTTATTGTAGGGCTCCTCCTGGACCACCTGTTCTTCTCCTATGGGGGGTTATATATCACAAGGGTGAGCTTACAAAAGATCATAGCTCAACTAGTTGTGAGGAATAATGTGCATGAACTCATCAAATGTGGAGTTCATGTGAAGTGTGCGACTGATCAACAAATAAGGGTTAAAGCTGAGCATTGCTTTTAATAAGTTGGTCAAGTTTTATTCGTAGTTACTAAATATAAGTAGATACCAAACCAGAGTAATAATAGATCAAAATTAATAATAAATCCCAATGCGATGCAGATGACAAATTGAATTTAATTCCATAAATTAAACATGCAAGAGTCTTAAGCTGCTCATGACCGCGAGCACGGCTATTATACCAGTTTTACACTCTACAGAGGTTGTACCCTACACCCACAAGTCGTGTATCCCATGTAGCCTAGGTTTACAAGACCCTTAGATATTGCCGAGGTGAATGGCTAGGGATCCACTACGATGTCTTTATAAAGTTCCACTACCTTCAGAAAACCCGCTACAGTTCTAGGAAGAGCAATGCAGGAATCCCCCGTCTGACCGTCATCGCAGCAAAATCAACCTAAGAACCTCCCTACACGCCTACTCCCCAACTGTCCTTGCCCCTTTCAGGCAAGGTAGTCCTCCACTAGCTTTCCTAGTTAGTCAGCCAAGGGCGTCCCATTCCACCCTTGTGGTGGCACGTGTTTCTCAAGTTAAGCTCGATGTTCCAATTAACATAGTTGTCTTATCATGAACAGAAATAGAACAGTAATAAAGAATGATCATGTGCAATAGTTATCTCAACACCTAAAACCATATATAGCAATAGCAAAGGTTATCCAATAGTTCAGGGGTAAACAAGGTGTAAAGATAACCAGACTAGGGTGACCTATTGGGTCCCATCAAAATTAATCCTATGCATGATAAAATAATTATAGGGAACATTATTAGGTAAATAAAAAGTGGTCAAGGGCACAACTTGTCTTCGATGAGCTCCTGCTCAACAACTTCTACCTGTTGAACACCCGGATCCTCGACCACTGGCTCGTCTATTCGCCAAAATACAAACAAACATGGTATAGCAAAATTAACATCACACCAAACATAAATACATAATACATAATAATAATCTACGCGTCGAAATGAGATCATAGGAACAGAAATCACTAAATTCGGAGTTACGGTTTGCGAGTTATGAATTTTTGAAGGTTTTATGTGTTTGGTACGGAAATAATTAAGTGATCAAATTTACTCTAGGTTTCATGCTAAAACAGAGACACTAGGCGATAAACAATATTAATACAAAATTATAGAAACTGGAATGGGTTAAAAAAGAGTTAGAATGAATTTTCTAGGAATTAAACAAGTTTCTGCAATTAATTTTGTACTAAAAATCATTTTCTAAATTAATTTCTCTGTTTTATTAACTGTCTGAACTGCATGCGTGAATTGCAGAGGATTCGGGGCTGTTGCGCGAGAAGTCCCAAGACTCAGGGTATCCCGCGCAGAACTGCAGGTTGAATCTTTAATTTCTCAGGGACTCTTATGCTAATGCACACGGTTGAAGCGTTACCCACAGATCTCGGCCGTCCGATTCTGGTTCAACCGTGCAGATTAGATCAGCCCACGGTGAACTGAGGTGCAACTAGGTTCATTGATCCCGAGATCGACGCCCCACGACTACACGCGTCAGGGCCATGAACTATGTGATCTACGGTCACAATCGATCGCTGAACCGGTACATCATCCTGACCACACGATCAGAAACCTACGACACAGGTCTAATCACACCCAAACGATCTACACGCCCGATCACAGTCGTCGGTTCCCCGATCTACGGACGATACGTGGTCTTCCTATGCGCTCATGTACCGAGCGGCGTCCGACGACCAGTGTGGCAGCGCCACCACCGGAGTACCCTCCCTCGGCGATCTACTGCTCCAACCAGAGCGTTCCCTAAACCATAAGAAAGCGGGGAAAAAGGTGAACTCAATTGAACGGTCCATACCGAGGATTGTCGATGGGGTGTTTCTAGCCGCGGTGTTAGGCGGAACTGCGTCTGTGCGATGTCGACGGCGAGCAATTGGTGAATCCTCGAGTCGCGCCCTTGCTCACAGAGGCCACGCGCACAACACCGGCACCTTAATAAATTCAACACTAGCAGCGACGCCTTAATAACGCGCGGAAGCATTTAAGAAACAAATTCATATTAAAAATAAAATCCATTAAGGGGATGAACCATCATGTTCATGCATCTCTATCACAGTGCCGACTTACTTTTGACATGTTTAGAAGTCCTACTGGCAGAGGGAGAGAAAAAGCTAGAGAAAATCTCTTCAATGCCATCAAAAGCTATAACAATACCTTCAATGCCATCAAAAAATATGTGTTTCCTTAGATACCATCAATTTTAATTTTTGATCCCTTGAATGACATTACCATCCATAAGCAGTTAAACAGCAGTTAAATATTTGTTCACAGACCAAAATACCCCTTTGTTCACAGACCACACATCATACAGAATATAGATCTAATTTGTTCACAGACCATATAGGTCATACTGGTGCACCCAAGCTACAAGTGCCCTCACAGAACCTAGAGATCTCCAGAACATACTAGATACATTATCAAGCAAAATAACGCATGCACAATGCACGCCACACAAAAGTGATAGGGATCTCAAAGTGATATGGACCAACTACAGATTCAAGTCTAGAAGCTTTCTCTTGCTCCTTGTGTGGGCAGCAGGGCTTTGCCTTTGAGGAGTTCTGCTTCTTGTAGACATTGCTGGACTATCAGGTGCCACTGAAACTTTGTTCTTCCTTGTCTTCCCTTGTGCCTTTGCCTTCCCTTTAGCCTTCTTTTTGTCTTTTGTAGGCATAGAGGTGGTAGTTGTTGTTGTACCCAAAGACAACACAGGATACTCAATAGAAGGTGCCTCTGGGTGGTTTGAGCCATGTCCAGATCTACACATGAGCAAAATTATAGCATGCAATGGTCAAAATAATATGGGAACAACAAATATTGAGCATGTACCTTTCTGGGTTTGTGCCCAAGCTAGCTGAAGCACCTTGGCTGTAATAAAAAAATTAAAATTAGTGACAAAAAGTTAAGCAACAATTTATAATGCAAGTGGAGGCATGTACAATTATAGTATAGATGCATACTTAGGTGGAAAATGCATTGTTCTAGGTGTTGATTGGAAAGGCACGATGGTGCTCTCACATGATGCTTCAATGTTTTTCTTCCTTCTCTTTGGTGGACCTCTGCATTGCATGAACAACTATGAGACATTAACAAAATCTAATAGTAACAAATGCATACAAAAACATGGGCTTACTTCTCAGCTAGCATAGCTGCTATGTCATATGGGTCACCATTCTTACAGTTATACCACCTATGGCCATATCCCTTGCAAATAGGGCACTGGTGTGACCCCTTCTTTCTTGTAGTGCTGCCACCAGCCTCTGTACAACTCTTGAACCGCTGAGTATGTCTTCTTCCAGCTGTAGACTTTAGAAGTGGTGGGTGCATGAAGAAACCATGATTAGATTCTGGCCACTGGTCCTTGTCAGGCAAGGCAGGGATTAAAGTCTGATATGCTGCTCTAAATTTTTCAACCGAGTAATACATGTCAACATATTTCTCCAATGGTTCCCTAAGAGATGTGATGAATGCAATGGCATGTTTGCAAGGAATGCCTGAGACTTGCCATTTTCTACAAGTACAAGTTCGTTCAGCTAGGTTGACTACACATTTGAAGCCACTACCACCCTTTACAGACACCTCACCAAGAATATCCCCACTCCTCTGCACTTCCATATCCAAGTTAAAGCTTTGCTCCTTTAAATCCTTCACGATGTGTGGCAGAATTATCCCTCCAATCTTTTGAGAGATTGTTCTTCTAACATCCCACTTGTCCATAATAAGTTGCCTGATCTTGTCCATCAAGTCATCTAAATTCAACCCCTTGTACTTCTTAACCCAATTGTTGAAACACTCTGCCAAATTATTGGTTACGTAATCAACCTTGCAAATGGTGCAGAATTGGCTTCTTGACCATATCCTAGTATGACATTCCTTTATGTAATTCATCGCTACAGGTTTAGCCTCATCCATTGCTTTCCAATGTTTCTCAAAGAAATATGGGCTCCATGAATAAGCTGCTGCCCAAAGATGGTCATCAAATATCTTGCCACTATACCTTTTTTTGAAGTTCATCACCAAATGTAGCATGCATTCTCTATGTTCTGCAGTTGGGAATACTTCCTTCACTCCTGCCATCACCCCTTGCCCAGCATCTGTACATATAGCTAACCCTTCTGGTGTTCCAATAGCATCTCTAAGTCTCTCCATAAACCATATCCAGTTTTCATTGGTTTCTGAGTCAATCACTCCAAAACCAACAGGGTACATCCAATTGTGTCCATCTACAGCTACTGCACATGCTAGTTGTCCCCTAAACTTTCCCGATAAAAATGTGTTGTCCACTACCAAGTATGGTCTACATCCTTTGAGAAAACCGTCTATGCATGGTTTCAAAGCAAAGAACAATCTATTGAATCTGATTTTCTCAGCTACTGTGTGATGATCAATCACTACAAAACTACCTGGGCAGCATCTTTCTACCTCTTCCTTAAATCTATATAAGTTATTGAAGCTGCTATCCCAACTACCAAATAGTTGTGTTTGGGCAAGGAGCATACCCGCATAGACTCTCTTGTAATTCACATCTATCTTATGCTTGTCCTTTATCCTCCATTGTAATTCTTTAGCGCCCAAGCTTGAATCCTCCATGAGCCAGTCCTTGACTTGTTCACAAACCCAAAATTTGGTTGCATTCTTGACGACCTTACTTCTTCTTGCACTAGAGCACGTATGTCGATGTGGATTCTTCCTTACCTACGTACAAAAATACAAGTGGTCCAAAGATCAAATGCTGCATTACAACACTAAAATAAATGACAAACAAGACATATATTACTTTTATTGTTGTATTGTCTCTCATTATAGAAGCATGCAACCTCCATCTACACCCTTCTTCCTTCTTTCTTGAACAATATGCCCTCACTCTCCCTGGGTCACTCTTTTCAATATTATACTCAAATTCAGATTTGATAGCATGTTGATTTAATGCCAACTTAAATTCTCGCATGTTGGGATATATGTTGCCTACACTCATTGGAGGGTCATTTCTGTCATAACAAAAAATAGGCATAGGTGGTATAAGATCTTTCCCAACTAACCCATCCTCTTCATCGTACTCTTCATCAGATTCAGAATCAGACTCAGAGTCACTCTCTTCACTCGCAATTTTTTCAGCAGTCAAGTAAAAGCCTTCCTCGTCAACACCAACATGTTCATTATGGGGTTCAGGATTTGCCAAATAACCATCATCGTCATTGTTATATGTGCTAGGTTCACTTGTACAAGGTTGTGTGGGAAGCTTTGCTATAGGTTCGGTTATTTGGCTCACTGGTGGTAGAGATGGACAAGCCAAAGAAGGTATGCATGGGATATCTTCTTCAGTGTAGCACCACTCTAGAACCGGGACAACATCGGTGGGCTTAGTGTATGTAATGGTCATGAGCACTATCTTGCTGCCAACATGTTTGCTAAACATTTTCAGGAGTTCTTGGTCTGTTTTAATTTGTGGGAAGGTTTTTTGGGCAACATCATAGTAAAAAACATGCACTGTCTCATTGTATCCATGCGGGTACTGATCAACAATTTCTTGAACAAGATCCTTGAAATTGCATAAATCGGAATCTACAACCTTGCTGCATTCAAAGTATGAAAAGTCCTTTCTATGCTTTTTAGGATTACCAGTAAGTCTGATTTTCAGCAAATAACTTGACTTAGGGTCCATCCTGTTCATGAATGAACCATCAAATATATGTTGCTACATCGGATTTTAAAGGTTCAAACACCATATCAAAGCACAAGAACAAGAGATCTCCAAGAACAAGTGGAATAAGAGAAGAAAAATGAAAACTCACCCAACAGGAAGCCAATCTGACGCTGCCATGACTTCTTGGCAACTGGAAATGCGTGAATCGCGGACTACAGTACCTGCCAGATGTCCGGCGTGCTGCTGCAGGCCAGGGAGATCTCCAGGCCGGGCTGCCGTTCACTACAAGATTATTGACCTTCTATGACATTTTGTTGGTATCATAAGCGTCATAGAAGGTGCGTAATTAAAGGTCTTCTGTGACGAAACATAATAAACAATGACATTCCTAAGAATATTCCTCCTTAGGAACGTCATAATTTTTTATGTTTCGTCACAGAAGACCTTTAATTACACACCTTCTGTGACGCTTATGGTACCATCAAAATGTCATAGAAGGTCAATATTCTTGTAGTGGTTGCCGCGTCGCGCGCCGCGGGCCGAGCTGCCGCCGCGCCGCGCTCCGCGGGAGCCGCAGGCCGAGCGCCGCCGCGCACGCGCTCCGCGGGAGCCGCAGGCCGAGCGCCTCCGCGCCGCGCTCCGCGGGAGCCGCAGGCCGAGCGCCGCCGCGCACGCGGTCCGCCGGGACGCCCGCGGGAGCCGCTGCTGCGCTGTGCCGTCGCCACGCTGTCTTGCTCGCCGGACGCAGATCTGGATGCGGCCTCGCCTAGGTTTCGCTGGACCTAACTATCCGTGAGCAAGGGCATAAATGGCATTTTTTTATTCAGGAGACGTTTTAACGCCGTTTAATGTCGTTTCCCTGCCGTTCTGACGTCAGTGGCATTTAAAGGATAAAAAGTTTAAAACGATGGTATTCAAGGGAATCTCTATTTTTTGATGGCATTGAAGGTATTGTTATAGTTTTTGATGGCATTAAAGAGATTTTCTCAAAAAACTAATACATGAGGGAACGATGAGAGATAAAGCCTGACTTCTATGTACCAGAGGGATAAGTGTTTTGTTGCATTTTTATCTCCGCACAACTTATTTTTCCTATGCACAAATTGCAAGTGTACAACTTTTGCGACTTGTAGAGGGCCTTCCTTGCATACAACACTAAGAGGGATCTTCTGTGACCACATACATGTTTAAGCTTATATGTATTCACTTCGTTTCAAATTAGTAGTTGTCATTCTGGCGTTGTCCTAAGTTTTATCTTTGACCATTAATTCCTACATGGTCATAGAGTTTAACAATTTGTGAACTATATATTATGAAAGTTGATAGGAGTAGGATCTGGTGGGTTGATAGGATTAGGGTTCCTACTAGGGCTGCTTGCGAGGGGCGAGAGAGAGAGGGAGACGGAGGAGGGGCAGCTATATTATCTGCGCTACAGTACCCATGTTTGAAAGGGAATTAGGCTTACACCTATTTCCTAAACTAATTTTGGTGGTTGAATTGCCCAACACAAATAATTGGACTAACTAGTTTGCTCTAGTTTATAAGTTCTACAGGTGCCAAAGGTTCACAACAAGCCAATAAAAAGACCAAGAATGGGTTCAATAAAAGAGAGCAAAGGGACAACCGAAGGCACCCTGGTCTAGCGCACCGGACAGTGTCCGGTGCACCACCGGACAGTGTTCGGTGCACCAGGGAACTCCAAGCTAAACTTCGCACCTTCGGGAAAACTCAGAGCCGCCGCGCTATAATTCACCGGACTGTCCGGTGTACACCGGACAGTGTCCGGTGCTCCAAGGGGACGCGACTCTGAACTCGCCAGTTTCGGGAATCCGCAACGGCTAGTCCGCTATAATTCACCGGACATGTCCGGTGTACACCGGACTGTTCGGTGTGACAGCGGAGCAACGGCTACTTCGGCGCCAACGGTCACCTGCAGGCGCATTAAATGCGCGCCAGAGCGCGCAGAAGTCAGGCACGCGCGAGCAGGCGCACCGAACACTCTACAGTACATGTTGATAGTCGCCTAGAGGGGGGGTGAATAGGGCGAAACTGAAATTCTCAAAAATAATCACAACTACAAGCCGGGTTAGCATTAGAGATATAATCAAGTCCGCGAGAGAGAGGGTGGAAAACAAATCGCAAGCGAATAAAGAGTGTGACACACGGATTTGTTTTACCGAGGTTCGGTTCTCGCAAACCTACTCCCCATTGAGGTGGTCACAAAGACCGGGTCTCTTTCAACCCTTTCCCTCTCTCAAACGGTCCCTCGAACCGAGTGAGCTTTCTCTTATCAATCACTTGGAACACAAAGTTCCTACAAGGACCACCACAAGATTGGTGTCTCTTGCCTCAATTACAAGTGAGTTTGATCGCAATAAAGAATCAAGAAAGAAGAAAGCAATCCAAGCGCAAGAGCTCGAAAGAACACAAGCAAATCTCTCTCGCTAGTCACTAAAGCTTTGTGTGGAATTTGGGAGAGGATTTGATCTCTTGAATGTGTCTAGAATTGAATGCCTAGCTCTTGTAAGTGGTTGGAAGTGTGAAAACTTGGATGCAATGAATGGTGGGTGGTTGGGGGTATTTATAGCCCCAACCACCAAACTAGCCGTTTGGTGGGGCTGACTGTCGTATGATGCACCGGACAGTCCGGTGCACACCGGACATGTCCGGTGTGCCAGCCACGTCACCAAAGTCGTTGGGTTCCGACCATTGGAGCTCTGTCTTCTGGGCCTGCCTGGATGTCCGGTGGCGCACCGGACATGTACTGTAGAGTGTCCGGTGCGCCAGTGTGGGCGTGCCTGACTTCTGCGCGCGCTGGCGCGCATTTAATGCGCTGCAGGTAGCCGTTGGCGCCGAAATATCCGTTGCTCCGTTGTCACACCGGATAGTCCGGTGCACACCGGACATGTCCGATGAATTATAGTGGACTAGCCGTTGGAGATTCCCGAAGCTGGCGAGTTCCGGAGGCGCCGTTCCTTGGAGCACCGGACACTGTCCGGTGTACACCGGACAGTCCGGTGAATTATAGCGGAGCGCCTCTGGATTTTCTTGAAGGTGACGAGTTTGAGTTGGAGTCCTCTGGTGCACCAGACACTGTCCGGTGGTGCACCGGACACTGTCCGGTGGCACATCGGACAGTCCGGTGCGCCAGACCAGAGGTGCCTTCGGTTGTCCCTTTGCTCTTTTGTTGAACCCAATACTTGGTCTTTTTATTGGCTAAGTGGAACCTTTGGCACCTGTATAACTTGTACACTAGAGCAAACTAGTTGGTCCAATTATTTGTGTTGGGCAATTCAACCACCAAAAACATTTAGGAACTAGGTGTGAGCCTAATTCCCTTTCAATCTCCCCCTTTTTGGTGATTGATGCCAACACAAACCAAACCAAATATGGAAGTACATAATTGAACTAGCTTGCAAAATGTAAGTGCAAAGGTTGCTTGGAATTGAGCCAATTCAAATACTTATAAGATGTGCATGGATTGTTTCTTTCATTCTTAATATTTTGGACCACTCTTGCACCACATGTTTTGTTTTTGCAAATTCTTTTGTAAATCCTTTTCAAGGTTCTTTTGCAAATAGTCAAAGGTAAATGAATAAGATTTTGCGAAGCATTTTCAAGATTTGAAATTTTCTCCCCTTGTTTCAAATGCTTTTCCTTTGACTAAACAAAACTCCCCCTAAATGAAATTCACCTCATAGTGTTCAAGAGGGTTTTGATATATCAATTTTGAAATGCTACTTTCTCCCCCTTTTGAACACAATAAGATACCAATTTGAAAAACCCTTATAAAATTAGGTGGTGGTGCGGTCCTTTTGCTTTAGGCCAATACTTTCTCCCCCTTTGGCATTAATCGCCAAAAATGGAGTCATTAGAGCCCTAGAATTACTTTCTTCCCCTTTGGTCATAAATAAAAGAGTGAAGATTATACCAAAGACGGAGTCCTTTTGCTTTGAACTCTCCCAAAAAAACGGAGACATGCGTGGAGCGTCGGCGAAGAATGAGTTGCGGAGTGGAAGCCTTTTGTCTTCGCCGAAGACTCTAATTCCCTTTCAATATACCTATGACTTGGTTTGAAATTCACTTGAAAACACATTAGTCATAGCACATGAAGGAAATATGATTAAAGGTATATAAATGAGCTATGTGTGCAAATTAACAAAAGAAGTTCCTAGAATCAAGAATATTTAGCTCATGCCTAAGTTTGTTAAAAGTTTGTTCATCTAGTGGCTTGGTAAAGATATCGGCTAATTGATCTTTAGTATTAATGTATGAAATCTCGATATCTCCCTTTTGTTGGTGATCCCATAAAAAGTGATACCGAATGGCTATGTGTTTAGTGCGGCTATGCTCGACGGGATTATCCGCCATTTTGATTGCACTCTCATTATCACATAGAAGAGGAACTTTGGTTAATTTGTAACCATATTCCCTAAGGGTTTGCCTCATCCAAAGTAGTTGCGCGCAACAATGGCCTGCGACAATGTACTCGGCTTCGGCGGTGGAAAGAGCAACGGAATTTTGCTTCTTTAAAGCCCAAGACACCAAGGATCTTCCCAAGAACTGGCAAGTCCCCGATGTGCTCTTTCTATTGATTTTACACCCCGCCCAATCGGCATCCGAATAACCAATCAAATCAAATGTGGATCCCCTAAGATACCAAAGCCCAAACTTAGGAGTATAAACTAAATATCTCAAGATTCGTTTTACGGCCTTAAGGTGAGCTTCCTTAGGGTCGGCTTGGAATCTTGCACACATGCATACGGAAAGCATAATATCCGGTCGAGATGCACATAAATAGAGTAAAGATCCTATCATCGACCGGTATACCTTTTGATCGACGGATTTACCTCCCTCGTCGAGGTCGAGATGCCCATTGGTTCCCATGGGTGTCTTGATGGGTTTGGCATCCTTCATTCCAAACTTGGTTAGAATATCTTGAGTATACTTCGTTTGGCTTAGGAAGGTGCCCTCTTGGAGTTGCTTCACTTGAAATCCTAAGAAGTACTTCAACTCCCCCGTCATAGACATCTCGAATTTTTGTGTCATGATCCTGCTGAATTCTTCACATGTAGACTCGTTAGTAGACCCAAATATAATATCATCAACATAAATTTGGCATACGAACAAATCGTTTTCAAGTGTTTTGGTAAAGAGTGTAGGATCGGCCTTTTCAACTTTGAATCCATTTGAAATAAGGAAATCTCTAAGGCATTCATACCATGCTCTCGGGGCTTGCTTGAGCCCATAAAGCGCCTTAGAGAGCTTATAGACATGGTTAGGATACTCACTGTCTTCAAAGCCGGGAGGTTGCTCAACATAGACCTCTTCCTTGATTGGTCCATTGAGGAAGGCACTCTTCACATCCATTTGGTAAAGCTTGAAGCCATGGTAAGTAGCATAGGCCAATAATATACGAATTGACTCAAGCCTAGCTACGGGTGCATAGGTTTCACCAAAATCCAAACCTTCGACTTATGAATACCCTTTGGCCACGAGTCGAGCTTTGTTCCTTGTCACCACACCATGCTCATCTTGCTTGTTGCGCAAGACCCACTTGGTTCCTACAACATTTTGGTTAGGACGTGGAACTAAATGCCATACCTCATTCCTAGTGAAGTTGTTGAGCTCCTCTTGCATTGCCACCACCCAATCCGAATCTTGAAGTGCTTCCTCTACCCTGTGTGGCTCAATAGAGGAAACAAAAGAGTAATTCTCACAAAAATGTGCAACACGAGATCTAGTGGTTACCCCCTTATGAATGTCGCCGAGGATGGTGTCGACGGGGTGATCTCGTTGGATTGCTTGGTGGACTCTTGGGTGTGGCGGTCTTTGTTCTTCATCCTCCTTGTCTTGATCATTTGCATCTCCCCCTTGATCATTGTCGTCATTTTGAGGTGGCTCATTTGCTTGATCTTCTACTTCATCATCTTGAGCTTCATCCTCATTTTGAGTCGGTGGAGATGCTTGCGTGGAGGAGGATGGTTGATCTTGTGCATTGGGAGGCTCTTCGGATTCCTTAGGACATACATCCCCAATGGACATGTTCCTTAGCGCGATGCACGGAGCCTGTTCTTCACCTATCTCATCAAGATCAACTTGCTCTACTTGAGAGCCATTAGTTTCATCAAACACAACGTCACAAGAAACTTCAACAAGTCCTGAGGACTTGTTAAAGACTCTATATGCCCTTGTGTTTGAGTCATATCCTAGTAAAAAGCCTTCTACAGTTTTAGGAGCAAATTTAGATTTTCTTTCTCTAAGTTATGCTCGGCAATTTTAGCATCTAATTTTGCTATATGATCATTTTGTTGTTTAATTAAAGACATGTGATCATGAATAGCATTAATATCAACATCTCTACATCTAGTACAAATAGATACATGCTCAATGACAGATGTAGAGGGTTTGCAAGATTTTAATTCTACAACCTTAGCATGTAATATATCATTCTCACTTCTAAGGTTAGAAATAGTAATATTGCAAACATCAAAATCTTTAGCATTAGCAAGCATTTTTTCATTTTCAATCCTAAGGCTAGAAATAGAAACATTTAACGCATCAATCCTAGCAAGTAAATTAACGTTATCATCTCTAGGATTGGAAGTTGAAACATTACAAACATGAGAATCAACCTTAGCTAACAAATTAGCATTTTCATTTCTAAGGTTGTCAATAGTTTCATGGCAAGAACTTAGCTCACTAGAAAGTTTTTTACATTTTTCTACTTCTAGAGCGTACGCATTTTTGACCTTAACATGTTTCTTATTTTCTTTAATAAGGAAGTCCTCTTGGGTGTCCAAGAGATCATCCTTCTCATGAATAGCACTAACCAATTCATTAAGTTTCTCTTTTTGTTGCATGTTGAGGTTGGCAAAAAGAGTGTGTAAGTTATCTTCCTCATCACTAGCATTTTCATCACTAGAAGAATCATATCTAGTGGAGGATTTAGATTTAACCTTCTTCTTTTTGCCGTCCTTTGCCATGAGGCACTTGTGGCCGACGTTGGGGAAGAGAAGGCCTTTGGTGATGGCGATGTTGGCGGCGTCCTCGGCGTCGGAGGAGTCGCTAGAGCTTTCGTCGGAGTCCCACTCCCGACAAACATGGGCATCACCGCCCTTCTTCTTGTAGTACCTCTTCTTTTCTCTCCTCTTGCCCTTCTTGTCGTCGCCCTTGTCACTGTCACTAGATATTGGACATTTTGCAATAAAATGACCGGGCTTACCACATTTGTAGCACACTTTCTTGGAGCGGGGTTTGTAGTCCTTACCCCTCCTTTGTTTGAGGATTTGACGGAAGCTCTTGATGATGAGCGCCATCTCCTCATTGTCGAGCTTGTAAGCGTTGATGGGTTGTCTACTCGATGTAGACTCCTCTTTCTTCTCCTCCGTCGCCTTGAATGCGACCGGTTGTGCTTCGGGTGTGGAGGAGGTGCCTTGCTCGATGATTTTCTTTGAGCCCTTAATCATTAGCTCAAAGCTCACAAATTTTCCTATAACTTCCTCGGGAGACATTAGCTTATATCTAGGATCACCTCGAATTAATTGAACTTGTGTAGGGTTAAGAAATACGAGGGATCTAAGAATAACCTTGACCATCTCATGGTCATCCCATTTTTCGCTCCTGAGGTTGCGCACTTGGTTCACTAAGGTCTTCAAGCGGTTGTACATAGCTTGTGGATCCTCCCCTTGGTGAAGCAAGAAGCGACCGAGCTCCCCCTCGATCGTTTCCCGCTGTCACACCCGGGTTTTAGGGGCACCAAGACCCGGGCGCGAACATAAACACCAGATATGCTGGGACCAAGTCTCACACATATGATGTATAGTGGCACAGGATCGAATGTCACATCTTTATATATAACAGGAGTTCTATACAAAATAAATAATTACATTATAAGGAGACAACAGACCAGCAACCCAAAGTTGACTGGGAGACGACGACCTAGACCTCTCACGAACACATCGCAGCATCCTCCAAGCGCCTCATCCTGTGGTACCTGTTCTTGACCTGTGTGGGGGGGGGTGTGAGACAGCAAGAGTGAGCTCACATACGTTCATCGCTCAACAAGTTGTGGGGAATAATGTGCATGAACTCGCCAAAGGTGGGAGCTCACGTGAAGTGTAAGGCTTACCAAAGAGGATGGTTAGAGCTGAGCATGGCTTTTAAAGTTGGTCAAAATTTTATTAGCAATTACTAAGTATAAGTAAATACCAACCCAATTAAGCAGTAGAACAAAAGTATCAACATCACCTGCGATGCAATGCATATGACAAATTGATTTTAAGTTCCATAAATTAATCATGTGAGTGTCCGAGCTGCTCATGACCGTGAGCACGGCTAGTATACCAGTTTTACACTCTGCAGAGGTTGCGCATCTTTACCCACAAGTCATGTTACCTATCTGCCAAGGGATCGCGACTTCCCATACACCTCTACCGAGGAGGCGAGGCAGGGTAACACTACGAGGCCTTTACAAAGTTCCACTAGCTTCAGAAAACCCGCTACAGTTTATAGGAAGCTCCAATGCAGGAATCCCTTGCAGGACCGCCATCGCAGCAAAATCCTCCCGAGGGCCTCCCTACACTGACCACTCCCCTACTGCCCTTGCCCCTTTCGGGTAAGGTAGTCTTCCACTAGCTTTCCTAATTAATCGGCCAAGGGCGTCCCATTAAACCCTTGTGGTAGCACTGTTTTCCCGGGTGGTTCTCCATGTTCCAATTAACATAATGATCTTATCATGAACAGTAAATAGCAACTGATAACAAAAGTATGAATAATATGTATCTCAATGCCCAAATCCACTTATAGCACTAGCAAGTACTACCCAGAAAGTTTAGTGGTAAACAAGGCATAAAGATAGACAAACTAGGGTAACCTATTAGGTCCCATCAAATTAACCTATGCAGATCATTATGATTAATTAGAACATGAGTGGGTAAAAGAAGTGATCAAGGGCACAACTTGCCTGGGACTTGAGATTCCAGGTACCAGGATGATCTTCAGATGACATGCGTCCTCACTACTAAACATATCAATACAGACAAACATGGTATAGGCAAAAATTAACATTACACCAAACATAAGAATAAACTACATAATAATAATCTACATATTATAATAAGATCAAAGGAACGAGAATCATTAATTTTGAAGTTATAGATTTTAAGTTATGGATTTCCAAATATTCTAGGTGTTTTGTACAAGATTAATTAGGATATCAATTTTAATATGGCTTTCATGTCAAAACAGTGACACAAAATGATAAACAATATTATTACAAAATTATAGGAACTGGAATGGATCAATTTGGACTTAATATGAATTTTCTATGAATTATACAAGTTTCTAGCATTTATTTTCTCATTAAAAATCATTTTCTAATTACTTTTACTGGATTTTCTAATTCTCTAGACTGGGCGCATAAATATCATAAACTACAGGGGCAAGAGCGCAAAAGTGTCTGAGACTCAGCCACCTCCGCGCAGGATGGCGGGTTTATAACAATAAAACCTAGGGACTCTTTTGTAAGTTGGGACGATGAAGGGGTATGGGTGAATATCTGCCGTCCGATCAGATTCAACGACACAGATTAGAAGTTACCCATACCGAACCGGTATGCAATCCGAGCCACCCAACGAGCGATTGACGTCCTAGATTTAAAATAATCTAGAAACGATGTCGTCCGTCCGCCCGCGATCAGTGGCCCAGATCTTAACTCAACGAATCGTCTTTCCCTGCTAATCACAACCGTTCAAACTACATCTAGCGACCGCAACATCTCCAACCCGGGATCTAATCTAAACCGTTGATAGCTGACTGAACGGCCAGGGGCCATCTTCTTCCTTTGCCCCGGTCGAACACTGCGCCGACAAGCTAGCCCACGACGGTGCCCATGGTCGTGATTTTCGATCCGGCGCCCCGAGGCTCCAATCCCTGATTTACTCTACTCTATACGCAGAGAAGGTGAAGTAGAAAGCCTTGGATGACTTCATACCTCAGGCCGAGCGCCAGGAAGGATTGACCACGCGACGAGGCGGTCCTGCGGCGGAGTTGGATCTCCGGTGAGAAATCCGACCACCAGCAGCAGTCCCCGAACCCCGAAATCACCTCTAACACAATCCGTGGAGCAAGGCAAATCAAGATGTAGACCTCATCCCTGGGTTCGCGACGTCGAGCAAGCAGGCCACGCAGCCCTGCGGCTAGGCGGCGATGTTGTTTCCCTCCGAGCAATCTAGGCTACCCATGGATCCCATCTTTCTGTGTGAAGTCACGACTAGCTCACCCACGACCGAGGGAAGCACCATACCCCGAGCAGCAACCAGCGAGCAAAGAATCTGGACACGAATTCGGAGTCCAGTTCTCTGAGCCCCGCGGTTCGCTCAGTACTGGTGTCCCCATCAAATCCCGGCACGGCATGGGGGTCCAAGGGGGCGGCTCAACCTTTATAGCACGGCGATGGATCGGATTCCGAAATCAGTGCCGATTTGAGGGGGGGGGGAATTGGTTGGAGGAATGCGAGGTACGCGCGTTTCTGTTACGAACGATGCAACGGAGAAGGAGGAGCTGACCTTGCGGCCCCACTGGTCAGCAGCGCAGCGCGCGACAGGTAGTGGGCTGGGGCAAACGGGCTGCGCGGTGGGAAACGGTATTGGGCCGAGGGGGTGTGGCGCAGACTGGGCTGACTGAGTGAATTCGGTCCAGCATCAGGTTTGTTCCATCCTTTCTTTTCTATTTCTATTTTTTTATTTCTTATTTCAAATCCAATTCAAACCATGTTTAAATTCTAAATTTCAAATTTATGCACAAGAAAAACTCCACATGATGCACAATTTCTTCATAATATTTATTTATTCAGTTATTTTATTTAGGCTAGGTTTTCAACATGAAGTACACACACCACATTATTATTTTGAGTGTTAAGCTGGATTAAAGGTATATTCAAAAAAAAAGTATCCCTTTGTTTTGATAGGAACATTTTCCAATGTCTACTCTTTATTAGGATTTATTTTAACTATTGTTATTTTATTATGATCATTTATCTTTAAAAGGGTGAATTATAAAGTTCAATTATTTATCAAGGGTAATTTGCTCAGATTTCTTCTCTCAATCCCAAATCTAGAATTTGGGTGTTACAAATCCTACCCCCCTTAACAAAAATCTCGTCCTCGAGATTTGTAAGAAAAGGGATATAAAAGAATTGGTTTGTGATTTTAGCCTTTACTTTCTAATTCATTCAAAAATTCAGAGTCTCACATTTTTTTAGTCCATAGTGGGTGATTAGGAGAGCATAGGTATACGTAGGTACAATAATATATTATGTAGGATAAAATGTGGGTAGGTCAGGGCAGGAATAGCCTAGGGCAAGACAGTTTATGGTGAGAAAGGACTCCTTGTTGGGTGGTCATGCCTCTGATGATCGAGTTTGACTTCTCTCCTTCCTTGACGAGGTTGATCCTTTTCCTTTTCCAATCTTGCTCTTTGGTGTCTCTATCCGGGATTGGTACAAGAGGCTAAGATAGATCTGTTATGTAGGTCAGGTTGTTGGATATAGCCGAGTTGATTTAAGTGACCAATTTAGTCTTAAGTGTATGGACTTATCCTTTGTGCATTAAGTAACCCTCACTAGATTAGATCATACTAGATTAGATAGGATCTAGATTAGATTAGATATGACTAGATAAGATCTATTTATTTTAGGCTAGATCATGGTTGTTACTGTAGAGTGGGATATGTATGCCTATTAGAACAAGATAAATCCATAAGGATAAGGTAGAATCTTTTGAGGTCAGTTAGATCTATTAGGGTGACATAATTTTTTTAAGATAAGATGAGTCTATTAAGATAAGAAAGAATCTTTCAAGACAAGATGGAGCTATTAGGCTAGATATACTTTTAATGGGGGACATTCTTAGTTTGTATAGTCATCTTATGATTTATTTATTTATATTTATGCCTATACGTATATGTAGATGTAATTGTGGACATTACTCCACAACTCATCACACTCAATCAAAGATCCAAATCAGACAAGTATCATAAGAACAAGCATTAAAGCACATGGATATGTATAAAAATAGTTTTGTTTTTGGTTCCTAAGATTAGGTATCCTATTCCTAAAGGTCACTTTAGGCACAGCATTTCAAAGTGTGAAATCCACATTTGTCTTTAGAAAACAAAGGTAAGAATAATCAGAGTAAAGCGGAAATAGATGAGAAAAGATTAAGAAAAGTTTAGAAAGAATCAGAGTAGCAAAGGTAAGTAGACAATGGTTGTCCAGTTCTATCTAGGTTTTGTCCTACAGTCAACATTCCTCTGATACCACTTCTGTCACACCCGGGTTTTAGGGGCACCAAGACCCGGGCGCGAACATAAACACCAGATATGCTGGGACCAAGTCTCACACATATGATGTATAGTGGCACAGGATCGAATGTCACATCTTTATATATAACAGGAGTTCTATACAAAATAAATAATTACATTATAAGGAGACAACAGACCAGCAACCCAAAGTTGACTGGGAGACGACGGCCTAGACCTCTCACGAACACATCGCAGCATCCTCCAAGCGCCTCATCCTGTGGTACCTGTTCTTGACCTGTGTGGGGGGGTGTGAGACAGCAAGAGTGAGCTCACATACGTTCATCGCTCAACAAGTTGTGGGGAATAATGTGCATGAACTCGCCAAAGGTGGGAGCTCACGTGAAGTGTAAGGCTTACCAAAGAGGATGGTTAGAGCTGAGCATGGCTTTTAAAGTTGGTCAAAATTTTATTAGCAATTACTAAGTATAAGTAAATACCAACCCAATTAAGCAGTAGAACAAAAGTATCAACATCACCTGCGATGCAATGCATATGACAAATTGATTTTAAGTTCCATAAATTAATCATGTGAGTGTCCGAGCTGCACATGACCGTGAGCACGGCTAGTATACCAGTTTTACACTCTGCAGAGGTTGCGCATCTTTACCCACAAGTCATGTTACATATCTGCCAAGGGATCGCGACTTCCCATACACCTCTACCGAGGAGGCGAGGCAGGGTAACACTACGAGGCCTTTACAAAGTTCCACTAGCTTCAGAAAACCCGCTACAGTTTATAGGAAGCTCCAATGCAGGAATCCCTTGCAGGACCGCCATCGCAGCAAAATCCTCCCGAGGGCCTCCCTACACTGACCACTCCCCTACTGCCCTTGCCCCTTTCGGGTAAGGTAGTCTTCCACTAGCTTTCCTAATTAATCGGCCAAGGGCGTCCCATTAAACCCTTGTGGTAGCACTGTTTTCCCGGGTGGTTCTCCATGTTCCAATTAACATAATGATCTTATCATGAACAGTAAATAGCAACTGATAACAAAAGTATGAATAATATGTATCTCAATGCCCAAATCCACTTATAGCACTAGCAAGTACTACCCAGAAAGTTTAGTGGTAAACAAGGCATAAAGATAGACAAACTAGGGTAACCTATTAGGTCCCATCAAATTAACCTATGCAGATCATTATGATTAATTAGAACATGAGTGGGTAAAAGAAGTGATCAAGGGCACAACTTGCCTGGGACTTGAGATTCCAGGTACCAGGATGATCTTCAGATGACATGCGTCCTCACTACTAAACATATCAATACAGACAAACATGGTATAGGCAAAAATTAACATTACACCAAACATAAGAATAAACTACGTAATAATAATCTACATATTATAATAAGATCAAAGGAACGAGAATCATTAATTTTGAAGTTATAGATTTTAAGTTATGGATTTCCAAAGATTCTAGGTGTTTTGTACAAGATTAATTAGGATATCAATTTTAATATGGCTTTCATGTCAAAACAGTGACACAAAATGATAAACAATATTATTACAAAATTATAGGAACTGGAATGGATCAATTTGGACTTAATATGAATTTTCTATGAATTATACAAGTTTCTAGCATTTATTTTCTCATTAAAAATCATTTTCTAATTACTTTTACTGGATTTTCTAATTCTCTAGACTGGGCGCATAAATATCATAAACTACAGGGGCAAGAGCGCAAAAGTGTCTGAGACTCAGCCACCTCCGCGTAGGATGGCGGGTTTATAACAATAAAACCTAGGGACTCTTTTGTAAGTTGGGACGATGAAGGGGTATGGGTGAATATCTGTCGTCCGATCAGATTCAACGACACAGATTAGAAGTTACCCATACCGAACCGGTATGCAATCCGAGCCACCCAACGAGCGATTGACGTCCTAGATTTAAAATAATCTAGAAACGATGCCGTCCGCCCGCCCGCGATCAGTGGCCCAGATCTTAACTGAACGAATCGTCTTTCCCTGCTAATCACAACCGTTCAAACTACATCTAGCGGCCGCAACATCTCCAACCCGGGATCTAATCTAAACCGTTGATAGCTGACTGAACGGCCAGGGGCCATCTTCTTCCTTTGCCCCGGTCGAACACTGCGCCGACAAGCTAGCCCACGACAGTGCCCATGGTCGTGATTTTCGATCCGGCGCCCCAAGGCTCCAATCCCTGATTTACTCTACTCTATACGCAGAGAAGGTGAAGTAGAAAGCCTTGGATGACTTCATACCTCAGGCCGAGCGCCAGGAAGGATTGACCACGCGACGAGGCGGTCCTGCGGCGGAGTTGGATCTCCGGTGAGAAATCCGACCACCAGCAGCAGTCCCCGAACCCCGAAATCACCTCTAACACAATCCGTGGAGCAAGGCGAATCAAGATGTAGACCTCATCCCTGGGTTCACGACGTCGAGCAAGCAGGCCACGCAGCCCTGCGGCTAGGCGGCGATGTTGTTTCCCTCCGAGCAATCTAGGCTACCCATGGATCCCATCTTTCTGTGTGAAGTCACGACTAGCTCACCCACGACCGAGGGAAGCACCATACCCCGAGCAGCAACCAGCGAGCAAAGAATCTGGACACGAATTCGGAGTCCAGTTCTCTGAGCCCCGCGGTTCGCTCAGTACTGGTGTCCCCATCAAATCCCGGCACGGCATGGGGGTCCAAGGGGGCGGCTCAACCTTTATAGCACGGCGATGGATCGGATTCCGAAATCATTGCCGATTTGAGGGGGGGGAATTGGTTGGAGGAATGCGAGGTACGCGCGTTTCTGTTACGAACGATGCAACGGAGAAGGAGGAGCTGACCTTGCGGCCCCACTGGTCAGCAGCGCAGCGCGCGACAGGTAGTGGGCTGGGGCAAACGGGCTGCGCGGTGGGAAACGGTATTGGGCCGAGGGGGTGTGGCGCAGACTGGGCTGACTGAGTGAATTCGGTCCAGCATCAGGTTTGTTCCATCCTTTCTTTTCTATTTCTATTTTTTTATTTCTTATTTCAAATCCAATTCAAACCATGTTTAAATTCTAAATTTCAAATTTATGCACAAGAAAAACTCCACATGATGCACAATTTCTTCATAATATTTATTTATTCAGTTATTTTATTTAGGCTACGTTTTCAACATGAAGTACACACACCACATTATTATTTTGAGTGTTAAGCTGGATTAAAGGTATATTAAAAAAAAGTATCCCTTTGTTTTGATAGGAACATTTTCCAATGTCTACTCTTTATTAGGATTTATTTTAACTATTGTTATTTTATTATGATCATTTATCTTTAAAAGGGTGAATTATAAAGTTCAATTATTTATCAAGGGTAATTTGCTCAGATTTCTTCTCTCAATCCCAAATCTAGAATTTGGGTGTTACACCCGCTTGGTGATCTTTGTCACCTCGTCTCCTTCGTGCGCGGTCTTGAGTACGTCCCAAATTTCCTTCGCACTTTTTAACCCTTGCACCTTATTATACTCCTCTCGACTTAGAGAGGCGAGGAGTATAGTAGTGGCTTGGGAGTTAAAGTGGTGAATTTGGGCCGCCTCGTCCGAGTCGTAGTCTTCATCCCCCACGGATGGTACCTGTACACCAAACTCAACAACATTCCATATGCTTGTGTGGAGTGAGGTTAGATGATGCCTCATTTTGTCACTCCACATATTATAATCTTCACCGTCAAAAACCGGTGGTTTGCCTAATGGAACGGAGAGTAAAGGAGTACGCTTTGAAACATGGGGATAGCGTAGAGGAATCTTACTATACTTCTTGCGCTCTTGGCGCTTAGAAGTAACGGACGGTGCATCGGAGTCGGAGGTCGATGGTGATGAAGAGTCGGTCTCGTAGTAGACCACTTTCCTCATCCTCTTGTGTTTGTCGCCTCTCCGATCCGACTTGTGGGAAGAGGATTTCTTCTCCTTCCCCTTCCCTTTGTTGGAGGAGCTTTTCTTCTCCTTCCTCTTGTTGCGGGACTCTTCCGATGAAGTTGACCCGTGGCTTGTAGCGGGCTTGTCGCCGGTCTCCATCTCCCTCTTGGCGAGTTCTCCCGACATCACTTCGAGCGGTTAGGCTCTAATGAAGCACCGGGCTCTGATACCAATTGATAGTCGCCTAGAGGGGGGGTGAATAGGGCGAAACTGAAATTCTCAAAAATAATCACAACTACAAGCCGGGTTAGCGTTAGAAATATAATCAAGTCCGCGAGAGAGAGGGTGGAAAACAAATCGCAAGCGAATAAAGAGTGTGACACACGGATTTGTTTTACCGAGGTTTGGTTCTCGCAAACCTACTCCCCGTTGAGGTGGTCACAAAGACCGGGTCTCTTTCAACCCTTTCCCTCTCTCAAACGGTCCCTCGGACCGAGTGAGCTTTCTCTTATCAATCACTTGGAACACAAAGTTCCTACAAGGACCACCACAAGATTGGTGTCTCTTGCCTCAATTACAAGTGAGTTTGATTGCAATAAAGAATCAAGAAAGAAGAAAGCAATCCAAGCGCAAGAGCTCGAAAGAACACAAGCAAATCTCTCTCGCTAGTCACTAAAGCTTTGTGTGGAATTTGGGAGAGGATTTGATCTCTTGAATGTGTCTAGAATTGAATGCCTAGCTCTTGTAAGTGGTTGGAAGTGTGAAAACTTGGATGCAATGTGTTGGGACCATGCTTCGTCGCCGAAGGTCCTGCAGGAAGAAACAGCTCCGGCTGAAGCTGTCTGCACGTGATGACCGAAGGTTGCTGTTCATGAAGCTTCGGAATTGCAAACCGACTTAAAAGTAGAATGACCTTTTAGTCCATAAGTGTTTGAGTCATTGTTGTAAACTTTTATGAGGGACATGATTGTAATTCCTCACAGGTTATGTCCTGTGCCTATAAATAGTGAACAGTATTCCTTTACTGTTCACGCATTCCTGTAATTGCAATCGCATCACTCGGGAATTACTCTTTGCCAAGGCAGAGGTATAAATGTATCTAATATTCTATTTGAATACATCAAGTTTATATAATATGTAAATGATGTTAGTTACTTATAATTTGCTTGTCTTTAATGCTTTATATCTCACATTATTTTATATAATCTCTGAGAGTTTAATTACGAAGATTCAACCTTCGTAATTGTATTGCAATAACCTTCGTCCGAAGTTCATTAAATCCTTGAGGAAATAATGATTCAGCGAGCGAAGGGTATCAACATTTAACATTTTATGTTGCCTTGTTCTTAATTCATAGCATTTGAGAACAAGTCCCCAACATTGGCGCCCACCTCCGGTAAACTCACTTCCACTTTTCTGAGCTGATGGCTTCGTTCAACATTCAAGACGGAGCTGCTTCGGCTCCGAAGCTGGTACTCCCGATAACAGGCGGTTCATGTTCAGAGCCAGCCAACAAGAAGCAGAAGAAGGAAGCACAAAGAAGGGTACAGCATGTCGGGGTGCAAGGACCCTTCATCAAGTCAAGATGGTCTCACATTCCTATTACCTTCTCTCAAGAGGACCTTCAACTCAAGGATTACCCACACAATGATGCTATGGTTATCTCTTGTGTTATCAAAGGATTTCTGGTCCACAATATTTTGGTTGATATAGGCAGTGCAGCTGATATCATATTTGCTAAGGCCTTCAGACAGATGCAAGAGCCCGAAGATAAAATTCTTGATGCCACACATCCCCTCTGTGGCTTCGGAGGAAGGCAGATTGTAGCACTCGGCAAAATCTCAATGTCAGTGGCCTTCGGATTCATCAACAACACAAGGACTGAACAAGTTATGTTTGATATCGTTGACATGGAGTACCCTTACAATGCAATCATTGGTCGTGGTACTCTTAATGCCTTCGAAGCAATTCTGCATCCAGCTTATCTTTGCATGAAGATACCTTCGGACCAAGGGCCCATTGCTATTCATGGAAGTCAAGAAGCCGCCAGAAGGGCCGAAGGAAATTGGACAGACTCAAAAGCAATCCATAATATAGATGGAACTGAAGCTTGTGAGCAATACAAGTTCAGAAGGGAAAAAGCTGCTTCGGCTGATCAGCCGAAACCCATGCTCTTATGTGAGGATATAGCAGAGCAGAAGGTGCTATTGGGATCTCAATTGTCCGAAGAGCAGGAGAAAACCTTAATAAGGTTTTTGTTCAACAATAAAGATGTTTTTGCTTGGTCAGCTAATGATCTTTGCGGAGTTAACAGGGATGTTATCGAGCACTCACTCAATGTTGATCCATCCTTCAAACCCAGGAAACAGAGGCTTCGGAAGATGTCTAATGACAAGGCCGAAGGTGCTCGGAATGAAGTGAAAAGACTCCTCAGTGCCAGAGTTATTAGAGAGGTAAAATACCCAGAATGGTTGGCTAACACTGTTATGGTGAAGAAGGCCAATGGTAAATGGAGAATGTGTATCGATTATACTGACCTTAATAAAGCCTGTCCGAAGGACGAGTTTCCATTGCCAAGGATAGATTCCTTAGTTGATGCAGCAGCTTCATCAGAGCTCATGAGTTTGCTGGATTGCTATTCAGGCTATCATCAAATATGGATGAAGAAGGAAGATGAACCAAAAACCAGCTTCATAACCCCTAGTGGGACATATTGCTACCTTCGGATGCCTGAGGGGCTTAAAAATGCTGGAGGGAGTTTCAGCAGGATGACAGCGAAGGTCCTTCACTCTCAGATAGAAAGGAATGTGCTAACTTATGTTGATGATATCATCGTAAAAAGCACGAAGCAAGATAACCACATTGCTGATTTGCAGGAGACCTTCGCAAATTTTAGACAGGCTGGTCTAAAGTTGAATCCAGAAAAATGTGTCTTCGGAGTAAAGAAGGGGAAATTTCTCGGTTGCCTAGTCTCAACAAAGGGAATTGAGGCTAACCCAAGTAAAATCGAAGCTATACTTCGAATGGAACCACCAAGTACAAAAAAGGGGGCTCAAAGATTGACAGGAAGGCTGGCATCTCTCAATAGATTCATATCCAGATCAGCAGAGAGAAACTTACCATTCTTCGAAGTGCTGAAGTCAGCCGAGGTCTTTCAATGGGGACCGATCCAGCAAAAGGCCTTTGAAGAGCTGAAACAGTATTTGATAGATCTAACAACATTAACTCCACCTACGCCAGGTGCTCCTTTGTTATTATATGTGGCAGCTTCGCACTCAGCGGTAAGTGCAGCACTTGTTCAGGAGAAGCTTGAAGGCCAAGTTAAGAGGCAGGCCCCAATATATTTTGTATCCGAGGTTCTTAGTTTATCAAAGAAAAATTATACAGAGTTGGAGAAGGTACTGTATGCTGTTTTGATGGCCTCCAGAAAGCTTCGGCACTATTTTCAAGCTTACAACATAATTGTTCCTTCTTCACAACCTCTGAAGGACATTATGAGGAACCGAGAAGCTACTGGAAGGATTGGAAAATGGGCTGCAGAGCTCAATGAATTTTGTATTGATTATGTTCATAGATCTTCGATTCAGTCCCAGGCGTTAGCAGACTTCATTACTGACTGGACGCCAGGGGCTCAGGAGGAAGAAACAAATAAAGACGCCGAAGCATGGACAGTGTTTTGCGATGGGTCTTGGGGAACCTTCGGAGCAGGAGCGACTGCTGTGTTGGTTTCACCTTCCAAAGTTAAAACTTGTTATGCGGCAAGACTTGATTTTAGTTGCACAAATAACATCGCCGAGTATGAAGCTCTGCTTTTGGGTCTTCGGAAACTAAAGGCAATGGGAATCCGAAGGGCCATTCTTAAAACTGATTCTCAAGTTATTTCTGGTCATATTGACAAAAGTTACAAAGCAAGAGACCCGAAGCTTGAAAGGTATCTAGATACAGTCCGAAGGATTGAGGCTTCCTTCGAAGGTTTCTCTGTCAAAAATATTCCTCGTGGAGAAAATGAATACGCTGATCTATTGGCTAAGTCAGCAGCCCAGGGGCTGCCTATACCTTCGGAAGTATTTTTTGAAACAATAAAAGCACCTTTGGTCGAGCTTCTTGAAAGAGCAATCCTCAACATATCCCCTGTTTATAGTGAAGATTGGAGAACTGAAATCATCTCTTTCCTTCAGGGTAATTTTCTTTCAGACGACGAAGCTTATAACAGGAGAATAGAAGCAAGAGCTCGACCATATGTCATAATAGAAGGGGAGTTATACAAACGCGGGGTCTGTTCCCCATTGCTCAAGTGCTTATCCAGATCCGAAGGTATAGAAATAATGAAGGACATACATGCAGGTCTGTGTGGATCTCACATTGGATCTAGGCCCTTGCTTGGGAAAGTTTTTCGCCAAGGATTTTATTGGCCAAAGGCAGCTTCAGATGCAGCGGATTTAGTTCAAAAGTGCGAAGGTTGTCAGAAATGTGCAAGAGATCAAAAACAACATTCGTCTTTAACTCAATTAATACAGCCCACTTGGCCATTGCAAAGGTGGGGTCTGGATTTGCTAGGTCCATTACCACCAGCACAGGGGAACTTAAGATATGTGGTGGTGGCAGTGGAATATTTTTCCAAATGGATTGAGGCGAAGCCCTTAGCCACAATAACTTTGTTTACTATTCAAAAGTTTTTCTGGCAAAACATTGTTTGTCGCTTCGGAGTGCCGAAGGCTATCACTGTGGATAACGGGACACAGTTTGATTCTAAAGCCTTCAGAGAATTTTGTAATCAAATCGGCACGAAGATCCATTTTGCATCAGTCCGACACCTAGAATCAAATGGACTTGTTGAAAGAGCCAATGGGATCATAATGACAGGAATAATGAAGTCAATCTTCAATCAGCCGAGGGGAAAGTGGCCAGACGAGTTAATCAAAGTGGTGTGGGGTCATAACACAATCATCTCAAGATCAACAGGCTTTACACCCTTTAAACTATTGTTTGGTGACGAAGCAATAACCCCAGAAGAGGCTAAAACAGGATCAATAAGGACAGTAGCTTCGGCAGAGGGTGAAAACGAAGCTGATTGCTCTGTGGAAAAAGATGCTATTGAAGGGATTAGACTTCAAGCTGTGGAAAACATCAATAAATATCAAGCTGAAACAATAAAATGGCGTGATAGAAAGGTCAAGCTAAAGAATATTGAACCAGGACACTTGGTACTTCGAAGAGTAGCTAACCCTGAAACAGTAGGCAAATTACAGCTGAAGTGGGAAGGCCCCTTTTTGGTAGTATCTTCGTCAAGACCCGGTTCCTACAGATTGAAGGATTTGGACGGCAATGACATTCCTAGATCGTGAAATGCGGATGAGCTTCGGCGATATTATGTTTAAGTTCGATGTAATTTTTTCTTTTTTGTGGTACCCTTTTCCTTTCCAAAGGGGGAGAAAGGTTTTTAATGGGGCCACAACATGTAATTTTTCTTTTCCTTATTTCAATTCTATAAGAGAGATATCCCCCAAAAATGTAAATGTAAAAGCTGAGAACGCACCTTCGAGTGCAAAGAAAAAAGAAAAGAAAACAGGAAGAAGCTCCTAAGGGAGGCTTACAGCGAAAAATAAACGATGATTCCGCCGAAAGTAAAAGGCGAAGAAGCTCCTAAGGGAGGCTTACAGCGAAAAATAAACGCTGATTCCGCCGAAAGTAAAAGGCGAAGAAGCTCCTAAGGGAGGCTTACAGCGAAAAGTCAACGCTGATACACCGAAAAGTAAACGGTGAAGCCGAAAAGTAAACAGCAAAAAGATTTTTATCATTCTTGAGGGGATGAAAGGTCGTACTTATGATTTTTGAACATTTGTCCTAATATTCATTTGCACATTACATGTCATCATGTCATTTGCATTCATAAACATCCATTTAGACATATATAGAATCATCATTATGCTACACAAAAAAGACAGGTGCTTCAGAAAATAAGGAAAAGATTCGAAGGAAAAATTTTCTATGCTTCGTTGTGTACGAAAAGAAGGGAAGGTGTTTTTCGCCTTCGGCTCAAAAGAGAAGTTTCGTCCACAGCAAAGCAGATTGAATACGGATAAGGGAGACATGATATATTACAAGGTATGTACAAATTTACATAAGTTATTTCATATCTATATTACAAGAGTTTCTCCAAGAATTTTTGCAGGAAAGCATATTATAAGCAACTTTAAGCTTCAGCTAAGGCTTCGTCTTCAGTTTTGTCAAACTTCAGCATTGTCAATCTTCAGCTTCGTCATCCTGTATATACCAAATAGCAGAGTAAGAAAGGTACAAAATTCAAAGGAGAAGGTAAAAGTAACAAACATAAGTTTCTTACCGGCTTAAGATGGCTTCGAGCTTCGTCGCCTGCCATTTTCCGCCCGCCACTTACCCAGATCTGGGTCATGAATCTATTTCCGATACTTCTGGCTAAGCTTGGGATATCCATCAAATCTGAAGCTGACAAGCTGAAGTTTGGTCTGTTCACAATGTTTCCATGCGTGCAGCCAGCCTTCAAAAAAGCCGTAGCTGTGCCCCGAGAAGCTACCAGGGCGCAGAAGTCGGCATGCCCACCAATAACTTCGTCAAGGGCGTCAACTTCGCCTTCAATATATTCTAATGTTCTTGGCAGATTCTCAGCTGAAGGTGTAAATTTCGAAGAGCTAGCTCCGACAGAGTGAAACACATCCTTCAGCCGCTGCACGCATCGGCTGCCGAAGCTTAAGCATTTCTCCTGAAGTTCTTTAAAGGATGTCTGCAAATTTGAGTATTTATCCACTTCAGCTTTCAGGCTTGCTTCAAAATATTTCTTTTCTTGCTCGAATTTTTCTGATTGTTAGAGTAATTCATTCTTTAATTTGTCATTCTCACTTTGGACTTCAGCCAAAGAGCCCTCCATGGTCTGAATAACAAAATCCTTCTTTTCTAGTGCACCTTCGTGCTCTTTGACCATGATCTCAAGGTCTTGGATTGCGAAGTCTTTCTTTTTTAGATTGGCTTCGTGATTTTCAATTTTTTCAGCCAAATCTTGAATGACAGCTTTGTTTTTCTCTTCCTCCAGATCTTGTTGCATTTTCAGAACCTTGCTTAATAATATGCTCTGTCGAAATGATCTTCGTTAGAACACGACCCAAAAGATAGTAATAATAGTAATAAAATAACAAAGATATTCGTTACCTTGAAGTTAGCATAAAGTAAGCTTCCGGCGATGTGGTGTCGTTGATAACGACACAAGTCCGCTTCCAGCTTCGGCAAGCAAATGCTTTTGGAAAGGGTTCTGACAATTTTGGCCTCGGTGCGGTTCCGAAGGCACCTTAGTTTCCCTTCGTTCACCCCACCAAATAGCATAGCCCCTGATTTATATCCGCAAGATATGGCATATTTTTTCAACTCCTCTTTCTCAGTGTCTGTTAACTCTTCTCCAAGCAAATCTTGAAAGTTAAAATCTTCTTCCGAAATTTCATCAATTTGCTCTTTCCCCTTTTCAGTTGCCGTGCTCACCGCAGCTGCAGTAGTTTCTTCTTCAGCCATTTTCAAGAGTATATTGTCAATAACCTCAAGTGTGGTTTCCAGGTTCGACTCTTCAGTGGTCCCGGCTTCGGCCCCGGTAGCTTTGGCTTCGCCGATCTCAGCTTCAATAGTTTCCACTCCAGTAGCTTCGGCTGCGGTGCCTTCGGCTTCGGCAGTCTCGACAAAGACAATTTGTGACACCGTCGCCGGTGGCGGTGTCTGATGGATCACATCTGTCACTTGAATAATTCTCTGTTTTTTTGGCTTCACAGGACTTTTTGCTGCCGAAGCTGCCTTGTCCCTCTGAAAAAACTTCGTCAGTTCCAATGCCAGCGGACTTAGCCTGATAGGCAAGGGTTCAGTCATTACCTTCATAATCTCTTCTACTTCAACAGCAGAAGGAGAAGCAGGAGTATCTTCTTCTCGGACCGACGTTTCCGGCTCTGGGGATGCACTTTTTCTCTTTTTTGTCGTAGCCACCTTCGGCTCAGGATTTAACACTTCAGTGCTAAGATTTTCAGAATCTTTCTTTTTCTTTTTGGCTGCCTTGACGACTTCTTCGTCAGTAGTGCTGGCAATCCTTTTTCGCTTCGGGCCTCCAGCATCTCCGCCCAGTCGGCCATAGTCAGCATATTCAAATCCTATGGCATCAAGCACCCTGTTCAGCCTTCGTTTCGGCCGAGTGCCGAAGGCCGCTGTCATCAGTTGGTCCTCTTTTTTAGAGTAATTCCCAAGAATTTCATTACTCATTATTTCAATTGTATCAAGCCATTCTTGGCAGGGTACTTTAAAATATTTCTTGAACTTATAATAGTAGGGCAGTCGGACGAGTTCCCCCTCTTTCTTTTCCCCTTTGAGCTTCGGCATTGTCCACTGTTTCATAGTCGGAAAAACCCTGAAGGCCAGGAATTCCTGCACTAAATCTCTAGTGCCAATATGTTCTGCAATAATCTTGAATTCGCCCAGTGCAGCCCAAGTTGGACCTTCTACTGCCATTTTGCATCGGAGTCTTGTTTCTCCGAAGATTAGCTCAAGAGGGCTCTGAACCAGCTTCTCTTTGTCTTCGTCAACTTTGACATAAAACCACTCTGACTTCCAGCCTGCCGGCCATTTGCTTCGATAGCTGATCACGGGAAACTTCGTGGTTTTCCGATAAGCAAAATTATAGCAGCCGAAATTTTCATGCAATCCATCTTTTCTGGCCTTAGTTTGGTAATGCAACTCATGAACTCGACAGAAGCTGTCGGCAAATGGCTCCACCGCCTGGCTTCGGAGAGCCCAGATATAGACGCTGAGCCTGACAATCGCGTTGGGAGTCAGTTGGTGAAAATAGATACCAAATCTTTGCAGTACATCAGAGATCATCCTATTTAAGGGGAATCTCAACCCAGCTTTTAGGAAGCTCTTGAAAATGACTATTTCATCCTTTTCTGGCTTCGGGGTAGTTTCTTCCCCCCGAAGCGAAGTAGCTTCTTCTCATTCTCACTAAAATAACCCGACTTCACCATCTTGGAGAAATCAGCCTTGGAGACAGTCGACTTTCCGAAGTCCAAGTGGCTGGGCTTGCTTGGCACGGCAATATGATAATCATCATCGGAATCAGCTTCCTCAATATTTCCTTCTTCCGCTTCGGCAGCAACTTGGTCTGTCTCGGCAGTGCGGATTCCTTCCGAGGTCATCAGTCCGGATCGTTGCATCGCTTCGGAGATAGGAACAGTCTCCGCTCCTTCGGCTTCGCCTCCCTCACGCTCAACTCTAGCGGTAGAGCGCACTCTGGCCATTTAATTCTGAATTTCTTGGGAACTAAAAACTTTTTTCTTCCGAAGCTTTTTCTTCTGACGAAGTAGGTTTTAAACTGGAGCTTCGTTTGATTGCGAGAGTCAAGCTTTGGCTATGGTTAAAAATTTTGGCAGCGAAATAGTGCAATAGCAATGAATGTTGTGGTAACTTCACACCTACCCGTCTGTTTATATAGTGTTGCAGGTAAGAAGGCGAATCATCAGGATTTTTACACCAGGCAAACAGCTGCTTACACCCGCTGCGCGGTGGACCGCAGAGACCAAATAGTAACCCTGCAGGGTGGGACCGCTACGCGCTCGGAAACTGAATCGTTTCTCGACAATGAGCTCAGGGAAGGTGTTTTTCGGACCTTCGGCTTCCTGAATCCTAAGAGACTTTTTTCACGGATCAAGCTCGTTACGAAAAACGATCTAGCACCGCGAAGGGCTACTGTTGGGACCATGCTTCGTCGCCGAAGGTCCTACAGGAAGAAACAGCTCCGGCTGAAGCTGTCTGCACGTGATGACCGAAGGTTGCTGTTCATGAAGCTTCGGAATTGCAAACCGACTTAAAAGTAGAATGACCTTTTAGTCCATAAGTGTTTGAGTCATTGTTGTAAACTTTTATGAGGGACATGATTGTAATTCCTCACAGGCTGTGTCCTGTGCCTATAAATAGTGAACAGTATTCCTTTACTGTTCACGCATTCCTGTAATTGCAATCGCATCACTCGGGAATTATTCTTTGCCAAGGCAGAGGTATAAATGTATCTAATATTCTATTTGAATACATCAAGTTTATATAATATGTAAATGATGTTAGTTACTTATAATTTGCTTGTCTTTAATGCTTTATATCTCACATTATTTTATATAATCTCTGAGAGTTTAATTACGAAGATTCAACCTTCGTAATTGTATTGCAATAACCTTCGTCCGAAGTTCATTAAATCCTTGAGGAAATAATGATTCAGCGGGCGAAGGGTATTAACATTTAACATTTTATGTTGCCTTGTTCTTAATTCAT
Organism: Zea mays; assembly: GCF_902167145.1. NCBI lineage: Eukaryota > Viridiplantae > Streptophyta > Magnoliopsida > Poales > Poaceae > Zea > Zea mays. The sequence continues at coordinate 147,922,064 of NC_050103.1, forward strand.
AGCATTTGAGAACAAGTCCCCAACACAATGAATGGTGGGTGGTTGGGGGTATTTATAGCCCCAACCACCAAACTAGCCGTTTGGTGGGGCTGACTGTCGTATGATGCACCGGACAGTCCGGTGCACACCGGACATGTCCGGTGTGCCAGCCACGTCACCAAAGCCGTTGGATTCCGACCGTTGGAGCTCTGTCTTCTGGGCCTGCCTGGATGTCCGGTGGCGCACCAGACATGTACTGTAGAGTGTCCGGTGCGCCAGTATGGGCGTGCCTGACTTCTGCGCGCGCTGGCGCGCATTTAATGCGCTGCAGGTAGCCATTGGCGCCGAAATATCCGTTGCTCCGTTGTCACACCGGACAGTCCGGTGAATTATAGTGGACTAGCAGTTGGAGATTCCCGAAGCTAGCGAGTTCCAGAGGCGCCGTTCCTTGGAGCACCGGACACTGTCCGGTGTACACCGGACAGTCCGGTGAATTATAGCGGAGCGCCTCTGGATTTTCCCGAAGGTGACGAGTTTGAGTTGGAGTCCTCTGGTGCACCGGACACTGTCCGGTGGCACACCGGACAGTCCGGTGCGCCAGACCAGAGGTGCCTTCGGTTGTCCCTTTGCTCTTTTGTTGAACCCAATACTTGGTCTTTTTATTGGCTAAGTGTGAACCTTTGGCACCTGTATAACTTGTACACTAGAGCAAACTAGTTAGTCCAATTATTTGTGTTGGGCAATTCAACCACCAAAAACATTTAGGAACTAGGTGTGAGCCTAATTCCCTTTCACATGTCCGGTGCGCCACCGGACATCCAGGCGGGCCCAGCAGTCAGAGCTCCAACGGTCGGAACCCTAACGGCCTGGTGACATGGCTGTCGCACCGGACATGTCCGGTGTGCACCGGACTGTCCGGTGCACCATACGACAGACAACCTCCACCAAACGGCTAGATTTTGGTTGGTGGCTATAAATACCACCCCAACCGGCCACTTCAAGGTGTGGGAGCCCAAGCAACATTCCAAGTCATCTAGTTGACATACTCAAGCCCTCCGAACCACATATATTCATTGATCCATCCTATACACAAGATTTAGTCCACTACAACCAACACAAGTGCCACAAAAGAGAGAGCAAGCAATTGAGAGCTACTCAATTGAGTTTAGCCCTAGCGCCTTGTGAGATTCATTGAGAGATAGTGTGTGCTACATCTTTGTGTTCATTTGTGCGTGGAGTATTGACTCCCATCGAACTTCCACCAAAGTTTTGGAGGCTTGTAAAAGCTAGCAAGAGACACCAAAGAGTGTGGTGGTCCTTGTGGGATCGATAGTGATCCTTGAGAAGAAGAAGAGCTCACCGATCCTTGTGTGATCAGTGGAGAGAGGGAAAGGGTTGAAAAAGACCCGTCCTTAAGTGGACTCCTCAACGGGGACTAGGCCTTCGAGGGCCGAACCTCGGTAAAACAAATCACCCGTGTCCATTGTGTTTATTGCTTGTGATTTGTTTGTTTTCCCTTGCTCTAAGTTTTCTTGCACCATTATTTGCTAATATCATTTGGTGTTGCTTCAAGTTAAATTCCCATTTAGTGAAGCAACACGTTGCAAGAAAGAACTTGTCCTAGTGCTCTTCTCATCTAAGGCTTCTTGCTTTGTTATTCTATAACTTATTAGTTGTATTGATTTATCACTCCCGCATTATTTAGCAATACTCTTTTCAAGCAAGAACTTAGTTTGTATACTCCTATATTTGTATATCTTGTTCTAACCACTAATCAAGGGATCTAGTTGGGGGATAAAGTTTTAATTTTCAGGTTTCGCCTATCCACCCCCCTCTAGGCGACTTTCAATTGGTATCAGAGCTAGACACTTCATCTTGACTCTAACAACTCGAAGTGATGGCTCGTAGAAGATCCCAAAAGAACAAGAAGACCCAGGAGAATAAGGAGGTAACTCTTGAGATATTACTTTCCGATTGTTCTAATTATGATTCATGGTCTACTAGAGTGATAAATGCTTTTAGAGCGGTAGACCCACAATTAGAACAAATTTTAGACAAGAGTATTATTCCTCCTAGTTATGATAGGAAAAATGCTTCCGAGGAAGATCAAAGATGTATACGCTTAAACTATCTAGCTTATGACATCTTAAGTAATTCTCTTAGCAAAGAAGATTATCATGCCTTTATAATGAATTATAATGATATTATTCGTGATGCGCATGATATTTGGACTAGAATTAAAAGCAAATTTAATGAGTCCAAACATGATAGTTCATTTTGTGCTTCTACTTCCTTTGGTATTTGTGATACTAACCCTTGCAAGGAAGAAGAAGAAAATGAACGGAGGAGACCAAACGATGAATCCACCTCTCCAAGAGGTTTGTCTTCCCATTTCGATTCCCACATATGTTGTGTGGCTAATGAAAATGATAGCGGAAGCGCAAATGAGGATGAGGAGGAAGAAAGAAGCTTTGTGCAACTCTACGCTCGCTTAAGCCAAGAAGATAAGGCGGTCATGCTCAAACTTCTAGAAAGAGCGAGAGATCAAGGCGAAGCTCGTCAAGGGCTAGAAAGTATTCTCTCCATAAAGATGCAATGCTTTGACGAGTTGACTAAAGAACATGAGGAGCTAAAGTGCTCTCATGTTGATTTGGTCCAAAGGTATGAAACTATTTCAATTGAGCAAGATAACACTTTACATTGTATCGCTCAATTAGTAAATAAGGATACCTTGCTCAAGGACCAAGTAGAAAAGCTAAAAATTGAAAATCTAGCTTTTCAAGAAAAATATGATATGTTCCTATGCTCTCATGAAAATCTTAGAGATGATCATATCATAATAAACATTGCTCATGAGGTTGTGATAGAAAATTTAAAATCCCAACAACCTCACTCATGCACATGTATTCAAATTGATACTATATTACCATGTGCTAATGTTTGTTGTCCGTCGACAAGCAAATCTTCCTTTGAGCTAGAATTTGCAGGAACAAATGATGATTCATATCAAAAGCTCAAAGAAAATGAGAGGCTAAAAATGAGCTTGACACAACTAAAAGGGAAGTGCATTGCTCAACCTTCTCAAGATAACCGTGACCACATGGTGAAGAAGCTTGAGACGGGAACCACCGTGGCATGCACTAAATCCCTTGAGGAAAATGTCAAGGATTTGAGGATTGCCAAGAGGAAGAAGCAAAATATGAAATTCAATACCTCCTCCAAAAGCCTCAACCACGCCTCTACAAAAGGTAACACCCAAGGTAATAATCAAGCCACACTTCACATTAAGAGGTGTAGTGAATGCTTTGAAAAGGGGCACTTGATTAGGTCATGTCCCTACATTAAAAATGGCTTAATTATTAACAAGAATGATAGACTTTATTTTAAATGCTCCAAGAAGGGACACTTACTTAGATCTTGTCCCCATTTAAAACAAAGAGGCATAGGGTTAGAAAAGAAAGTTTTTACTAACCATGTAGCAAGCAACACACAAGGAATGAAGAAAGCTTCAAAACTTGAAAAACGCCTATGCTACACATGCCGAAAGAAGGGACATCAATGCAAGGATTGTCCCACTGGTAACAACCCCACTCCTAACTTGTCAATTGATTCTCATGTAACTAGGCAACCCAAAATTGCAACTTGTGTTAGAAAGGTAATGAGTTTACCAAGTGCTAACACAAAGGACTCTTGGGTTCCTAGATCTTTGTTGACTAACCGTGATGGACCCATCAAGTGATGGGTACCAAAATATGCTTGACAAGCTTTGCAGGAGAAGGAGATGATATGAAGCTTTGGGGTGCTTGAGAGAGTCTATTCAATACTCAATAACTCAAGCTATCAATCTTCAATGATCTATATCCGTGATTGACCCAAGGTTATTTTTAAAATTGTTATGTCTAAAATTCATATCATCTCGGGGAAGATATTATATGTTGTAGGAAATAAAAAAAGTATCATGTGTGAAAAATCAAGGCCTACAACTTGAAGGAAAATCAAAGGATGGTAACTTTTATGCTTTTAAGTGCAAGTATTTTAAATCATTATCTCTTATGTGTCTTGTGTAGTCACATAGAAATGTGTAGCACTTCAAATATCTTCAAATTTATATTACCATTCTTTGAAGAAATTTCCTCTCATATGGTAGATTGCATACTCATCATTTCCATTCTATGGCAATCTACATGCTTTAAATTATTGCAAGCCTCATGGCATGTTTTACACTAATTATCCTATTATTGCCATGATTCTAGATATAGAGAGTTATTTCAAGTTCTTAAAAGAATAAGGTGTCATGTAAGGAATTCAAATCCTTAGGACACTTATAAAAGGACAACTCTCTCTATAACTAGAATAGTGAGACTAATGATTTTGTCTAAGTAACCCAAGTAGTCTCACATGTAGAGAATAAGTTTCTCTTTGGAAATGTGTAATCTAACATGAAAAGAAAAATCAATCCAATGATTTATGATGTACTTCTACTTGCTTAAATTGGATTTGATTCTTTCACATCTATCACTTTATCTTAGAAATTTCATATAGTCTCTTGCATGAGAATGAGTTTCTCATGAAGTATGCTACTATTTTTAAAATTCTTGTCTTTCACTCTAAAGTAGCATATTTGCTGGATTCTCCTACTCTAAGCTTAATTGATAATTTAGTGTGTATGTTGTTCTCTTGATCACATCTGTTATTTGTTTGATCATAGAATGACTTCTATTAACAATCATGCTTCTTAGTGCCGCATATACTATCAATCAATATATCTTGACATGCACTAAGTTAGAAGGAGAATTCATGATACATTTATGCAATTTGTGATCCATTTGCCATATGCTAACAATAACTTAGAAAAGGATCACTTGTTGTAGAACTCTCTTTTGTGCAAAATATTTCCATATATTGTCTTGAGAATAGGTCTTAAGCAACTAAGAAAAAGGACAAAGCACAATGAAGAGAGCGTCTCTATGTGAAGGTACAAAACGGTAAAACTACTTCCATTCATTTATATGTACCTAAATCTTCCTTTTGTATCCATTCCTTGCATATGTTGTATAGAAGGAAGAGAAAGCATGTCCATGCAAGATCCCTGCTTCATACCTAGTTTAACCTCTTAAAATTTCACTCCTGCATTAATGCATCCTTGCTTAAACTAGATGAAGTGATTTTATTGTCAAAGAGCTTAAAGCTTAACCTTGTAACGAGGATAAGCTACCTTTGTTCCAAAGGTGGATGGTCCTTAAGCCTCTTTGAAATCCTTAAGGGAAATGCTTAAATTGTTCATAACATGCTTTCATAAGTGCATAAACTGACACAAATGCACTTCACATTCTGTATGATATAGATATGTTCTTATTAACCTAATTATGTGCAATTGGCATTTAAGGCCAAAATATGTGTTTCTCTCCATGCACATATTTAGGGGGAGCAATCTATGTTATATAGAACTATGATCATGCTTAATTTGATATATCCTTTTGATCATGTCTCTTTTATATATGCTATGACTAATGTGTTTTTAAGTGTATTTCAAACCAAGTCATAGGTATATTGAAAGGGAAATGGAGTCTTCGGCGAAGACAAAGCTTCCACTCCACTCTATCGGTATTATCTACCCTTCGCCATCACTCCACAATGTCTCTCCACATTGGTATAATCTTTCACTCATATATTATTTGCCAAAGGGGAGAAAGTAGTTAGCAAATGGCCTATATTTCATTCTAAGTATCCGTTTTTGGCGATTCATGCCAAAGGGGGAGAAAGTATTGGCCCAAAGCAAAAGGACCGCACCACCACCCTAATTTTAAATTTAATGATTTTCAATTGGTAAATTTCAAATTTGTATCTCTTTGTGTTCTAAAGGGGGAGAAAGTAGCACCTTTCAAAAATTGATATCTTAAAACCCTCTTGAACACTAAGAGGAGAATTTATTGAGGGGGGTTTTTGTTTAGTCAAAGGAAAAGCATTTGAAACAAGGGGAGAAAATTTCAAAACTTGAAAATGCTTAGCAAAATCTTATTCATTTACCTTTGACTATTTTGCAAAAGGACTTTGAAAAGGATTTACAAAAAGGATTTGCAAAAACAAAACATGTGGTGCAAGCGTGGTCCAAAATGTTAAAAATAAAGAAACAATCCATGCATATCTAATAAGTAATATTTATTGGCTCAATTCTAAGTAACCTTTGCACTTGCATATTGCAAACTAGTTCAATTATGCACTTTCATATTTGCTTTGGCTTGTGTTGGCATCAATCACCAAAAAGGGGGAGATTGAAAGGTAATTAGGCTTACACCTATTTCCTAAACTAATTTTGGTAGTTGAATTGCCCAACACAAATAATTGGACTAACTAGTTTGCTCTAGTTTATAAGTTCTACAGGTGCCAAAGGTTCACAACAAGCCAATAAAAAGACCAAGAATGGGTTCAATAAAAGAGAGCAAAGGGACAACCGAAGGCACCCTGGTCTGGCGCACCGACTGTCCGGTGTGCCACCAGACAGTGTCTGGTGCACCACCGGACAGTTTCCGGTGCACCAGGGAACTCCAAGCTAAACTTAGCACCTTCGGGAAAACTCAGAGCCGCCGCGCTATAATTCACCGGACTGTCCGGTGTACACCGGACAGTGTCTGGTGCTCCAAGGGGACGCGACTCTGAACTCGCCAGCTTCGGGAATCCGTAACGGCTAGTCCGCTATAATTCACCGGACATGTCCGGTGTACACCGGACTGTCCGATGTGACAATTAAATGCGCGCCAGAGCGCGCAGAAGTCAGGCACGCGCGAGCAGGCGCACCGGACACTCTACAGTACATGTCCGGTGCGCCACCGGACATCCAGGCGGGCCCAGCAGTCAGAGCTCTAACGGTCAGAACCCTAACGATCTGGTGACGTGGCTGTCGCACCGGACATGTCCGGTGTGCACCGGACTGTCCGATGCACCATACGACAGACAGCCTCCATCAAACAGCTAGATTTTGGTTGGTGGCTATAAATACCACCCCAACCGGCCACTTCAAGGTGTGGGAGCCCAAGCAACATTCCAAGTCATCTAGTTGACATACTCAAGCCCTCCCAACCACATATATTTATTGATCCATCCTATACACAAGATTTAGTCCACTACAACCAACACAAGTGCCACAAAAGAGAGAGCAAGCAATTGAGAGCTACTCAATTGAGTTTAGCCCTAGCGCCTTGTGAGATTCATTGAGAGATAGTGTGTGCTACATCTTTGTGTTCATTTGTGCGTGGAGTATTGACTCCCATCGAACTTCCTCCGAAGTTTTGGAGGCTTGTAAAAGCTAGCAAGAGACACCAAAGAGTGTGGTGGTCCTTGTGGGATCGATAGTGATCCTTGAGAAGAAGAAGAGCTCACTGATCCTTGTGTGATCAGTGGAGAGAGGGAAAGGGTTGAAAAAGACCCGTCCTTAAGTGGACTCCTCAACGGGGACTAGGCCTTCGAGGGCCGAACCTCGGTAAAACAAATCACCCATGTCCATTGTGTTTATTGCTTGTGATTTATTTGTTTTCCCTTGCTCCAAGTTTTCTTGCACCATTATTTGCTAATATCATTTGGTGTTGCTTCAAGTTAAATTCCCATTTAGTGAAGCAACACGTTGCAAGAAAGAACTTGTCCTAGTGCTCTTCTCATCTAAGGCTTCTTGCTTTGTTATTCTATAACTTATTAGTTGTATTGATTTATCACTCCCGCATTATTTAGCAATACTCTTTTCAAGCAAGAACTTAGTTTGTATACTCCTATATTTGTATATCTTGTTCTAACCACTAATCAAGGGATCTAGTTGGGGGATAAAGTTTTAATTTTCAGGTTTCGCCTATCCACCCCCTCTAGGCGACTTTCAACGTTACTGTTCACGGAGTGGGTTGCAAGCGAGAGGAGGAAGAAGGGGTGGCGACTAGGGTTTGCCCTGCTCTATAGGGAAGCGGGCAATAATAATTGCTTTTGCTTTATTCCAAATAGAGGCATATATAGTTGTTTTTTAGTCTCTCATCTTATCTTATCTAACTAATTCATATCTAATAGATTCTCATCTTATCTTATCTAACTAACTCCTATCTAATAGCTTCTAATAGCTATCTCCTTATATAATGATAACTTGGCCCTTAAGCCTTCTGATCCTGACCCCAATGTCTCTTATAGTTGATGTCGATCATAACATCTCTCCATGTCTACAAAAACAACTCGTCCTCGAGTTGAAAGTTGGGGTAGAGGCGTCGAAAATTCATCCACCGGGAGTAGTCCCTGCCACAACGTCGTGGTTATGAGGACCTGTTGTAGCAAAGATATTGGTTGGGATATCATCGTTAATGAAGTCGGTCGACCCAAGTAGAAGAGGTGTTGAAAGATGTGGCCTCGGACGCACGACTCGTCATAGTTATAGCTGAGCCCTTGACGGTGCCACTCTTGCTGTTTGGTAGGGGAGAGACGACAGAACTGGCGAGCATGGCTGTCAGCTTCTACTGGGGTTGGCACGCCGCCTACGTGCTGGGGGCGGTTGCTGCAGCGCTCGAGTTTACACAGTCTGGCTCTAGCGCGGTGGGGAATTGGTGCCTCGCACCGCCGAGGCTAGTGGTGACGCAGCTGAGCGGGTCTCGAAGGCCCAGGCCTAGTACATGGCCGACTGGAGGTCCCATGGCTCGTGAAGCTGAGAGCACCTAGAGAGGGGGTGAATAGATGATCTTGGAAATTTTGCTCAACCCAACACAAACTTGGTCTATAATATGTGTTAGAGTAAATAAACCCATGTTTGAGAGTAGGGAGAGAGGAGATGAGAACTATTCACTTGATTGCTCTCTTGAGATGAGTATTAAACTAAGATAAATAATTTTGACAAAAAACTTAATATTTCTATTAAGTTAGTAGAACTATGTAATGACTATATCGTTAAAAGATCTTTTTGTTATAAGGAGAAAACATATAACTAGCTCCACACAGAGTTTGTAAGTTCAGCTCATTGTCTAATTTTCATAGCAAAAGTAAAATTACACCATATAGTCTATTTTAAATCTAAAAAATATTTAACTAGCGTTATCTCTAACTTTGCGTTATTTATCAAGTACATAAAAATATAGAATGAAATACAGTTTTAATTAATATATGTGTCTTTTCGTACCTTTATATAGACCATTTCGTGCCTGCCTTAAATGAGTCATACCTTGCTCGTCCGTGAGCCATGATCTCGACCCAAGTCTGGTTCGATATATCGGGCCCAGCCGGCTCGACGCTAAATTATTTTGAGCCATGTTGCATCTGGATCGTGTGTTTTTTTTCTTTTTCGGACCAACCTATTAGAATGTACACCTCTAGCGACTGTACTTGAATGGAGGGGGGTTGTTTTGCCGGCGGCAATATGTGAAAAGTTTGGGCACGAACCAAAGTACCAACACAGTCCAACACAGTCTGAGCTGCCTCTATGGAACAGTCACTCACTCGGGAGTCACTCTCCCGTCCTGATGCCCCGTTTCAATTTTTGAACTCCCGATCTGGCAATCCCCACCCACGCTCCCGAGCAACTTTCTACTCACTCCGGCGTCGCTTCGAATCCCAGCGCGGCGGCGTGACGCGTGAATGCGTGATCGACGCGCGGCGCTGCTCCTCCGGGAAACCGCATGGACGCCGCCGACCCTCTCTGCGCCATCACCTCGCCTGCGCGGCTCCTTCCGCGGACCCTTGGCCCCACCCCCTCGAAGGTCCGCGGTGCGCTCCTCGAGGCCATCGCACTCGCCCGGTCGCGGGTACGTGCACTCGCCCTTTGAGGCATGATACCCAGGCTCGAATCGCCGCCACGCGTGCTTGGGGTTGCCTGACAAGGAGGTCCATCTCGATAGTCGCTAGGGGTATAGGGTTCTGCGTTCATTTTTCCATTTAGAGCTTGAGTCGTTGCCCCCTTTCTAGGTCTATTAGAGCATCTCCAACGAAGGCTGCCTCAAATTGAAATATAGAACTCTACACGGTAAAAATTACTCCAACAATGTCGTATTTTATAAAATTTTGTCAAAAAAATATAGGAGACTCTCTCAAGTGCCTCAAATATACTACACTGTAATGGACTGTTCTATAATCTAGATTTGGTGGGCTACCCTATAATCTAGATTTAGGGTTTTAATGTTAGACCGGAATATTTTGTTGGTACCTGTTGAGTACCAAAATGTCCAGGCGGACGGTCCGGCCCTGAGGCCGAACGGTCCGCGGTAGCGGCGTGGACCGTCCGCGCGTGCGCAGAATCAGTTAGGATTCTGGATTTCTTGCGGGATTAACTCGAAGGCCGACTTATAACGGGTCCAGACCTCCCCTTTATATAGATGAAGGGCTATGACCGATTGAACCCCCCACAATCGATACAATCAAATCTACTTATCAATTTTACCTTATTTGTATCGTTCTTCCAATTCCTAGGAGTAGCAGTAATTTAGCCTTATGTTTAGATCTAATTTAGTCTTCCACGACAATCTCTCTTCGACTCTACGCCGATTAGAGGAGCACCGGGTGGCCTGCCGACCCGGAGCAACACCTAGGAACTCTCCCCCTCGACAGGATCTCTCCCGGAGCGAGCTTTAGGGTTCTTCGCGGAGAAGAAGACCCTCCGCGCTATCACGGATCGTCCGGCCCCAGGCGCGGACCGTCCGAAAGCGTGCAGAGGAGGAGCCGCTCCTGCCCCAGGTCGCGGACCGTCCGCGCCTCCGTAGAGAGCACCGCCAGGTGGTTCGTTCCAGTGTTTGGGACCAAGATCGGCGCCAACAGTGCCCTAAATCATATAAAATATACCCATTTTTAAATTATAGGGCATTTTTATAGGACATGTTGGAGATGCTCTTAGAGGGAAATACAGGAATACCTCATCACGCCAAGCAGGATAAACATTGTATTACTCGGATTGCTTGAGTGCTAACTTCAGAATGTCACAACATTCCTTGTAGAAAGGGTCTGAGGAGCTGGTTAAGCAGGCTGCAATGGTGCTGAAGGAGCACGGGGACATCCAGACTCTCTACCATGATGATGCAATGAAAGCCATGCCCCCCACAAATGTCAGCAAAGGGCAACAGGGAAGAAGGGCAGCACTGGATCGCAAACGGGCTCGGTTCACTATGAAGGACACTGGAAGGCAAGCTGTTCGCTAGGCTGTTATCTTCCTATAGAACTCCAGGAGCAGTGTGAGCTGTGAATATTGTTAATTTGACTTGTCTTGATGCTGTTTTCTTTGCAGCAAAGCGGTGCCTGTTGTGGATCGATCTAAGTTATTGAATATTTCGGATCCAGTCGCATTCTTCATGGCCTTGGATCGGCTTGAAGGTCACTTTTATCATTTACACTGATTCATTGATCTGCATTAAGCAATGCACTAATAAAGGTTCATCATTGCAGAAGCTGAGGATGAGATCAAACGGCTAAATGGAGAGGCAGAAAAGCGCATATTGATTTTTGATCCTTTAGACGAACCCATTAGACAGCCTGGTTTGCGTGGGTATGCTGCTTATCTCTTTCTATATTCTGTGAGTGAACAATTAGGTATTATTGCTTAGGAAGGAGGACTATTTACAAGATAGTCTGAGAAAATCATAGGTTTCTTAGATTCTCTGTTTGCTTGTGTCATACGACATGTCTGTTTGGATGTATTTGCACCCACATGGTTTATTCCTCATGTTATTGCTACTGGTTGAGGCAGACAAAGTGGAAACATTAGACTTGCTTTTTTTCTGTACTTAACATTCTCAAACTACCTGCAATGTGCTCAAAAGAATCCATGATGACATATGACCTGATCCATGATTACTCCTGTTAATGGACAGGAGAAAATCATTCCGCAGTTTCAAAGTAACTGAGGATGCTACTACTCAAGATCCCATTGAGGTACTGGCTTCCCAAACAGCAACTATGACAGGATCTCAGTTCTCACAGGATGTTATGCATGCTGTTGCTGACAAAAATGAACAGTCTGTTCCTTCACGATCTGGTGAAGCTATTTCAGATGTTTCAGGAAAAGAAGGTTAAACAACATTTGTTTAAATTAGTTTGCCATTATCTATACTTTTTAAATTTGCTTAATGTAAATTCCATATTTACAGATTCATTAGCTGAGAAGGATGGCCGTGATGATTTGGCTTATTTACTGACCTCGATCCAAGATTTGGATGAATCTGAAGAGGAAGCATTTATCCGGAAGACCTTAGGGCTTAAAGAAATAAGGAAGGGAAGAGTTAGTCTCTGTAACTCCATTCCTGGAGTCAGGTCCTTAAGAAGCGATACTGAACAAAAAGGTTCAATGAAGGTTCGCCCTCCAGAAAGTCATTTGCCTCAGACTCGCCAAGATCGAATTTCAGAGTTGGAGAAACATTTATTTCCTGGAGGTGCAGCAAATGCTAAATGCACAGATGATGAATCTGAAGGGTCACCAGATATTGTGATGGGTGAACCATCATTAGTGCATGATTCTTCCGAGGTTCTGATGACCAATGAGAACTCTACTGGAAGTGAAATTGACAGGAGGACCCCAAATCTGTGTGCCAGAGCAGCAGACCACGCTCTTGATCCTGAACCAAACTTGCCTGATCATGCATACGAAAGGCAAACCAGAGGCTCCTCACTTGGTTTGTGCAAAAACACAGAAGTTGCCAATGAACACGAGGCATGTAGCAAGAGCAATATTTCTGTGGAGATGCTTGTTACTAAAGTCGTTTTTAACCATTTAATTATTCATTACTGAACTTCTAATCCATTGGCTATGGCATATATCTCTATTTACTTTGCACTGCAGGAAGATGATGTACACATAGAATATCCAACTACTGGCGGGTCTACTTATCAAACAGAAGTTTCTTCTCATGATTTGGAGGGCAGCTTGACAGAAGAATTGGTCAGTGAACCAGGTAGGCATGCGGCTCCAGATGATATCTATAGGACTTCACATGCAGCTGAGGATAGCATTCAACATCTAGTAAGTGCCTGTACAAATTATTATTATAAAATATAGATTACTGAGTGTATCCTGAGATCAGGTTCCTGTTTTGTGGCACAGGAAGTGGTCAAACAGGGTGGTGTTCTACAAGGTACTTGTTTTCTATGGAAGTGTCAGCTAAACAAATTCCCCCAGGACTTAGGAAAAGACAACATATTTATTACAGTTTTTGGTCATTCAAACCACAACCATTATGCTAAAACTTTGCACTATTACTACCACGTCCCAAAAAGAATGCAGTTCTATTATCATAAGTTTGATTACTCCCTCCATCTAAATTTTAAGATGTTATGGCCTTTTTAGATACATAAATTTTGCTATGCACTTAGATATATCCTAGGTCTAGATACATAGTAAAAGTAATGTATCCAAAAAAGCAAAAACATCTTGTAATTTGGAATAGAGGGTGTAGAAAACAATATCAACTTGTACGACTGCAAATAGGTATACCATAAAAATATATTTCATAGGAATCTAATGGTATTTATTTAGTATATTTTTATATAGGTTTGGACGTTTGGTCAAATTTTAGATCATTTGACTTAGCATTATTCTAGAACTGCATCTTTTCTGTGGAGGGATTATTTTTTTTATCGAACCGCGCAGGAGAACTGCGCGTCATTTCATTAAGAGAAAAATATACACCTGGGAGATTAGGATCCCCCAGGGTTAAACAGTACATCAGATTCACACACCTACAGACCAGGCAAAGACACACGACTACGATCCCTAAGACCCCTAGGAGCCGATCCTAGCGACTAACTCCTAGAGGGCTTTTGCCCCAGCCAAACACTATAAGTGCACTTCAGCCACTATTGACTGGAACACAACTAGAGCATCCAGCCTGATTTTTCAAAGACGCAAGCATTTCTATGTTTCCATAACTCCCAGCAAACTAGGATGACCAGGGAGTTAAAGCCCTTATTTCCCACCTTAGGCATGGAGTTAAAGCCCTTCCTTCCCACCTTAGGCAGGAGTGTGCTGCGCGACCCCACCATGATTTGAGCCAAACAACATGGCCAGGCGGCAACACGCCCAGGCCTAGCCCACGCAACACTAAAGTCCATACCTCCCTGGCCAATCCACAGGAGGAGAGCAAATGATTGATCGTCTCCGCTGCTTGGTCGCAGAAGGGGCATGCCAGCTGATGGGGCAAACCACGCTTGGCCAAGCGAGTGGAAGTCCAACAACGGTTATTGATGGCTAGCCAGATAAAAAACTTGCAGTTCGCTGGGGCCCAAGTCTTCCAAATCCGCTTCCAAGGGGAGAATTTGATGGTGCCAACGAACATTGCGTTTAGGCTGATTTGCTGCTGTAGCACCTAGTAGAAGAGAGCCTCCAAACATGCTTATCCGGTGTGTCAGGTTGAAGGACAGTACCCTCCACCAGAACCCAAATATGGAGGTAACCAATCAACACATGGACTGTTAAGGCCCCCTTGATATCTGAGACCCAACATCTATTGGAAAGAGCCTGACTCACTGCATGCCTTTTAGCTACTCTCTTGGGTATTGAACGTAAAGCTCGGGGGCTAAATCAACCACACATCTGCCCTGCAACCATTTGTACATCCAAAAAAGAGCATCCTCACCATTGCCAATGGTGACTTCAACTACCATTTTGAACAAGGCTGCTGCTTGTGTAGGGATTTGAATAGGGAGACCAATCCAAGGTTTTGAGGTGTTCGTTTTCATGAACCAGAGCCACCGTAAGCGCAGAGCCCACCCCATCCTTTCCAGACCGTGGATACCAAGACCACCGTATTGGTACGACCGCTGCACCTTCTGCCAAGATACCATACAATTGCCTCCATTTGCTTGCTCTTGCCCTTTCCAGAGAAAACCCCGCATTCTTTTGTCAATTGCTTTAATAACCCATTTGAGCAAATCAAGGGCAAGCACTAGATTGGTTATTTTCTAAAGTTTAGAATTGTTAGAGGAAATAAAACCCTAATCTGTTGAGTGAGCTGAGTATTACATATGTCAGAGTTACATGGACTGTGCTCTATGCCCATAACACCTCCGTAGTTGAAAGTCTTGCTACAACAGCCGTTGAGAATGGACCGAAACTCTGAGAACAGCGAAGAGGGAAGACCCTTAGTGAAGATGTCAGCAATTTGTGAGCTCGTCTAGACGTGATGAACGCGGACTTCCCTGACAGCAATGCTCTCACGGACGAAGTGAAGTTATCAACATGCTTCATACGTTGGTGCTGTGCAGGGTTGACGAAGATGTAGATGGAGCTGACGTTGTTGCAATAGACTAGCGTGCTCCTTATGAGGGGGGTGTGAAGCTCTTGTCAGAGCTGGTGCAACCAAGTCGCCTCAGCCACCCCATTAGCAACAGCCCGATACTCAGCTTAGCACTGGAGCGGGAGACCATGGGCTGACGCTTGAAGGTCCAAGATATGAGGTTGGCCTCAAGTAACACTGCATAGCCAGGGAGACCAACAGGTGTTCGGGCACCTTGGCCTAATCAGCGTTGGCGTAGACGACCGACTCATGGGTGGAGCAACATCGAAGATGGAGCCCATAGTCGACAGTATTTAGGTGTGGCTCCTGAGGATCATGCATGTAAAGACCGACCTGTTGGACAACATACATGATGTCGAGCCGAATGAAGGTGAGATACTGAAGAGCGCCGACAAGACTGTGGTAGGCAGTGGGGTCGCTGATAGGGGCACCGTTGACGAAGACCTTGGTCTGTGTGTCCACCGGTGTCGCATTTGGCTTGTAGTCAGCATGTCAATGCGCTCCATGATATCCACTTATCCAGGGTGTACTGGCGTTGCTTAAGAAATAGGCCATCTAGGTGACGCTCAACAACAATCCCTAGAAAATGATGAAGATGATCTAAATCCTTTATTGCGAACTCGTGCTAAAGGGCGGCGATGATCCGATATAGCACGCTCAAAGAAGAGGTAATGAGCACAATGTCATCAACATACAGGAGGAGGTACACAATGTCACTGCCATGCTTGTACATGAACAAAGAGGTGTTTGACTTAGCCTAAGGAATGCCTAGGGAGAGCAATGGACTATACCAAGCGTGGGGGCCTGCTTCAGACTATAGAGGGACTTGTTGAGCTTGTAGACTATGTCGGGATGAGTAGAGTCAACAAAGTCGGTAGGCTAACTGCAATAGACAGACTCTGTAAGAGTCCCATGGAGGAAGAGATTCTTGATGTCCAGCTGACGAATCGACTAAGAACGAGAGAGGGCCAGTGAGAGAACGACACAGAAAGTAGCAAGCTTCACCACTGGATTGAACATCTCATCGTAGTTAATCCCAATACACTAAGTGAAGCCTTGGAGAACGTAGCGGACCTTTTACCCGTCTAGAGAACCATCCACGTTCCACTTATGTGTCCAGACCCACTTGCTAGTCACCACATTGTTGCCTGGGGCACATGGCACCAAATCCCAAGTTTGATTGGCAAGGTCTAGTACTCTTTCTCTATAGCGCGACGCCAGTTTGGATCGGTGAGGGCGCTATGAACGGAAGACGACACAAGGGAGATTGTCGGAGAAGGAGGTCGCGAAGAGGATAAGACGATCGACAGGGCAAAGAACTCCAGCGGGTTGTTGAGTCATCGTCGGGTGGACGTGCCGAGGGTTGCGGTGAAAAGGGGGGATGATACACCGCTGGCTTTGTCCGAGAGCTGGGTGGTGCACCCACCCATGCACGTCGCTGATAAGCATGCATAGGATTGGCATAGTGGGGAGGGGTTGGTATCGGCGTGGGCGAGGTCAGAGAAGTCGGGGATGAAGCTGGGCCACCGGGGTTGCCAGCGGTACGGAGCCTGACGGGGCACATTGTCCAACTAGGGTGTGGTAGGGTAAGCCTGGAGGGAGTCCACTCGAATAGGTGTCGTGGGGGCACTAGTGCTGCGACGGGAGCAACGTCGATGAACCTGTAGGTGGAAAAACAAAGGATGGTTGACCAAAGGGAGCCATGGGCCAGGATCAAGAAATAAGTACAACTTGATAAGAGAGTCGGTGGTGGACTGGGAGGGGGTTGAGAAGGGGAAATCTGTCTCGACAAAGACGACGTGATGAGAGATCAAGAGACGAGTGGTGAGGTCAAGACACTAGTATCCTTTGTGATCAGGGGAGTAATCGAGGAATACATCGGGTGGAGCGAGGGGTAGGGATGAAAGTGGATATCTGAATTGTTAGGACAAATTTAACATTTCAAAACAGATATGTATGAAATTTGATGCTGATCTTTTATTATGGTATCAAACACATTATTATGAATAAGAATAAAATTTTACATAAATGTTTTATGTATTATTTGTTCTGTACAACAAAAAGGTGAAAAATATCCGAATATGTATTCGAATTTTATATCTATCATTTGAGAAGATATATGATAAATTTTGGGTTTACCTTCTATGAATCTTTACAAGCTCTATGCTAAAAACAAGAATACGAATTTGTATAATAGATTGTATATATCCTATTTATTCACAATCAAAGAAAAAAAGAAATAAAAAATTGATATCCGAATAAGCAACCGTTTTCATTCCTAGCGAGGGCAAGCTTATGGAGAGCAGTGACAGAAAGGTTGGGGTAGCACATACACCCAAAGACGCGAAGATGGTCATAGAATGAAGTGGTGCCAAAAAGAGCGAAGTGGGGTGTGGGGGCTCGAATCGCCTTAGCAGGAAGATGATTGAGACAAGTGACTGTGTGGAGGCTTTCAGCCTAGTAGCAAACAGGAACAAATGCCTGAAATAGCAAGGAGCGCATGATGTTGTTAGTAGTGCGAATCATGCATTCAGCCTTGCCATTATGAGAAGTGTAGGGGGCAGGACATTTGGAGCTGTACACCATAGGAGAAGAATGACTGTGAAGAGTTATCAAACTCACGACCATTAGCACATTGGGCAATCTTAATGGTGCGAGCAAACTAAGTGGAAATCCAAGCGAAGAAGTACAGACAAATGTGTAGGACTTCAAATGCAAGGAAAAAGTTAACGAATAATGAGAGCAATCATCAAGAACCACCATATAATATTTATAACCTGAGACACTAGTAACAAGAGGTCCACAAATTAGTGTATAAGATAAAAATTCTGCATAGCCTAAGAGGAGGAGCTAGGGAAAGAAAGTCGAACATGGCGACCTAGCTGACAGGCGTGTCATAGATGATCAGAGGTGGCCCTAGTACAAGAGATGACCGAACTACTACACAACTTGGACAACACGTCAGGGCTAGGATGACCGAGTCGATGATGCCAAGTGCTGGATGTAGTGGAAGTAGGTAGCGCGTGTAGCTGCAGTGAGGACGAAGGCGATGATGGAGCAGAAGTAGTAGGTGGGGAAGTCGACGCATGCGACCGCATGGTGTACAGGGGCCTAAAGCTATCACAACGTGCGAGAAGGCTATGGGTAGTGAGGTCCTTAACGGACAAGCCAAAAGGATCAAACTCAATAGATTAAGAGTTAACGGTGGTAAACTGACAAACAAATAAAAGATTTTGAATGATATGGGGGACAACAAGAACATTGCGAAGATGGAAAGGTCTGGCAAGAACCAAATCACCTACATAGATGACCATGAAAATGTTTCTGTTGCCTATAACGATAGATGAAGGATGAGATGGGAGAGGTGGCTGTGAAGAAGAAAATATACATCAGGACTGGTGTTATAGGAGGCATCAGAATCAACAACCCAGTGGTTGACAGCAGAGGAGTCAGGATCATTGTGTTGAACGAGCTAGCAAGTGATTGCTGATTCCACCCACCAGGCCACAGGTTCCAGGATGAAACGTAGAGGGAAGTGGGCCAAGATGATACCCGGATCGGACATCGTCAGATGAGCCGATTGGGACAGAGGCAGACACGGTGAAGGTCCACTCGGGACTAGGCCGGGCCATGTGGAGATGTGGTCGGTTGACAGATTGTAGAGAGGGCCAAGGAGCATCCATTTGGCTACCCCACCCCCATGACCACTCTTCCTCCGACAGCATCGTATGGTAGACCATGTTGGTTAAGGCAATCAGCAGTCTGACATTTATTATGCTTAACTAACCACATGAGAAATGACATTTGTCTGGTGCCCATGATTTCCAGCTTCGTTCCCATGTCCTAAATATGACATATCCAGGGAAGAGGCCTTCATAAACAGGCCTAAGATAACAGATCCCTGGAAGAGGCTTTTGTAATGGAAATTTGCTAAATATCGTCCAGAATTAGAGATTTGCCAAATACAAAAGAATCATCCACCACTGGCTGCAGCACCACATAAACGTAGGCAAGATCTCATGAATCAAGGTATCTGGCAACAACACTAGCAGTTAGCGCTCCCTGAATGTCAGAGGGCCATTTTTTTGTCTGTTAAAGCATCTAGAACTGTTCTCTTGTTGGCTCTATGTTTAGACACAAGTGCAAAGACATGGGTTGCAGGTCAGCTATTTTCTGTCCATGGATCCATCTATATGTGGAGAAAGAAAACATGGAAAGATTGATGAAGGTGATATGAGAAAGATTGTCCATGGTCGGTTGAGCTCTGTTTCTGTAACCATAGCAAAGCGACCTCATTTGAAGTGCCCAACCCAAGTTTTGAAGATTTGGAATACCAAGCTACAAGACAATGTCCATTTTTGTGTCCTTTCTTTCCAAAGAAAGACACTTTGTATCTTATCAATAACCTTAATGGCTCACCGTGGAAGATCCATAGCCATGGCTGAATATAACATAGGTGAGTACAGATTGAACCAAAACTCTCTAACCTGTCCGAGACAAATGGTTCACTGTCCAGCTAGAGAGTTGATCAGCTATTCAGATAATAACAGGATGGGGGCAATACATACAAGGGAAATCAAACAACTCGCCAAAAACCTACCCATGCAATGTTGTGATATCTGTCTGACTCCCTATTCATCGAATAGGGAAAACATTGCTCTTTTGCACATTCATTTTGTATTTATGTAAACAGCATTAGTAGAACTGTAATTACATAGTAGTTTTTTTGTGTAGCTATGACATTAATTTATTTTTCACTGACAAATCCAAGTACTTCAATGTATAGCAGTTCATAGGAACATAAAATCTTTGCTTGGTATTCTGGCAATGAGTGCCAAAGTAGCATGTTTTTGTTGAGGTTTGTAGCATATATTTTTCTCCACAGACAAGTCAAGCCAGTCGTTGGAGATGCCTCTGGAAGATATTGATCCACTATATCGGCCTCAGATGCATGGTGGAAGCACTAAGGTAGATTCTTATATACCGTAGATACTGTTGCCTTCCAATCACTGGTGCTGTAAATAACCTAGTCATGAGCTTTTATTTTTACAGTTATATAGATAAAATATGAAGGGCGGGCCTGGTGCAGCGGTAGAGCCTACCGTCTGTAACCGGAAGGTCCCGGGTTCGAGCCCCAGCCTCTGCATATTATGCGGGTAAGGCTTGGCGCTTAAAGATACCCTTCCCCAGACCCCGCACAGTGCGGGAAGCCTACGGCACTGGGTACGCCCTTTTTTTTTATAGATAAAATATCACTTCATCATGTATTATGAGTATCCTTGATGGCGCGGGAAACTAAATTAGCTATCCTCAGTGGCAAGGAAATATTTGCTCTCACAGCCCAATAGCAAAGTTAGACAAGGAATCCAGTATAGCTTTCTGGACTTGTCCTGGTAGCATGTCTAGGAAAGAATTGATAAGGGAGAAATCCCAATATAGTTGTTAATAAATTCAAACCACTAAAATTGGCGAGCACTTGAGTAGCAATGCTCATTACTGAGGGATGAGTTAGCACATCTGGTTCACTTAGTGGTACCTAAATATAGTCACAACTCACAACTAATCTCAACATTTGATGCCATCCTTTACATACTTCTATTCACATGAGCATATGTGAAACAGCAACTGTCAGAGACTCAGAGATGTAGTTATTTTATCCTGTGTGCACATCTTCACCACACTTTTCGTTGTGTAATACTCCCTCCATTTTGAAATGTAGGGCGTATTAGGATTTCCAAAGCACATTTTCTCCATTAATTGCTCAAAGTATATGTTTGTTTAGATCACAGCAGATGCATCAACAGATCTTGTTTTACATGCCTTTTGGTAAGACATTGGTTTGTGGTAATTGGTAACATATTGTAACAGAAATTAATTGTCAAAGTATACCTTGAAAGACTTCCCAAATACTAAAACGCCTTATAAAAATAAATGGTAAGTTTCAGAAATTCCATACTTGTCTTTTTTGGAATTTCAGAAATCGACACCTGTTCTGTGCAATGCACTGTCCCCGATCGAACAGAAGCAACAAGCAGCTCAAGAAGGGAAAAGGAAGCAACAGGCAAAGAGGGTAAAAAAAGTGTCTGGTATTACTTCTTCTCATTTCACTTTATATTTATATTTATATTTTGTTACTCCCTCCGATTCCATGTATAGGTGTCGTAGGATTCTAGTTTGTACCTCTTTAACGCGGCTCATCAATATCAATATTATATGAAAGTTACATAGATCAACCACTAATGGCCGATGTTAGATTATCTCCAACCATATCCTCTATATCTCTCCTTTATAGTCTACTCTAAAAGATATCCTCCTCTATATCGCATTCCTCTCTAGCAACGTTCTCTATATCTCACCATCTATATTGCGAAAGGGCCTCTAGCGTAATGGTTAAGGCTTTCGAGTAGCACCTCTAAATCCTGGGTTCGATCTCCCTCGGGTGCGAATTTTAGGCTTGGTTAAAAAAATTTCTTCGTTGTGCCCCGCCCGCTCTTGGGTTACGTCTTGTGCGCCACCCTTCGGCTGGGCCGTTGCAGAGTGGGCGGCGACGACCCGCTAGTGATGGGGGGCTAGGGTTCGGAGATTTTCTCGGACCGGACCATGTTTTGGTCTCTTAATATAATATTGGGAGGGCAGTCTTTCCCTCCCCGACCGAGTTTTTTCATCATCTATATTCTAAATACTCATATTAGGGACATATTTTACTCTACATTTTTGTATGTACGTATAACGTATTTATCATATCCTCAAATGTCTTTACATATTTTAGTTTTGCTTAATCTGTTGTTTAAGGTATAGAAATGAATAGATGAGAGGAGAGAGAGTCTCTATATATAGAGGATGAAGGAGCGTTTTATATTTAGAGGACGCTTTAGAGGACACCACTAGCGCGTATTGAGGAGAAATCTTCTCTAAATATAGGGTAGGGGACGGTTTATAGGAACCATTGGAGATAGTCTTACTAGATTTATCATAGAAATTACTTTCATAGTATATAACTTTCTTTGTTTAATATTATATAGCTATACAGAAATTGCAAGTCAAAGTGCTAAATGACTTGCATCTGGAACAAGAAGGGGTGGTTTCTAATGCATGTGCACCACGAGGATTCTTGTAATACCACCATTCATTTATTATTTGGCTATTACTGTGGATTGTTCTTAGCTAAGCTGATACCTGCATGGCTGCATTAGAGATGTTCGTGGGTCTTTAAATAAGCAGAATTATGCTTTTGTTGTGCTTGATCAATCATTTATATGTTCCATTTCTTCCATGTACCATTTGATTAAATCTTATACAAGGACAACATTTTTAGAGCATGTTTTGGATTCTATGCTTAACATCCTTGCTATCAAGAATACAAAGGTGGTTGGATGTTTGTGTTAGAATATTTGTATAGACCTTGTGTGTGTGTGGGGCTAGGCTGTCATCTGCGTATGTACAGGCCCGGCCCTTAGGTGCTACACCACCTCTGCTGGGAGGTTTTTCCCCCTATCCTGCCGCCACCCTCCTGTAGGCGGTAGCCCTAGGGTTTCCTCCCCTCCTGTCTGTCTATATATGTTGACCCTTGGGGTCCTATCAATACACAGTAATCATAGGCGACTATCCCTGTCCAACAGTTTGCTTCTGATCTCTTACCTACTTTTGGCTAGGATTCCGCTGCTTTCAAGGGAGACACCATCACACCACTCCTTTAGGGTTGGTTTGGTGACCAGAGAAATGGAGGGGATCCGTGGGGTACGAATACTATAAAATAGCAAGGGTATTCGTACCCCACAGGTCCCCTCCATTTTCCTGGTCACCAAATCGACCCTTACTAGCGAGATTTTCTTTGCCCTTAGATTTTTAAGGGGGAAATTGCGTACATAGAACTGGAGGTCATCATCACCTGGCCAACTTGGGCCTTGCTGTTTTTTTTTTTCCATTCTTGGTGACATACCTTTGTATTCGATTATTCTCGTATCTACTTAGTTTTGTTAAAACGCTTGATTATGTATAATGGCTTATATTTTTTTTTGTCTGGGGTGTTGAATGTATTTTCTTTACAGATGAATCTAGCCATGCACTGGAAATATCCCAAGCAAATTTCGAACCGGAGAATGAACCTCATAATGTTGACGTGAACATGGAGGTAGACTTCCTTTTAGTTTCTGTACTGAAATTCTTGTCTTAAAATCTTCTATAGAAGTAATATTCTGGGAGTGGCCAAAAAAGGTAGGATTTTTTTTTCTCTTTACCATGATAATCATGTGTTATTCATGGCGCAGAGGGATGTGTAGTCACATCGAACTTTGTAGATGTGGCCAGACGAAGA
Organism: Zea mays; assembly: GCF_902167145.1. Classification (NCBI taxonomy): domain Eukaryota; kingdom Viridiplantae; phylum Streptophyta; class Magnoliopsida; order Poales; family Poaceae; genus Zea; species Zea mays. The sequence goes on from NC_050103.1 coordinate 147,945,584, forward strand.
CTTGTGTGGGGCCCTATTTTTTTATTAGAGTTACATGCACTGACTAAAGCGCAGGAGCCAACAGACATAGATATTCCATGCACCTTTTTAAGAATGCGTGTTTTACTCTGAAGCTCGACATTCATATGCTTCCTCGGACCTTTTCAGCAACCGACAGTTATGAGTAGCGCCAAGGGGCAAAAGGGAGCTCAAAGGAGAAACAAGACCAAAAAATTGAATCAAAGAAAAATCCTTGGAGGTTTTACTTCTGGACATTCTGTACTTTTAAAGCACAGCTGTTTTCAGAAGGATACTGATGGCCTACGTTTCTATTCTCATTGACTTTTATCCTTAGATGTTGACCTTGCGCGGCAGTCTGGAGTGAGAAGAAGCTCAAGAATACGCTCGAGGCCTTTGGAGTATTGGCTTGGTGAAAGATTACTATATGGGCCGATACAGGACAGTAAGTACACTGATCTAGCACATGTGTTAGCGATGCAGACCTTTTTTTATGACCAAGACTTGTATCAGAGTTTAATGTTAAATATATTACAACAAATTCATCATATCAACTTGAAAATGCCATTTGTCTGTCATTTTAGTACAGCTAGTAGATTTTTTGCATCTAGACCTTTTGATACTCAATAAATTGAAACCTTCTCTGTACTGGTAGTAAAAAAGCAGTGGTGGAAACAAACAATAAGATCCCAGCTGGGCACTTAATATAGACATAATGGCATAACACTATTCAAAGTTCTGTTACGCGCTTCACCTAGTTGCCCCCATGCAAGACCCCTATGTTTAGACTATCTCTATCAGTTTATGCATCGCTATACCCATATTTAAACTTCACTCTGCGAACAATACAATCTACAGTACAAAACAGTGCTTTTGGTTAAACTATTGATAGACTGCTGTAGACGCTCTTATTGTGTGTATAATAAAGTAGAACAACTACATTTTTAATCAAATACTTCTATCTTTTCCAGCTTTGCCTGCAGTTATTGGCATCAAAGCATACTCTCCTGGCCAGGATGGCAAGAAAACATTGAAAGTGAAATCTTTCGTGTCTGAACAGTATTCAGATCTTGTCGCTCAATTTGCGAAGTACTAAACAAGACACCATTTTTCTAAGAGGATCACGCCTTGTGACTTGTTGCTTTGTCACCTGACTTTATGATGTTACATGTGTTGGTGGAACCATAGTACTGCACAATGAAAAGGCACACGTCCTACCGAATGGTTGCCAGTATCTATCTTGTTTGGATGCCATTTCGGCTATTCGATCGGTGGAGTGTAGCGTATGTGCAGCGGTATCACATTAGGGATCGATTCGGATAGGCATGGAATCCAATAGACATAACATTATTTATCATATTTTAATTCGAATTTAGATACGAATGTAGATTTTATCGTTATGGATGCAAAATGAATGCCCCAAATTTGGATTGACATTCGTATATCTATTAGATCTTAAAGATTCCATATATCTATTTCCTTATTGTTAGTTTTAGTAGACCAAAAATTATTATACATGTATAGAATATGATTATATAATCATTGTAGACAACAACTCATAAAATAACATATATAATAAATATCTTAGTTTGGTTTTGATGACTAATGATAATATAAAATTATTATGACTAACTTTTATTTTGCATAAACATGATAAGTTAGGTCATATTAATGAAAGATGATTTGTATTCATGCCCTTATATGTGAAGTATATTGATGGAATTCAATATATGAATTTATGCTTTTATTGATGGAAATGAATTATCAATTTTTAAAAGATGGTCGAGAAGGTTAAGTATCAACTAGTTATAGGTGTCGGTATAGTTATCGGACATTTTGCATAGTGATATGATCTTTATTTTTCTTTAGTCGTGCTATAATGGGGCATGAAACTAGTAGTTTGACCTAGTCAAGTCTAGTTAGGTGTGATAGCGTACACTTGTGAAAACTAAGAGAGCCTACAAATAGTTCGAAACAAAATCCAAATTGAAAAGTGTTTGAAGTGATTGAGTTAATACTGCTGTAGTAGCACTGGACAATAAAGTACTCTATTGTGTTTAAGAGTAACATTGACATGTCTAGTGTGCATCTGACATGGCACTCAAAGAGCTTGTAGAAGTGTCCTAAAGATATTTGCACTTATAGGGCATGTTCGGTGTACCACTGGATATGGCATGAGACATGGTACTTAGGGATAGGGATGGATTCTAAACATTAAATTATATGATAAATTTAATATTTTAACATAGATATGTATATAATTTGGTGCTAATTTGTAGTTATGTTGTTAAGAATATTATAAAAGTTAAGAATAAAATTTTGTATAATTTTTTGTGCGTGATTTCCCCAACATCGAAAAAGGTGAAAAACATCTGAATCCAAATTAGTATCTAAATTTTATATCAATTATTTAAAAAGATATAAAACTAATTTGAGGCTTACTTTTTATGAATTCTAATAAGCTAAATGCTAAAACCAAGAATATAAATTTATGTAGCAAATTATATATCCTATTTGTCTGCAATCAAAGAAAAAAGACAATTTAACATTCAAACAAGTGTCCAGATCCATCCCTACCTATAGAGCATGTTAACTGTATCTAAGAGGCTAAGTACTTATTAGACGTGTCTGATGTGCCACCGGATAAGTTACATAGAGAGGTCTGTGACGACGCACTCGAGGTTGTATTCATTGGACGTGTCCGGTGAAACACCAGTGTGAGCATCGAGTACCACATACAATAACGACTAGTTTCTAAAACTAGATATTGGAAAGGCATCGACATGTCAGGTGTAGTGAGTTTGTGATCACCAAACACACCCGCTACCTCGACTATGCAGGGTGGGGGTGTAACAGCTACTTTCATCCCTTGAGGATATTTGTACCCCCTGACTCAGTCTATTGAGATCTCTTCCCTATTTCAATCGTTGAAGCAAGCACTTGAGAGTGATAAACTAAAGAATTGATAATCATGTAATTAGAAACCTTATTAGTGCATTAAGAGTACCTTGTGTGCACTCATCATCATACTCATTAGACTTAGTAAGGTCAAGTGAGATTTAGTGCCTGGTGGTTGGCAACACCTAGACGACTAAGCGGTGATTGAGATTGTGGTGATCATACGGAGAACCTGTGTGTGACCCAAGTATAGCTTATACATGGTTGTGAGTAGTTCATTGTGTATGAACAATGATGACCTGGCTCATAGAGAACACTTGGCCCTTATGCAGGCCAATGGGGAGAGACACTCCTACACGGGTGCTCTAGCGAGGATTAGTGGGGAGTACCGACTCTCTAAAACCTTAGATAAATATTGATGAGTCTTCTAATCTTTTCTTTACTATATACATTTAGATTTGAGCAATTCACTTCAATCTTTTACATCCCTAGAATTTTCATGCTAGTATAGGATTAGAATTTAGGGTGCAAAACTTTTTTTCACATAATTAGGCACTCTGGAATAGCACCCTTAATAGGGTCCTTGATGAGACTCTTATTGTGATCAAGTACTCTACATTTGGATCTTTTCCACTTGACCTTATCGATGTTGTACTGCAACATCTTATGGTCATACTGAAGTGAGCCTACTATAGGCTTAGTTGGTTTCACAAACCAAAGTGAGTAAACTATCTCACCCACCGTAGTCATCATTATAATATTTTCCCGCCATAAGTGGTAATAAATACCACCTAGCCGTTCAATATGTTCTATCTGACCAACTAGTAGGTGAAAGGGAAATGGGTCTAAAAACATTTCCTATAATCGATTTTGGTGGTTGACATCCATCACAAACCATATGGATTAATTAGTTTGCCTAGTTGTCATTTATATCAGGTGCATAAGGTTCACCATAAACCAAGAAAGAAATTAAGTTGATGATTCAACCAAGTTTGGAGCAAAGACTAGCAATGGTGCAGCCAGTGGCGCACCGGACACTGTCCGGTGCCTAGGCCGAGCACCTCCCGACTGGCCACTCTCAGGTTTCTTAGGGAGCCACTCCGCTATAATGCACCGGACATGTCCGGTGAGCCACCGGAGCAACGGTCAAATGCGCCAATGGTCGACTGCGTGAACAGTAAAAAGGTGCACAGTGCAAAAATCAAAAGTCAGAGCTGCGATGTCAGAACGCACCGGACATGTCCGGTGTGCCACCAGACTGTCCGGTGCAGCAAGAGGACAAAAGACTTCACCGGTCAACCGCTCCAAACCCCAACGATCTGCTGACATGGCAGCACCGGACAGTGAACAGTGCCATGTCCGGTGCACCGCCGGACTGTCCGGTGTGCCATCAACAGCAACAACTAGAATAGTGGTTGTGGCTATAAATACCCCCAACCACCTCCATTCAAGCTATTTAAGTTTTCTGAACTCAACATTCAATACAAGAGCAAAAGACTACATTCCAAGACAATCAACGGATCAAATCCTCTCCAAACCTCCAAATCAACTCAATTGCTTAGTGACTTGAGAGAGGGTGTTTTATGTTCTTTTGTTGCTCTTGTTGCTTGGATTGCTTGCTCCTTCTCATTCTTATTCTTCCAAGTGCTTTGTAAAGCTAGCAAGAGACACCTAAGTGTGTGGTGATCCTTACGAGGTCTTAGTGACCCAAGTGATTAAGGAGAAGCGACCGGTCTGTGTGACCGATTGAGAGAGGGAAAGGGTTGGAATCGACCTGGCCTTTGTGGCCTCCTCAACTGAACCTCGGTAAACAAATCATCGTGTTCATTTGTGTTGATCTTCACTTGATTTGTTCCCCCTCCCTTCCTCTCTCTAAAAGTTCCCTTGCTCATATTATTTTGAGTTGGCTCCCAACGTTATTCGCATTGATTGAGCAACTCTCAGCAAGGAGAACTATCTTCCGCACTCCGAATTATGTCTAACACTAACCTCGAGAATAGTGCATGTTTAAAGTTTGTAAATTAGAGGTTTTGCCTATTCACCCCCACTCTAGGCGACTTTCAATTGGTATTAGAGCCTGGTGCTTCATTAGAGTCTAACAACTCGAAGTGATGTCGGGAGAACACGCCAAGAGGGAGATGGTCACCGGCGAAAAGCTGAAAGTCGCCTAGAGGGGGGGGGGGTGAATAGGGCGAAACTGAAATTCTCAAAAATAATCACAACTACAAGCCGGGTTAGTGTTAGAGATATAATCAAGTCCGCGAGAGAGGGTGCAAAACAAATCGCAAACGAATAAAGAGTGTGACACACGGATTTGTTTTACCGAGGTTCGGTTCTCGCAAACCTACTCCCCGTTGAGGTGATCACAAAGACCGGGTCTCTTTCAACCCTTTCCCTCTCTCAAACGGTCCCTCGGACCGAGTGAGCTTTCTCTTCTCAATCACTTGGAACACAAAGTTCCTACAAGGACCACCACAAGATTGGTGTCTCTTGCCTTAATTACAAGTGAGTTTGATTGTAAGAAAGAATCAAGAAAGAAGAAAGCAATCCAAGCGCAAGAGCTCGAAAGAACACAAGCAAATCTCTCTCACTAGTCACTAAAGCTTTGTGTGGAATTTGGGAGAGGATTTGATCTCTTGAGTGTGTCTAGAATTGAATGCCTAACTCTTGTAAGTGGTTGGAAGTGTGAAAACTTGGATGCTATGAATGATGGGTGGTTGGGGGTATTTATAGCCCCAACCACCAAACTAGCCGTTTGGTGGGGCTGACTGTCGTATGGTGCACCGGACAGTCCGGTGCACACCGGACATGTCCGATGCGCCAGCCACGTCACCAAAGCCGTTGGGTTCCGACCGTTGGAGCTCTGTCTTCTGGGCCCGCCTGGATGTCCGGTGGCGCACCGGACATGTACTGTAGAGTGTCTGGTGCGCCAGTATGGGCGTGCCTGACTTCTGCGCGCGCTGGCGCGCATTCAATGCGCTGCAGGTAGCCGTTGGCGTCGAAATATCCGTTGCTCCGTTGTCACACCGGACAGTCCGGTGCACACCGGACATGTCCGGTGAATTATAGCGGACTAGCCTTTGTGAATTCCCGAAGCTGGCGAGTTCCTGAGGCGCCGTTCCTTGGAGCACCGGACACTGTCCGGTGTATACCGGACAGTCCGGTGAATTATAGCGGAGCGCCTCCGGATTTTCACGAAGGTGACGAGTTTGAGTTGGAGTCCTCTGGTGCACCGGACATAGTCCGGTGGTGCACCGGACAGTCCGGTGCGCCAGACCAGAGGTGCCTTCGGTTGTCCCTTTGCTCTTTTGTCGAACCCAATACTTGATCTTTTTATTGGCTAAGTGTGAACCTTTGGCACTTGTATAACTTATACACTAGAGCAAGCTAGTTAGTCCAATTATTTGTGTTGGCCAATTCAACCACCAAAATTATTTAGGAACTAGGTGTAAGCCTAATTCCCTTTCAATCTCCCCCTTTTTGGTGATTGATGCCAACACAAACCAAAGCAAATATAGAAGTGCGTAATTTGAACTAGCTTGCATAATGTAAGTGCAAAGGTTACTTAGAATTGAGCCAATAAATATTACTTACTAGATATGCATGGACTGTTTCTTTATTTTTTAATATTTTGGACCACGCTTGCACCACAAGTTTTGTTTTTGCAAATTCTTTTGTAAATCCTTTTCAAAATTCTTTTGCAAATAGTCAAAGGTAAATGAATAAGATTTCGAGAAGCATTTTCAAGATTTGAAATTCTCCCCTTGTTTCAAATGTTTTTTCTTTTGACTTAAACAAAACTCCCCCTAAATGAAATCCTCCTCTTGGTGTTTAAGAGGGTTTTGAGATATCAATTTTGAAATACTACTTTCTCCCCCTTTTGAACACAATAGGGTACTAATTTGAAATTTCCAATTGAAAACATGTTTAAAATTAGGTGGTGGTGCGGTCCTTTTGCTTTGGGCTAATACTTTCTCCCCCTTTGGCATGAATCGCCAAAAACGGAGTCATTAGAGCCCTTTGAATTACTTTCTCCCCCTTTGGTCATAAATAAGTGAGTGAAGAATATACCAAAGTAGAAGAGTGATCTCTCCCCCAAGGATGGAGAGTTGCTCGGAGTGACGACGAAGGATGAGTTACGGAGTGGAAGCCTTTGTCTTCGCCGAAGACTCCAATTTCCTTTCAATACACCTATGACTTGGTTTGAAATAGACTAGAAAATATATTAGTCATAGCATATGAAAGATACATGATCAAAGGTATATAAATGAGCTATGTGTGCAAATCAACAAAAGAAGTTCCTAGAATCAAGAATATTTAGCTCATGCCTAAGTTTGTTAAAATTTTGTTCATCAAGAGGCTTGGTAAAGATATCGGCTAATTGATCTTTAGTGTTAATATATGAAATCTCGATATCTCCCTTTTGTTGGTGATCCCTTAAAAAGTGATACCGAATGGCTATGTGTTTAGTGCGGCTATGCTCAACGGGATTATCCGCCATGCGGATGGCACTCTCATTATCACATAGAAGAGGAACTTTGGTTAATTTGTAACCGTAGTCCCTAAGGGTTTGCCTCATCCAAAGTAGTTGCGCACAACAATGGCCTGCGGCAATGTACTCGGCTTCGGCGGTAGAAAGAGCTACAGAATTTTGCTTCTTTGAAGCCCAAGACACCAAGGATCTTCCCAAGAACTGGCAAGTCCCCGATGTGCTCTTTCTATTAATTTTACACCCTGCCCAATCGGCATCCAAATAACCAATCAAATCAAATGTGGATCCCCTAGGATACCAAAGCCCAAACTTAGGAGTATAAACTAAATATCTCAAGATTCATTTTACGGCCTTAAGGTGAGCTTCCTTAGGGTCGGCTTGGAATCTTGCACACATGCATACGGAAAGCATAATATCCGGTCGAGATGCACATAAATATAGCAAAGAACCAATCATCGACCGGTATACCTTTTGATCAACGGATTTACCTCCTTCGTCGAGGTCGAGATGCCCATTGATTCCCATGGGTGTCTTGATGGGTTTGGCATCCTTCATCCCGAACTTGCTTAGAATGTCTTGAGTATACTTCGTTTGGCTAAGGAAGGTGCCCTCTTGGAGTTGCTTCACTTGAAATCCTAAGAAATACTTCAACTCCCCCATCATTGACATCTCGAATTTTTGTGTCATGATCCTACTAAATTCTTCACATGTAGACTCGTTAGTAGACCCAAATATAATATCATCAACATAAATTTGGCATACAAACAAGTCATTCTCAAGAGTTTTAGTAAATAGAGTAGGATCGGCCTTTCCGACTTTGAAGCCATTATCTAAAAGAAAATCCCTAAGGCATTCATACCATGCTCTTGGGGCTTGCTTGAGCCCATAAAGCGCCTTAGAGAGTTTATAAACATGGTTAGGGTACTCACTATCTTCAAAGCCGGGAGGTTGCTCAACATAGACCTCTTCCTTGATTGGTCCATTGAGGAAGGCACTTTTCACGTCCATTTGGTAAAGCTTGAAGCCATGGTAAGTAGCATAGGCCAATAATATTCGAATTGACTCAAGCCTAGCTATGGGTGCATAGGTTTCACCGAAATCCAAACCTTCGACTTGGGAGTATCCTTTGGCCACAAGTCGAGCTTTGTTCCTTGTCACCACACCATGCTCGTCTTGTTTGTTGCGGAAGACCCATTTGGTTCCTACAACATTTTGATTAGGACGTGGAACTAAATGTCATACCTCATTCCTAGTGAAGTTGTTGAGCTCCTCTTGCATCGCCACCACCCAATCCGAATCTTGAAGTGCTTCCTCTATCCTGTGTGGCTCAATAGAGGAAACAAAAGAGTAATGCTCACAAAAATGTGCAACACGAGATCTAGTGGTTACCCTCTTATGAATGTCGCCGAGGATGGTGTCGACGGGGTGATCTCGTTGGATTGCTTGATGGACTCTTGGGTGTGGCGGCCTTTGTTCTTCATCCTCCTTGTCTTGATCATTTGCATCTCCCCCTTGATCATTGCCGTCATCTTGAGGTGGCTCATTTGCTTGATCTTCTACTTCATCATCTTGAGCTTCATCCTCATTTTGAGTTGGTGGAGATGCTTGCGTGGAGGAGGATGGTTGATCTTATGCATTTGGAGACTCTTTGGATTCCTTAGGACACACATCCCCAATGGACATGTTCCTTAGCACGATGCACGGAGCCTCTTCATCACCTATCTCATCAAGATCAACTTGCTCTACTTGAGAGCCGTTAGTTTCATCAAACACAACGTCATAAGAAACTTCAACTTGTCCGGAGGACTTGTTAAAGACTCTATATGCTCTTGTGTTTGAATCATATCCTAGTAAAAAGCCTTCTACTGTCTTAGGAGCAAATTTAGATTTTCTACCTCTTTTAACAAGAATAAAGCATTTGCTACCAAAGACTCTAAAATATGAAATATTGGGCTTTTTACCGGTTAGGAGTTCATAAGATGTCTTCTTGAGGATTCGGTGTAGATACAACCGGTTGATGGCGTAGCAAGCAGTGTTGACCGCCTCAGCCCAAAACCGATCCGAAGTCTTGTACTCATCAAGCATGGTTCTTGCCATGTCCAATAGAGTTCTATTCTTCCTCTCCACTACACCATTTTGTTGTGGTGTGTAGGGAGAAGAGAACTCATGCTTGATGCCCTCCTCCTCAAGGAAGCCTTCAATTTTTGAGTTCTTGAACTCCGTCCCGTTGTCGCTTCTAATTTTCTTGATCCTTAAGCCGAACTCATTTTGAGCCCGTCTCAAGAATCCCTTTAAGGTCTCTTGGGTTCGAGATTTTTCCTGCAAAAAGAACACCCAAGTGAAGCGAGAATAATCATCCACTATTACAAGACAATACTTACTCCCGCCGATGCTTATGTAGGCAATCAGGCCGAATAAATCCATGTGGAGTAGCTCAAGCGGCCTGTCGGTCGTCATGATGTTTTTGTGTGGATGATGGGCACCAACTTGCTTTCCTGCTTGGCATGTGCTACAAACCCTGTCTTTCTCAAAATGAACATCGGTTAGTCCTAAAATGTGCTCTCCCTTTAGAAGCTTATGAAGATTCTTCATCCCAACATGGGCTAGTCGGCGGTGCCAGAGCCAACCCATGTTAGTCTTAGCAATTAAGCAAGTGTCGAGTTTAGCTCTATCAAAATCTACCAAGTATAGCTGACCCTCCAACACTCCCTTAAATGCTATTGAATCATCACTTCTTCTAAAGACAGTGACACCTATATCAGTGAAAAGACAGTTGTAACCCATTTTGCATAATTGAGATACAGAAAGCAAATTGTAATATAATGAATCTACAAGAAAAACATTGGAAATAGAGTGGTCAGGAGATATAGCAATTTTACCCAATCCTTTGACCAAACCTTGGTTTCCATCCCCGAATGTGATCGCTCGTTGGGGATCTTGGTTTTTCTCGTAGGAGGAGAACATCTTCTTCTCCCCTGTCATGTGGTTTGTGCACCCGTTGTCGAGTATCCAACTTGATCCCCCGGATGCATAAACCTACAAAACAAGTTTAGTTCTTGACTTTAGGTACCCAAACGATTTTGGGTCCTTTGGCATTAGAAACAAGAACTTTGGGTACCCAAACACAAGTCTTGGAGCCCTTGTGTTTGCCCCCAACAAACTTGGCAACTACTTTGCCAGATTTGTTAGTTAAAACATATGATGCATCAAAAGTTTTGAATGAAATGTCATGATCATTTGATGCATTAGGAGTTCTCTTCTTAGGCAACTTAGCACGGGTTGGTTGCCTAGAACTGGATGTCTCACCCTTATACATAAAAGCATGGTTTGGGCCAGAGTGAGACTTCATAGAGTGAATTCTCCTAATCTTGCTCTCGGGATAACCGGCAGGGTACAAAATGTAACCCTCGTTATCCTGAGGCATGGGAGCCTTGCCCTTAACAAAATTAGACAATCTTTTAGGAGGGGCATTAAGTTTGACATTGTCTCCCCTTTGGAAGCCAATGCCATCCTTGATGCCAGGGCGTCTCCCATTATAAAGCATACTACGAGCAAATTTAAAATTTTCATTCTCTAAGTTATGCTCGGCAATTTTAGCATCTAATTTTGCTATATGATCATTTTGTTGTTTAATTAAAGACATGTGATCATGGATAGCATTAATATCAACATCTCTACATCTAGTACAAATAGATACATGCTCAACGACAGATGTAGAGGGTTTGCAAGATTTTAATTCTACAACCTTAGCATGTAATATATCATTCTCATTTCTAAGGTTAGAAATAGTAATATTGCAAACATCAAAATCTTTAGCCTTAGCAAGCAATTTTTCATTTTCAATCCTAAGGCTAGAAATAGAAACATTTAACTCATCAATCCTAGCAAGTAAATCAACATTATCATCTCTAGGATTGGAAGTTGAAACATTACAAACATGAGAATCAACCTTAGCTAACAAATTAGCATTTTCATTTCTAAGGTTGTCAATAGTTTCATGGCAAGAACTTAGCTCACTAGAAAGTTTTTCACATTTTTCTACTTCTAGAGCGTAAGCATTTTTGACCTTAACATGTTTCTTATTTTCTTTAATAAGGAAGTCCTCTTGGGTGTCCAAGAGATCATCCTTCTCATGAATAGCACTAACCAATTCATTAAGTTTCTCTTTTTGTTGCATGTTGAGGTTGGCAAAAAGAGTGCGTAAGTTATCTTCCTCATCACTAGCATTTTCATCACTAGAAGACTCATATCTAGTGGAGGATTTAGATTTAACCTTCTTCTTTTTGCCGTCCTTTGCCATGAGGCACTTGTGGCCGACGTTGGGGAAGAGAAGGCCTTTGGTGATGGCGATGTTGGCGGCGTCCTCGTCGTCGGAGGAGTCGCTAGAGCTTTCGTCGGAGTCCCACTCCCGACAAACATGGGCATCGCCGCCCTTCTTCTTGTAGTACCTCTTCTTTTCTCTCCTCTTGCCCTTCTTGTCGTCGCCCCTGTCACTGTCACTAGATATTGGACATTTTGCAATAAAATGACCGGGCTTACCACATTTGTAGCACACTTTCTTGGAGCGGGGTTTGTAGTCCTTCCCCCTCCTTTGTTTGAGGATTTGACGGAAGCTCTTGATGATGAGCGCCATCTCCTCGTTGTCGAGCTTGGAAGCGTCGATGGGTTGTCTACTCGATGTAGACTCCTCTTTCTTCTCCTCTGTCGCCTTGAATGCGACCGGTTGTGCTTCGGGTGTGGAGGAGGTGCCTTGCTCGATGATTTTCTTTGAGCCTTTAATCATTAGCTCAAAGCTCACAAATTTTCCTATAACTTCCTCGGGAGACATTAGCTTATATCTAGGATCACCTCGAATTAATTGAACTTGTGTAGGGTTAAGAAATACGAGGGATCTAAGAATAACCTTGACCATCTCATGGTCATCCCATTTTTCGCTCCCGAGGTTGCGCACTTGGTTCACCAAGGTCTTCAAGCGGTTGTACATAGCTTGTGGATCCTCCCCTTGGTGAAGCATGAAGCGACCGAGCTCCCCCTCGATCGTTTCCCGCTTGGTGATCTTTGTCACCTCATCTCCTTCGTGTGTGGTCTTGAGTACGTCCCAAATTTCCTTCGCACTTTTTAACCCTTGCACCTTATTATACTCCTCTCGACTTAGAGAGGCGAGGAGTATAGTAGTGGCTTGGGAGTTAAAGTGGTGAATTTGGGCCGCCTCGTCCGAGTCGTAGTCTTCATCCCCTACGGATGGTACCTGTACACCAAACTCAACAACATTCCATATGCTTGTGTGGAGTGAGGTTAGATGATGCCTCATTTTGTCACTCCACATATTATAATCTTCACCGTCAAAAACCGGTGGTTTGCCTAATGGAACGGAGAGTAAAGGAGTATGCTTTGAAACATGGGGATAGCGTAGAGGAATCTTACTATACTTCTTGCGCTCTTGGCGCTTATAAGTAACGGACGGTGCATCGGAGTCGGAGGTCGATGGTGATGAAGAGTCGGTCTCGTAGTAGACCACTTTCCTCATCCTCTTGTGTTTGTCGCCTCTCCGATTCGACTTGTGGGAAGAGGATTTCTTCTCCTTTCCCTTCCCTTTGTTGGAGGAGTTTTTCTTCTCCTTCCTCTTGTTGCGGGACTCTTCCGATGAAGTCGACCCGTGGCTTGTAGCGGGCTTGTCGCCGGTCTCCATCTCCCTCTTGGCGAGTTCTTCCGACATCAACTTCGAGCGGTTAGGCTCTAATGAAGCACCGGGCTTTGATACCAATTAAAAGTCGCCTAGAGGGGGGGGGGTGAATAGGGCGAAACTGAAATTCTCAAAAATAATCACAACTACAAGCCGGGTTAGCGTTAGAGATATAATCAAGTCCGCGAGAGAGGGTGCAAAACAAATCACAAACGAATAAAGAGTGTGACACACGGATTTGTTTTACCGAGGTTCGGTTCTCGCAAACCTACTCCCCGTTGAGGTGATCACAAAGACCGGATCTCTTTCAACCCTTTCCCTCTCTCAAACGGTCCCTCGGACCGAGTGAGCTTTCTCTTCTCAATCACTTGGAACACAAAGTTCCTACAAGGACCACCACAAGATTGGTGTCTCTTGCCTTAATTACAAGTGAGTTTGATTGTAAGAAAGAATCAAGAAAGAAGAAAGCAATCCAAGCGCAAGAGCTCGAAAGAACACAAGCAAATCTCTCTCACTAGTCACTAAAGCTTTGTGTGGAATTTGGGAGAGGATTTGATCTCTTGAGTGTGTCTAGAATTGAATGCCTCTTGTAAGTGGTTGGAAGTGTGAAAACTTGGATGCTATGAATGATGGGTGGTTGGGGGTATTTATAGCCCCAACCACCAAACTAGCCGTTTGGTGGGGCTGACTGTCGTATGGTGCACCGGACAGTCCGGTGCACACCGGACATGTTCGGTGCGCCAGCCACGTCACCAAAGCCGTTGGGTTCCGACCGTTGGAGCTCTGTCTTCTGGGCTCGCCTGGATGTCCGGTGGCGCACCGGACATGTACTGTAGAGTGTCCGGTGCGCCAGTATGGGCGTGCCTGACTTCTGCGCGCGCTGGCACGCATTCAATGCGCTGCAGGTAGCCGTTGGCGCCGAAATATCCGTTGCTCCGTTGTCACACAGGACAGTCCGGTGCACACCGGACATGTCCGGTGAATTATAGCGGACTAGCCTTTGTGAATTCCCGAAGCTGGCGAGTTCCTGAGGCGCCGTTCCTTGGAGCACCGGACACTGTCCGGTGAATTATAGCGGAGCGCCTCCGGATTTTCCCGAAGGTGACGAGTTTGAGTTGGAGTCCTCTGGTGCACCGGACACTGTCCGGTGGCACACCGGACAGTCCGGTGCGCCAGACCAGAGGTGCCTTCGGTTGTCCCTTTGCTCTTTTGTCGAACCCAATACTTGATCTTTTTATTGGCTAAGTGTGAACCTTTGGCACCTGTATAACTTATACACTAGAGCAAGCTAGTTAGTCCAATTATTTGTGTTGGCCAATTCAACCACCAAAATTATTTAGGAACTAGGTGTAAGCCTAATTCCCTTTCAAAAGCCCGAAGGCTCAGGAAGGAAGACCGATGAATGGACTCCGTCAAGGGAGGTCGGCGACAAGCACAAGGTGGAATCCGCTTCCTCCTTCAAGTCACATAGGAAGGGTGACAAGAAGAAAAAGAAAATGAAGAAGGTGGTCTACTACGAGACCGACTCTTCATCACCTTCCACATCCAGCGCCGAATCTACTACTTCAAAGTGCCAAGAGCGCAAGAAGTATAGTAAGATGCCTCTACGCTATCCTTGCATTCCTAAACGCGCTCCTTTACTTTTGGTACCCCTAGGCAAACCACCATATTTTGATGGTGAGGATTATTGTATGTGGAGTGATAAAATGAGGCACCATCTAACCTCACTCCACGAAAGCATATGGGATATTGTTGAGTTTGGGGCGCAGGCATCACAGGTGGGCGATGAGGACTATGACTCCGATGAGGCCACCCAAATAAGGCATTTTAATTCCCAAGCAACTTCTATACTCCTCGCCTCCCTGTGTCGAGAGGAGTATAATAAGGTGCAAGGGTTGAAAAATGCCAAATAAATTTAGGATGTCCTCAATACGGCTCATGAAGGGGACAAGGTGACCAAGATCACCAGACGCGAGACGATCGAGGGAGAGCTCGGTCAATTTGTCCTCAACAAAGGAGAGGAGCCACAAGCAATATACAACCGGCTCAAAACGATGGTCAACCAAGTGCGCAACCTCGGGAGCATGAAGTGGGATGACCATGAAATAGTCAAGGTTATTCTTAGATCTCTTATTTTTCGTAATCCCACTCAAGCGCTAATAATCCATGGAGATCCTAGATATAAACAGATGTCTCCCGAGGAGGTCATTGGCAAGTTTGTGAGCTTTGAACTTATGATCAAAGACTCCAAACACATTGTCAACTTAGAGCAAGGCGCCACCTCCACACCCGAGGTGCAACCCGTTGCATTCAAAGCAACAGAAGAGAAGAAGGATGAGTCTACACAAAGTAGACTCCCAATCGACACCTCTAAGCTCAACAACGAGGAGATGGCTCTTATCATTAAGAGTTTTCGGCAAATCCTCAAACAAAGGAAGGGAAAGGACTACAAGCCCCGTTCCAAGAGGGTGTGTTATAGGTGTGGTAAGTTCGGTCACTTTATTGCTAAATGTCCATATACAAGTGACAGTGAGAGGGACGACGACAAGAAAGGGAAGAAGAAGATGGAAAAGAAAAGATACTACAAGAAGGGTGGCGAAACACACATGGGGTGGAAATGGGACTCTAACGAGAGCTCCACCAACTCCTCCTCTGACGAGGACGCTGCCAACATCGCTATCAAGAAGGGACTTCTCTTCCCCAACATTGGCTACAAGTGCCTAATGGCTAAGGAAGGCAAGAAGAAGAAGGTACGTACTAGGGATACCCCCAAATACACTACTTTCGATGATGAGTGAAGCTCTAATGATGATTTAACTTCTCTTTTTGCTAACCTTACTAAGGATCAAAAGTAGAAAATAAATGAATTGATAGAATCCATTAACGAGAATGATGATCTCTTGGAATGCCAAGAGGACTTGCTCGTTAAGGAAAATAAGAATTTGTTAAACTGAAAAATGCTTATGCTCTTGAGATAGAAAAATGTGAAAATTTGACTAAAGAGCTTAACATTTGTAATGATTCAATTTCTTATCTTAGAATTGAGATTGATGATTTAATTGCTAAGATAGAAGAATTGAATGCTAGTAACGTTTCTACTTCTATTGTTGAGCATGTCATCATTTGCACTAGATGTAGAGATGTTAATATTGATGCTATGAATGGTCACCTAACTATGATTAAAAAACAAAATGATCACATAGCTAAGTTAAATGCTAAAATTATTGAGCATGAATTAGAGAATGAAAAATTTAAATTTGCTCGAAGCATGCTTTATAATAGGAGGCGCCCTAGCATTAAGGATGGCATTGACTTCCAACAAGGGAGCCAAAGCAACATCAAGATTAATGCCCCCAAGAACAAACCCTCTAATTTTGTTAAGGGTAAGGCTCCCATGGTTCAGGATAGAGAGGGTTACATTTTATATCCTGAAAACTATCCTGAGCATAAGATTAGGAGAATTCATGCTAGAAAACCTCATTCCGTTTCTCATCATGCTTACATGTATAGTAATGAGGCTTCTAGCTCTAGGCATTCAACTCATATCAAAATGCCAAAAAAATTGCTAATGCATCAAATGAACATAGCATTTCATTTAAAACTTTTGATGCATCTTTTGTGCTAACTAACAAACTAGGCAAAATAGTTGCCAAATATGTTGGGGGCAAACACAAGAATCTCAAGACTTGTGTTTGGGTACCCAAGGTGCTTGTTTCTAATGTGAAAGGACCCAAGACGTTTGGGTACCTAATGACAAGGCCTAAATTTGTTTTGTAGGTTTATGCATCTGGCGGGACAAGTTGGATAATCGATAGCGGGTGCACAAACCACATGACAGGGGAGAAAAGGATGTTCTCCTTATATGAGAAAAATGATGATCCCCAAAGAGCGATTACATTCGGAGATGGAAATCAAGGTTTGGTCAAAGGTTTGGGTAAAATTGCTATATCTCCTGATCATTCCATTTTCAATGTTTTTCTTGTAGATTCTTTAGATTACAACTTGCTTTCAGTTTCTCAATTATGTAAAATAGGTTACAACTGTCTATTCACTGATGTAGGTGTTACTGTCTTTAAAAGAAGTGATGATTCAGTAGCATTTAAGGGAGTGTTAGATGGTCAGCTATACTTAGTTGATTTTAATGATAACAATGATGAACTAGACACTTGCTTAATTTCTAAGACTAACATAGGCTGGCTCTGGCATCGCTGACTTGCTCATGTTGGGATGAAGAATCTTCACAAGCTTCTAAAGGGAGAGCATATTTTAGGACTAACAAATGTTCATTTTGAGAAAGACAGAATTTGTAGCGCATGTCAAGCAGGGAAATAAGTTGGAACTCATCATCCGCACAAGAACAACATGACAACCGACAGGCCGCTTGAGCTACTCCACACGGATCTATTCGGCATGATCGCTTATATAAGCATCGGCGGAAGTAAGTATTGTCTTGTTATATTGTGGATGACTATTCTCGCTTCACTTGGGTATTCTTTTTACAGGAAAAATCTCAAACCTAAGAGACCTTAAAGAGATTCTTGAGACGGGCTCAAAATGAGTTCGAATTAAGAATCAAAATGATTAGAAGCGACAATGGATCGGAGTTCAAGAACTCTCAAATTGAAGGATTTCTTGAGGAGGAAGGCATCAAGCATGAGTTCTCTTCTCCCTACACATCTCAACAAAATGGTGTAGTGGAGAGGAAGAACATAACTCTATTGGACATGGCAAGGACCATGCTTGATGAGTACAAGACCTCGGATCGGTTTTGTGCGGAGGCGATTAACACCGCTTGCTACTCCATCAACCGACTCTACCTTCACCGAATCCCCAAGAAGAAACCATATGAACTCCTCACCGATAAAAAGCCCAATGTTTCTTATTTTAGAGTTTTTGGGAGCAAATGCTTTATTCTTATTAAAAGAGGAAGAAATTCTAAATTTGCTCCTAAAGCAGTAGAAGGTTTTTTACTTGGTTATGACTCAAACACAAGGGCATATAGAGTTTTCAACAAGTCACTGGATTAGTTGAAGTTTCTTGTGACATTGTGTTTGATGAGACTAATGGCTCCCAAGTGGAGCAAGTTGATCTTGATGAATTAGATGATGAAGAGGTTCCTTGTGTCGCGCTAAGGAACATGTCCATTGCGGATGTGTATCCAAAAGAATCCAAAGAGCCTTCACAAGCACAAGATCAACTATCATCTTTCATACAAGCATCTCCACCAACCCAAGATGAGGAACTAGCTCAAGAAGAAGAGGATGAAGATCAAGACGATGAGCCACCTCAAGAAGAGGACATTGATCAAGGGGGGAGATGAAGATGATCAAGGCAAGGAAGATGACCAAGAGATTCAGGATCAAAGACCGCCACACCCAAGAGTCCACCAAGCAATTCAAAGAGATCACCCCGTCAACTCCATACTTGGTGACATTCACAAGGGGGTAACCACTAGATCTCGAGTTACTCATTTTTGTGAATATTACTCTTTTGTGTCCTCTATTGAGCCATATAGGATAGAA
The DNA here is from genome assembly GCF_902167145.1 of Zea mays. Taxonomy (NCBI): domain Eukaryota; kingdom Viridiplantae; phylum Streptophyta; class Magnoliopsida; order Poales; family Poaceae; genus Zea; species Zea mays. Next base: position 147,964,176 of record NC_050103.1, read on the forward strand.
GATGCACTTAGAGATCCGGACTGGGTGGTGGCAATGCAAGAGGAGCTCAACAACTTCACGAGGAATGAGATATGTCATTTAGTTCCACTTCGTAACCAAAATGTTGTAGGTACCAAGTTGGTATTCCGCAACAAACAAGATGAACATGGTGTGGTGACTAGAAACAAAGCCCTTCTCGTTGCCAAAGGTTATTCACAAGTCGAAGGTTTGGATTTTGATGAAACCTATGCACCCGTAGCTAGGCTTGAGTCAATTCGTATATTACTTGCCTATGCTATTTACCATGGCTTTAAGTTATATCAAATGGACGTAAAGAGTGCCTTCCTCAATGGCCCAATCAAGGAAGAGGTATATGTTGAACAACCTCCCGACTTTGAAGATAGTGAGTATCCTAACCATGTGTATGAATGCCTGAGAGACTTTTCTTATCACTAATGGTTTCAAAGTTGGTAAAGCTGACCCTACTCTCTTCACTAAAACAATTGCAAAAGACTTGTTTATACGCCAAATTTATGTTGATGATATTATATTTGGGTCTACTAACAAGTCAACTTGTGAAGAATGTAGTAGGATTATGATACAGAAATTTGAGATGTCTATGATGGGGGAGTTGATGTATTTTCTTGGATTTCAAATCAAGCAACTCCAAGAAGGCACCTTCATTTGCGAAACTAAATACATTCAAGATATACTCAAGAAGTTTGGAATGAAGAATGCTGAACCCATCAAGACATCCATGGGAACAAATGGGCATCTCGACCTCGACATGGGAGGTAAATCAGTAGATCAAAACGTATACCGGTCGATGATAGGATCTTTACTCTATTTATGTGCTTCACGACCAGATATTATGCTTTCTGTATGCATGTGTGCAAGGTTCCAGGCAAATCCTAAGGAAGTTCACCTTAGGGCCATAAAAAGAATCATGAGATAATTAATTTACACTCCTAAGTTTGGGCTTTGGTACCTGTCACACCCGGTTTTGGAAGGCAAACCGAATGCGAACTATGTACGTGCCAGGATCAGAACTCACGTACACAGCGATTACATAAATGAACATCATCACACAATGCTCGAATAATAACATAAAAGGGGTACTTATTACATCATAGAGTCATAGACATCCACATATTCATTGTCTTAACAAGTAAATCAAAGTACTAGCGAAACGCAGTAAAGATAAGGCCTTCACAGGCAGCTGACTGGGGGTTTCCGCCAACCCACACCTAGAACTCGTCGTAGTCTTGGAACTCCTGGAAGTCTCCTTCCACGACTTCATCTCCTCCTGAGCAGTGGTTGCAATGCGGACAACCTGGTGTTTTGTGGTAAAGCAAGGATGAGTACACATCAACGTACTCAGCAAATGTCCCGTTTGGCTGAAGTGGACTAGCTTTATGTGGGGTTAGGCTCCAGCAGTTGCTTTTAGTTGGTCAAGTATTTATCATTAGTAGAAGCCAGATTTTAGCATTTAACAACCCGTAAACCATTTCCTCATCGAGGAACAACATCATCATAGTCGAACCAAAACCATAACATAATCCTTGTCTCTCGAATCATCTGTATCTCTAATCAAAGAGGATCCCAAGGCTGCTCTTAACCGTGAGCACGGCTGATATACCAGTTTCACTACCCTCTACAGAGGTCGCACACTTTACCCATGAGTCATGATTCCCTTTCTGCCCGGGGAGAGCTAATCCCCATTGACCACTACCTAGGTGGTCCGGCAGGGCATCACTACGTAGCTTTTACAAAGATTCCCTAGAGATCATAGCTGCCCGTTAGGTTTCTCCAGTTTGATAAACACAGTACCCCTCCCCGCAGGAGAGTGACTAACAAAGAGCAAAACGAAAGAACCTCGGCACTCAGCCTCGGCAGAGCAAGCACTGTGCCTGGACCCCATTGACGGCACGACGGCTAAGCAACTACACCTCTAGTTCATCCAATTAATCAGCTAAGGGCATCCCATTTCACCCTCATGGTTGCACTGTTATCCCGGGTGGTCTCTCAACGAACCAGTCCTTACGGAGAGGTACTCAGGAAACAGCCTGAGCCCCCTAGGGTATCACAAGATCATCAACATCATCAGGATAACAGTATCATAAATAGTCACATCATGTTCATTGATTAAGTTAAGGCAATAGCAGAGTGCTAACCATAACAACCCAATAGGTCATCAAGGACAAAGTAAAGTGTAAAGCTAGTCAATCCTTAGGTCTCAAGTAAGTAATGCGGGGTAGTAAGTTATAAATGAATAGGACATAATGGGACAGAGGACACTTGCCTTCACCAAACTGCTGATCAGGGACTTCCTCTGCAACTGCCTCGGGAAACACAGACTGCTCGTTGTCTACGTAAAGCAATCATTCACACTATGCACTTGGGAAAATAACAAACAAAAACAATATACCAAACATATGCAGCAGAGAGAGGTCACATGTTCATAACAGAAAAGGGATAGGCACTCTAGTGTTCCCTAGGTCTGGGGTAGAGGACTATACAAAGTGATTCATTATCCACTAATCAGGTTTAAGCCAGTGGTGGAATTAAATCATTACCTGGTTTTAAGTTCCTAAACTTAAGTGTTTGAGTCCATAAACTTAAGTGCTCCAACTTTTATTAAAGTCTACTATCTTTTATTTATCTCAAATAGGGTTCCCATAACATTAACTTTATCCTAATGATTAACCATTAATTGGGACATGGAAACAGCAGGGAAACATTGCATAAACAGATAGATAATAATATTATGAACATTTTGCAATTTGAAGCACCTAATTTGGAGTTCATATGACAAAGTTATGAATTTTACAAGTTTAGGGGTTAAAATTATACCCTAAGGACCTATTTTGAATTAAATAAAAGGTCCGAGGACCTAACTGCGAGAAACCAGGGACGTCGGGCGCAATTTCCAGAAAACAGGGGGGTTCTTTAAGAAAATGCGCGGGCGAAGGGGTATCGGGCGCCTACAGCCGTTGGATCTCAGATCGACGGCCAGGATTAGATCCCGCGGCGGGCGCGCGGGCGCGCGGCGGCGTGAGCGGCTGACAGGCGGGGCCGGGCGGGCAGCGCGGGCGCGGGCGACTGGTAGGCGGGGCCCAGTTGGCAGGGAGGCGGGGCGCGGGGGAAACGGCTCTGGGCCGTTGGATCTTGGGCGGACGGTTGAGGTTGGGTTCGGGTTATTTGAATCCGTGCCGTCCGATCTAATATAGACGGCGGGGATGGGGTGGCTGGCTCCCGTCTCCTTCGGCTAGCTGGGGCGGCGGCGCTCGTCCCCGCGGCGGAGGAGCTCGCCGGAGACGAGGGGCGCGGGGGCCCTGCGGGTCCTTGGGGCGATCCGAGTGGCCGGGGAGGTTAGGGAGGGCACGGGGAATCCATTGGTGGGGTCTGGGTCGGGGCAGGGGCACCGGGGGGGTGGCTCACGGCGGAGTGGCTCGGCGGCGGCGGTAAGCAACTCCGACGAGCAATCAAACGCAGCAGAGAGCAAAATAAAGGCCAATAGGGGCGGGAGAGGTTCTTTACCTCAAGGCGGGCTCCGGGGACTCCTCGGCGGCGACGGAGACGCGACGGTGGCCCGGGTCGACGGTGGCGGCTGCACGGCGGACGGCGGGTGAGCGCGGGCAGAGAGAAATAGGGAGGGGAAGGGGAAATTGGTGCGCGTTCCGGGTTGCGGACGTCGGGGCGAAGCTCACCGTGGCAATGGACACGGCGGAGCTCCAACGGCGGCCGGGAACCGAGCTCGGAACGGCGGGGTTTACGGCGGCGGCGCTCTGGCGTGCGCACAGCGAGGGAGAGGTGGAAGAGGGGGGGCCGGTTGGTGCGCAAATGAGGGAGGGGGAGATGGCGAGCAAGGCTCGGGGCTCAAGTGGCCGAGGGCGAGGTGGGGCGAGCCCCACGCGCGACGTGGGCGCGGAGACCGCGGCACGCACGGCGGCGGTTACGCGAAGACGGAGAAGCTGACAAGCCGGGCCCGCGGCGCAGAGAGAGAGAAGAAAGCGGGTGCGGGCGCGAGGGAAGCGGGGCTGACGGGCCGGGCCCACGGGCAGAGAGAGAGGGAGGCGGGTGCGCGGAAGGCGGCCGCGCCGACAGGCCGGGCCCGCTGCGCAGAGAGAGGAGGGGGGAGAGGCGCGCGCGCGAGGTGGGCCGACTGGGCCGAAAGGCCGAGGGGGGCGGGGAAGTGGGCTGCTTTTCCTTTTTCTTTTATTTTGGTATTTGTTTTCTCTTTTCTTTTTATTTATTCTATTTGATTCAAATTCAAATGAGCCCCAAATTCAAATTAGACTTTTTGAGAATTATGCACCAAACAAAAGTGAAATCTAGGGTTCAACATGATGCAACAATTCATATTCCCTTAGGGTTTGAGCTAATAGACTATAATTACAAATAAAATAACCACTTTTCTCCTATAGAAATGAGAAAGAGAAGATTGGGAAAGGATGAAAAAAGGGAAGTAACACCTGAATTTGTGAATATGAGCAAAGAAATTTTATACCCCCAAATTCAGGGTGTTACAAACCTATCCCCCTTAAAAGAATCTCGCCCCCGAGATTCAGGGTTGGTCAGCAAAGAGTTCGGGGTATTTGGCTTTCAGATCATCTTCTCGTTCCCAGGTTGCTTCTTCCTCAGAGTGGTGACCCCACCTGACTTTGCACATTCTGATGGTGTTTCTCCGGGTGACCCTGTCTGCAAACTCCAAAATCTGCGTTGGCTTCTCTATGTAGGTCAGATCTTCCTGAACTTCCAAACCCTCCACTGGCAACTGCTCTTCTGGTACTCGCAGACATTTCTTCAATTGCGACACGTGGAACACGTTGTGCACTGCAGACAAACTTTCTGGTAGGTTGAGTTGGTAAGCCACTTCTCCACGCTTTGTTTGAATCTGATATGGTCCAACGTACCGGGGTGCTAGCTTGCCTTTGACTCCGAACCTTCTGACTCCTCGGATAGGTGACACCTTCAGATAGACGTAATCTCCCACTTTGAAACTCAGTTCTCTTCTCCTTCGGTCCGCATAGCTTCGCTGTCTTGACTGGGCTGTCTTTAGATTCTCCCGAACCATTTTGATATTCTCTTCAGCTTCAAGCAAGATGTCGGGGCCAAACACCTGTCTCTCTCCAGGCTGGTCCCAATGCAGCGGAGTCCTACAACTCCGTCCATAGAGTGCCTGAAACGGTGACATCTTCAAGCTGGCCTGGTAACTATTGTTGTAGGAGAATTCTGCATAAGGTAATCTTTTGTCCCATCCTGACTTGTCTTGCAACGCACAGGCTCTCAACATATCTTCTAGGATCTGATTAGTTCTTTTAGTCTGACCGTCTGTCTGCGGGTGATAAGCTGAGCTGAAGTTCAAATGGGTGCCCAAAGCTTCTTGTAGCTGCTGCCAAAAATGAGATGTGAACTGCGTTCCTCGATCTGACACTATCTTCTTCGGCACACCATGAAGGCAGACTATCCGTGACATGTATAACTCAGCTAACGTTGCTCCGGTGTATGTTGTCTTCACAGGTATGAAATGGACCACCTTTGTTAAGCGGTCCACAACCACCCAGATGGAATCATAGCCGGCCCGGGTACGAGGTAAGCCGACTATAAAATCCATCCCGATCTCATCCCACTTCCACTGAGGAATCCGCAAAGGCTGCAACAATCCGGCAGGCCTCTGATGCTCTGCTTTGGTTCTCTGACAGCTATCACAGATGGCGACATATTCTGCGATCTCTCTTTTCATGCCATACCACCAAAACCTTCTTTTTAAGTCCTGGTACATCTTCTCACTTCCAGGGTGTATGGAGTAGGCTGTCTCATGAGCTTCCTTGAGGATCAGTTCCCGGATAGGTTTGAGGTCGGGAACACACAATCGGTCTTTGAACCATATTACCCCTTCTTCATCCTCTCGAAAGTCTTTGCCTCTTCCTTCTAGGATCAGCTGCCGGATCTTGTTGATGTTTTCATCATCCTTCTGCCCTTCTTTGATCTCCCGCTCTAGGGTGGGCTCTAATTCCACTGTCACTCCTTGCGTACTATTCAGGAAACCGAGGCTCAGTCTGTCAAATTCCTTGGCTAACTCATATGGCATTGGGTGCGAGGCCAACATATTAACTTGACTTTTCCTGCTCAGAGCATCTGCAACAACATTGGCTTTGCCCGGATGGTAATGTATCTCCAACTCATAGTCTTTGATCAGTTCCAACCATCTTCGCTGCCTCATGTTTAACTCTGACTGGGTGAATATGTACTTCAGACTTTTATGATCTGTGTAGATGTCGCACTTCTGCCCATACAGGTAATGTCTCCAGGTCTTTAAAGCATGAACCACTGCTGCCAACTCCAGGTCATGTGTGGGATAGTTTTTCTCATGGATCTTCAGCTGTCGAGACGAGTATGCTACAACTCTCCCTTCTTGCATTAGCACACATCCCAATCCGGTGTAAGAAGCGTCGCAATACACTGAGAATGACTTGTGAACATCAGGCAGGACTAACACAGGAGCTGTAGTCAATCTATTCTTCAGTTCTTCAAATGCTTCCTGACACTTTTGGCTCCACTTAAACTCAACTTTCTTCGCTAGTAACGCTGTCATCGGTCTAGCAATCTTTGAAAAGCCTTCAATGAAACGCCTGTAATATCTAGCCATTCCGATGAAGCTCTTGATCCCGCGAACATCCTTCGGTGCTTTCCAGTTCAGGATATCTGCTACTTTCTTTGGATCTACTGCCAACCCATCTTGATTTATGATGTGACCCAGAAACAAGACTTCATGAATCCAGAACTCGCATTTGCCCAGCTTGGCATACAACTGATGTTCTCGAAGCCTTTGCAGTACCATCTTCAAATGCTCTACATGATCTTCCTCACTTTGAGAGTATATGAGAATGTCGTCGATGAACACTACCACAAACTTGTCCAGATAATCCATGAACACACTGTTCATCAGGTACATAAAGAAGGCTGGCGCATTTGTCAAACCAAAGGACATAACTGTGAACTCATATAACCCATACTTGGTGATGAATGCCGTCTTCGGTATGTCCGAGGGTCGGATTCTGAGTTGATGGTAACCTGATCTCAGATCTATCTTCGAGAATACGCTGGCACCTCTGAGCTGGTCGAACAAATCTTCTATCCTTGGCAGGGGGTACTTGTTCTTGACAGTGACTTCATTCAAGGCTCTGTAGTCTATGCACATCCTTTTGGTACCATCTTTCTTCTCTACAAACAACACTGGAGCGGCCCAAGGCGAGGTGCTTGGCCTGATGTAACCCTTCTCTAACATCTCATCTATCTGCTTCTTGAGTTCCACCAATTCTGGTCCCGACACTCGATAGGCTCTCTTGGAGATGGGGGCGGTACCAGGGATAAGCTCTATGGCAAATTCGACTTTTCTCTCGGGTGGCATGCCCGTTAGCTCCTCGGGAAACACATCCGGAAAGTCCGACACAACCTTGATAGTCTCGAGCGGGTTGGGCTCCTTACTATCAACTGAAATCTGGTGACAGACTCCCTCTTCTGATTTAGGCATCCTTAGCTCGGCCACTACCTCTTCTCCTGACGGGGACTTCAATGTTACGGTCCTCTTGTCACAACTAACATTTGCTTCATACTTCATTAACCAGTTCATCCCTAGGATGATATCTACCCCAAGGGTGTCTATTACTATTAGATCACTGGGGAACCCTATCCCCCTTATTTCCACCCTTACATTTGAGCATATTTTATCTGTTTGCACCTTGCCACCAACCGAATTAATCCTCATGGGCGGCATCATTGCCTCTACTGAGATGTTATGCAATTCTACCCATGTTGTAGTGACAAACGAATGAGTTGCACCAGTATCAAATAGCACTTTTGTGGGATGAGATTCGACTGAGAACATACCTACTGCCACATCTGGTGCATCCTGGATCGCTTCGGCCTCCAAGTGGTTCACCTTTCCACGGTTGTACGCTTGGTTACGATTGCCTGCTGCTGGCTGCAGTACACCTTGCCTTGTTGGAGCATTGGGGTTGGTCTGCTGCTGCGCCAACTTCTTTGGGCACTGCATCGCCCAGTGGCCTTGATCTCCGCAGTGGAAACATCCTCTGCCTCCTCCTTGTGCTGGGGCTGCTTGGTTGCTCTGATTCGCTGCTGGGGCAGGAAGGCGAGGTGCCTGGTTGTTCTGCTTCTGATACTGATTACTTCCCTGCTGGCTGTGCTGACGATACTGCTGCTGCTGCTGCGGGTACTGCCTCTGAAACTGCTGCTGATGCGGACGCTGATTCTGATTCTGATATCCCTGTGGGTGACCAGGCCTGCCTTGCTGAGACGAACTGCCTGAGAAACGTGGACGGCTGATGCCTCCGAACTGGGGTCCACTCATCTTGCGCTTCCGATCTTCCATATCCTTACGCTTCTTCTCAGTCATAACTGCCCTATCGATCAGGTGCTGGAAGGTGGGGAAGGTGTGATTCATCAGCTGGTAATGCAGGGGATCCACCAAACCTCTCATGAACCTGTACTGTCTTTTAGCATCAGTGTTGACGTCCTCAGGTGCATAACGAGACAGCTGCAGAAACTTATCTCTGTACTCACTAACAGACAGGGGTCCCTGCTTCAGAGCCAAAAACTCCTCCTTCTTCACGATCATCAGTCCCTCCGGCACATGGTACCTGCGGAAACTCTCGCTGAATTCCTCCCAGGTGATGGCTTCGGGGTTAGCATGGGTGGCGAGGTAGGACTCCCACCAGGACTGGGCTGCTCCCCTTAGCTGACGGGGACCATATAGAACCTTCTCCCTGTCGTCACATTGGGCGGTGCGCAGTTCCCTTTCCACTGCGCGCAGCCAGTCTTCTGCATCCATGGGGTCAGAAGAATGGGCGAAGGTAGGAGGGTGCCCTCTCATGAACTCACCACGCTTATCTCGTGGCATCTGGGGCATCTGCACTTGCAATTGGGGTTGGGGTTGCTGTTGAGCCTGCTGCATGGCTGCCAGAGTCTGCCCAATGGCCTGCACTGCCTGGGTCTGCATCAAGAACATCTGCTCCACTAACATCGGGGGTGGTGGAGGAGGCTGCCTCTGTTGTTCCTCCTGCTGGTCATGCTGCTCCTGCTGAGCACGCCTGTTGCATCGGCGCCTGTTGTCAGACATCTGTGGAATACATTCATACATCAGCATTGATCTTACAATCCTTCAGCATAAGAAAAGAGAATACAGAATTCTTCACGACACTGAGTGAACAAAGAGCTTCACTAATCCTCATTATGATTCAACACAGCTTCTCAGATAAGAAAGGAAAGTAAGAGTAAATGGTTTCCCAACTAAACAACTGACTTCATTAACATTACTAGCTAGGCCAAACTGCAGGGGAAACCCACAGGTTGGCAACAGTCATTACAAAGATTCAAATCCAGCACAAGTTCACCATAACAAGCAATAAAGCAACTGATAAGCAAACTAAACTAAATGGAAGCAACTGATAAGCAAACTAAACTGACTACCTAAGACTGAGACATCTGACTTAAGGATTATTACAAACTCCGACGCTAATGGTCTAAGGATCTAGATCTATCCTGGTCTTACAGACAGGGGAACCATAAGTGTGGTGACCACGTGGCGGTGAGCGGTATGGGTGCTGAGTCCCAACAGGAGCGGGGGAACCACCCTCCTGGTGATGGCGTTCTGCCAGCTCAGCACGCAACTCCGCAATCTCCGTTCGAGCCCTGCTTAGCTCGTCCAGAGAGTGATCCAGCTCAGTGTTAAGCACTGCGACTAGGTTGACTGTGCTGCTCAACCTAGGGTTAGCCTCACCAACAGGTGAGACAACCACACTCTCTGTGCTGCCAGTAGGGCGGCGGGGGTAGTACCGAAGGTTAAGACCGTCGGCCACCCCACCGAACAAGGAACAGTACTGGGAGAGTGCACGTCGTGCTGCATCCTGCATAGCCGCCTCTGCAGTGTCCCTCTCGGAGATGGAATAGTGCTCTGAAACGGCCTCCGCACCCCGGAGGTCATCTTCCGGACGGCGAACTAGGCAGGTAGCCTCCCAGCGGTCCGGGTACCTCCCGCGACTGTGCTGGTAGACTACACAACGATACTCGATCGACCAGGTGTGCCGGTCGAAAGCCTGGCGCAGCAAGGTGTCGAGTGCGTCGTGGAAGTGACAACCGCGAGCGGCGTCACGGGTGATGGGTCGGGCGACCCATCCTTCCGCCTCCTGCGGCTCAGAAGACTCCGTGTTGTGGTCTGAGTCGTCGTCGTCGGGATCTCCTCCAGGATCTCCTCCAGTAGCTCCTCCAACAGCCGGGACGTCCCGCGGTGGTGCAGGGGGCGCCTCCAGCTGGGCAACAGAGGAACGGGGCCTCACGGACTCCACCTCTCGCTGGGGTGGGGAGGAAGAGCCCTGCTGCTCTCTGTGCTGACGCCGGCGCTCCTGCTCCTCACGCAGGCGGTGGTGCAGTCTCTCCAGGTGACTCGACTGTCCGGACACGGTGCGGTGCAGAGGACGCTCCGCAAGTCGAGACGGCAGGAAAGGAATCACCGACTTACGTGCAGTGTGTCTAAGACGAGCCATCTACAAAAGACACCGTAAGCACAAGAGTAAGAACAGAACTAATATGACAAGTGAGTAAACCATAAGCAGAATGAGATAAAATTTTTTTAACAAGGTATAGTATATATAGACAGTAAAACATAGGGTTGGTCGAGGTGACCGACTTTTGAAGTAACAACAGAGGTCAAGGTGAGGGGGGGTCAATAGTCCTTAGTACGACCAGGGCTACTCTAGGTCAGCGGTCCTACAGTCAGCATGGGCTTTGATACCACTTATGTCACACCCGGTTTTGGAAGGCAAACCGAATGCGAACTATGTACGTGCCAGGATCAGAACTCACGTACACAGCGATTACATAAATGAACATCATCACACAATGCTCGAATAATAACATAAAAGGGGTACTTATTACATCATAGAGTCATAGACATCCACATATTCATTGTCTTAACAAGTAAATCAAAGTACTAGCGAAACGCAGTAAAGATAAGGCCTTCACAGGCAGCTGACTGGGGGTTTCCGCCAACCCACACCTAGAACTCGTCGTAGTCTTGGAACTCCTGGAAGTCTCCTTCCACGACTTCATCTCCTCCTGAGCAGTGGTTGCAATGCGGACAACCTGGTGTTTTGTGGTAAAGCAAGGATGAGTACACATCAACGTACTCAGCAAATGTCCCGTTTGGCTGAAGTGGACTAGCTTTATGTGGGGTTAGGCTCCAGCAGTTGCTTTTAGTTGGTCAAGTATTTATCATTAGTAGAAGCCAGATTTTAGCATTTAACAACCCGTAAACCATTTCCTCATCGAGGAACAACATCATCATAGTCGAACCAAAACCATAACATAATCCTTGTCTCTCGAATCATCTGTATCTCTAATCAAAGAGGATCCCAAGGCTGCTCTTAACCGTGAGCACGGCTGATATACCAGTTTCACTACCCTCTACAGAGGTCGCACACTTTACCCATGAGTCATGATTCCCTTTCTGCCCGGGGAGAGCTAATCCCCATTGACCACTACCTAGGTGGTCCGGCAGGGCATCACTACGTAGCTTTTACAAAGATTCCCTAGAGATCATAGCTGCCCGTTAGGTTTCTCCAGTTTGATAAACACAGTACCCCTCCCCGCAGGAGAGTGACTAACAAAGAGCAAAACGAAAGAACCTCGGCACTCAGCCTCGGCAGAGCAAGCACTGTGCCTGGACCCCATTGACGGCACGACGGCTAAGCAACTACACCTCTAGTTCATCCAATTAATCAGCTAAGGGCATCCCATTTCACTCTCATGGTTGCACTGTTATCCCGGGTGGTCTCTCAACGAACCAGTCCTTACAGAGAGGTACTCAGGAAACAGCCTGAGCCCCCTAGGGTATCACAAGATCATCAACATCATCAGGATAACAGTATCATAAATAGTCACATCATGTTCATTGATTAAGTTAAGGCAATAGCAGAGTGCTAACCATAACAACCCAATAGGTCATCAAGGACAAAGTAAAGTGTAAAGCTAGTCAATCCTTAAGTCTCAAGTAAGTAATGCGGGGTAGTAAGTTATAAATGAATAGGACATAATGGGACAGAGGACACTTGCCTTCACCAAACTGCTGATCAGGGACTTCCTCTGCAACTGCCTCGGGAAACACAGACTGCTCGTTGTCTACGTAAAGCAATCATTCACACTATGCACTTGGGAAAATAACAAACAAAAACAATATACCAAACATATGCAGCAGAGAGAGGTCACATGTTCATAACAGAAAAGGGATAGGCACTCTAGTGTTCCCTAGGTCTGGGGTAGAGGACTATACAAAGTGATTCATTATCCACTAATCAGGTTTAAGCCAGTGGTGGAATTAAATCATTACCTGGTTTTAAGTTCCTAAACTTAAGTGTTTGAGTCCATAAACTTAAGTGCTCCAACTTTTATTAAAGTCTACTATCTTTTATTTATCTCAAATAGGGTTCCCATAACATTAACTTTATCCTAATGATTAACCATTAATTGGGACATGGAAACAGCAGGGAAACATTGCATAAACAGATAGATAATAATATTATGAACATTTTGCAATTTGAAGCACCTAATTTGGAGTTCATATGACAAAGTTATGAATTTTACAAGTTTAGGGGTTAAAATTATACCCTAAGGACCTATTTTGAATTAAATAAAAGGTCCGAGGACCTAACTGCGAGAAACCAGGGACGTCGGGCGCAATTTCCAGAAAACAGGGGGGTTCTTTAAGAAAATGCGCGGGCGAAGGGGTATCGGGCGCCTACAGCCGTTGGATCTCAGATCGACGGCCAGGATTAGATCCCGCGGCGGGCGCGCGGGCGCGCGGCGGCGTGAGCGGCTGACAGGCGGGGCCGGGCGGGCAGCGCGGGCGCGGGCGACTGGCAGGCGGGGCCCAGTTGGCAGGGAGGCGGGGCGCGGGGGAAACGGCTCTGGGCCGTTGGATCTTGGGCGGACGGTTGAGGTTGGGTTCGGGTTATTTGAATCCGTGCCGTCCGATCTAATATAGACGGCGGGGATGGGGTGGCTGGCTCCCGTCTCCTTCGGCTAGCTGGGGCGGCGGCGCTCGTCCCCGCGGCGGAGGAGCTCGCCGGAGACGAGGGGCGCGGGGGCCCTGCGGGTCCTTGGGGCGATCCGAGTGGCCGGGGAGGTTAGGGAGGGCACGGGGAATCCATTGGTGGGGTCTGGGTCGGGGCAGGGGCACCGGGGGGGTGGCTCACGGCGGAGTGGCTCGGCGGCGGCGGTAAGCAACTCCGACGAGCAATCAAACGCAACAGAGAGCAAAATAAAGGCTAATAGGGGCGGGAGAGGTTCTTTACCTCAAGGCGGGCTCCGGGGACTCCTCGGCGGCGACGGAGACGCGACGGTGGCCCGGGTCGACGGTGGCGGCTGCACGGCGGACGGCGGGTGAGCGCGGGCAGAGAGAAATAGGGAGGGGAAGGGGAAATTGGTGCGCGTTCCGGGTTGCGGACGTCGGGGCGAAGCTCACTGTGGCAATGGACACGGCGGAGCTCCAACGGCGGCCGGGAACCGAGCTCGGAACGGCGGGGTTTACGGTGGCGGCGCTCTGGCGTGCGCACAGCGAGGGAGAGGTGGAAGAGGGGGGGCCGGTTGGTGCGCAAATGAGGGAGGGGGAGATGGCGAGCAAGGCTCGGGGCTCAAGTGGCCGAGGGCGAGGTGGGGCGAGCCCCACGCGCGACGTGGGCGCGGAGACCGCGGCACGCACGGCGGCGGTTACGCGAAGACGGAGAAGCTGACAAGCCGGGCCCGCGGCGCAGAGAGAGAGAAGAAAGCGGGTGCGGGCGCGAGGGAAGCGGGGCTGACGGGCCGGGCCCACGGGCAGAGAGAGAGGGAGGCGGGTGCGCGGAAGGCGGCCGCGCCGACAGGCCGGGCCCGCTGCGCAGAGAGAGGAGGGGGGAGAGGCGCGCGCGCGAGGTGGGCCGACTGGGCCGAAAGGCCGAGGGGGGCGGGGAAGTGGGCTGCTTTTCCTTTTTCTTTTATTTTGGTATTTGTTTTCTCTTTTCTTTTTATTTATTCTATTTGATTCAAATTCAAATGAGCCCCAAATTCAAATTAGACTTTTTGAGAATTATGCACCAAACAAAAGTGAAATCTAGGGTTCAACATGATGCAACAATTCATATTCCCTTAGGGTTTGAGCTAATAGACTATAATTACAAATAAAATAACCACTTTTCTCCTATAGAAATGAGAAAGAGAAGATTGGGAAAGGATGAAAAAAGGGAAGTAACACCTGAATTTGTGAATATGAGCAAAGAAATTTTATACCCCCAAATTCAGGGTGTTACAGTACCCCAAGGGATCTACCTTTGATTTAATTGGGTATTCCGATGCCGATTATGCCGGATGTAAAATTGATAGGAAGAGCACATCAGGGACTTGTCAGTTTCTAGGGAGATCCCTAGTGTCTTGGGCTTCAAAGAAACAAAACTAAGTAGCTCTTTCCACCGCCGAAGCCGAGTATATTGCTGCAGGACATTGTTGTGCACAATTACTCTGGATGATGCAAACACTTAGGAATTATGGCTACAAATTGAGCAAAGTCCCTCTCCTATGTGATAATGACAGTGCAATCCGCATGACGGATAATCCCGTTGAACAGAGCCGCACTAAGCACATAGACATCCGGTATCACTTCTTGAGAGATCACCAACAAAAGGGGGATATCAAAATTGCTTATGTTAGCACCCACAACCATTTAGCCGATATCTTTACCAAGCCACTGGATGAAAAGACTTTTAGCAAGCTTAGGAATGAGATAAACATCTTAGATTCTCATAACTTTTATTGAAACTTTGCACACATTGCTCATTTATATACCTTCCATCATGTCCCTTTCATTTGGTACAAATACATATTTCTTATTCTTCTTGTGCCAAGGCTAAGACTAATGTGCTTTCAAGTGTAATTCTATGATTAGTCTTAAATTGAAAGGGAAATGGAGGATTCGACAAAGGCAAGGCTTTCTCTCAACTCTATCGGTATCATTTACCCTTTGCCATCCTCATAAACTTTCACTCATATTCCTTTTCCCAAAAGGGGAGACAATAGGCCCCAAAGGGGGAGAATTCAAAGGGCTCTCAAGGTTCTTCGTTTTTGTCGATTAATGCCAAAAGGGGAGAATTTATTGGCCCAAAGCAAAAGGACCGCACCACCACCGTCCGCACCACCACCGTTTCCAAAAAAATTGTCGTTTTTCAAAAACTATTTCACAAAGGGGAAGAAATCATTTCAATTGCAAAAACCATCTTGATAGCTAAGGGGAGAACTTCTTCAGTGAGAGCTTTGATTTAGTCAAAGGAAAAACATTTGAAACAGGGGGAGAATTTTCAAAATCTTGAAAGTGCTTTTTGAAAACCATATTCTTAGACCTTTGGCTATTTGCAAAAGAATTTGAAAGGACTACTCCAAAATATTTGCAAAAACAAGCAAGTGGTGCAAATGTGGTCCAAAATGTTAAAAAGAAGAAAGCAATCATATATACTTAAACATACTTTCAGTTGGTTTCAATTCAAAGTAACTTATGCACATCTGTCAAAATTGCAAACTAGTTACATTTCTACTTTTCATATTTGCTTTGGTTTGTGTTGGCATCAATCACCAAAAAGGGGGAGATTGAAAGGGAAATGGGTCTAAAAGCATTTCCTATAATCGATTTTGGTGGTTGACGTCCATCACAAACTATATGGACTAATTAGTTTGCCTAGTTATCATTTATCTCAGGTGCATAAGGTTCAACATAAACCAAGAAAGAAATTAAGTTGGGGACTCAACCAAGTTTGGAGCAAAGACTAGCAATGGCGCAACCAGTGGCGCACCGGACACTGTCCGGTGCCTAGGCCGAGCACCTCCCGAACTGGCCACTCTCGGGTTTATCAGGGTTCCACTCCGCTATAATGCACCGGACATGTCCGGTGAGCCAACGGAGCAACGGTCAAATGCGTCAACGGTCGATTGTGTGAATAGTAAAAATGTGCACAATGCAGAAGTCAGAAGTCAGAGCTACGACATCAGAACGCACCGAACATGTCCGGTGTGCCACCGGACTATCCGGTGCAGCAAGAGGACAAAAGACTTCAACGGTCAACCGCTCGAAACCCCAACGGTCTACTGACGTGGCAGCACTAGACAGTGAACAGTGCCATATCCGGTGCACCACCGGACTGTTCGGTGTGCCATCGACAGCAATAACTAGAATAGTGGTTGGGGCTATAAATACCCCCAACCACCTCCACTAAAGCTATCCAAGTTTTCTGAACTCAACATTCAATACAAGAGCAAAAGACTACACTCCAAGACACAATCAATAGATCAAATCCTCTCCAAACCTCCAAATCAACTCAAATGCTTAGTGACTTGAGAGAGGGTGTTTTGTGTTCTTTTGTTGCTCTTGTTGCTTGGATTGCTTTCACCTTCTCATTCTTATTCTTCTAAGTGCTTTGTAAAGGTAGCAAGAGACACCTAAGTGTGTGGTGATCCTTGTGAGGTATTAGTGACCCAAGTGATTAAGGAGAAGCCTCGACCAGTCTGTGTGACCGATTGAGAGAGGGAAAGGGTTGGAATAGACCCAGCCTTTATGGCCTCCTCAACGGGGACTAGGTTCTTTGGAACCGAACCTCGATAAACAAATCATCATGTTCATTTGTGTTGATCTTCACTTGATTTGTTCCCCCTCCCTTCCTCTCTCTAAAATTTCCCTTGCTCATATTATTTTGAGTTGGCTCCCAAAGTTATTCGCATTGATTGAGCAACTCTCGGCAAGGAGAACTATCTTCCGCACTCCGAATTATTTCTAACACTAACCCCGAGAATAGTGCGTGTTTAAAGTTTGTAAATTTCAGGTTTCGCCTATTCACCCCCCTCTAGGCGACTTTCAGTAGGCCAGTATGTGCACTTTTGGAAGATAAAACAGAAAATATTTAGGACAACTAAAATGAAATACTGACACATAGAACTTGCCATGAATTAAGTATTTGACACTAACCATGCCTCATAAACAAAGTTTCTGGTTATAAAATTCGAAACCATCGTTGGATGATCTAGAAAACTTAATTCTTGTACTAAAATGTGACAACAATATCTAGCGTTGGTAAAAATATTCAATCGTCACAAAATTTTCTGAATTTCTATGCATTTAATGAGAATTAATCCACATCGGCTTCATAATAAACAGTAATGCATGGAAAAAAATAATATGGTTCTAAAATTCTAAACCATCATTGAATGATCTAGAAAACTTAACTCTATATAAAATGTGGTAACAATATCCAACATTGGTTAAACTATTCAATTACCACAAAATTTTTGAATTCTATGCAATTTAAAGAATAATTAATCCACATTGGTTTCACAAGTAACTGGAAATTGCATAAAATATAAATAAATGTACCAAACTATGCAGCGGAATGAAATAGTTCAAAAAATTCTTTGCAATTTTCTACAACTAAAAAAATATTTCTACATTTTTTTCTGATTTTTCTAACTATTTTTTCCTGATTTCTTTATTGTTTGCCTTTTCCAGAAAATAAATGAAGAATTTCATGAAATCCTGGTGTTGGGGACTTGTTCTCAAGTGCTATGAATTAAGAACAAGGCAACATAAAATGTTAAAGGTTAATGCCCTTAGACTTTTGAAGCATTATTTCCCATAGGATATAATGATCTTCAGACGAAGGTGATGAAGGACATACCTTCATCATCACAGCATATGTTAATGAAAGAAGAAGTATATGAAACATAAAAGACAATATGAATAATGATACGACATTGCTAACATATTTATTATTATCGTGAATAAACAGAAACAATATTGTATTACATTTGTACCTTTGGCTTGACAGAAGGTAAAAGTCCAAGCGTGACGCACGAGTGAATACAAGTCAACGTGGACAGTACGGGGGTACTGTTCATCTATTTATAGGCACAGGACGCAGCCTGTGAAAAATTACAGTTATGCCATTTGCATCCACTATTGACTTATAGAAAAAATCTATGAGGACTAGATAACCTTTTCCCCTTTAAGTCGATTCCTCTTCCCGCGATTGAGCCGAAGCTCCCTTTCGCATAGCTTCGGAGCAACAACAACTTTCATCACGATCATGCCCTTCTCATCGTATATGCTTTTAATCCTGAATCCGAAGGTGCCTGTCTATAAACCATACTTGGAAGACATTGTTAAATTACGTTTTTGAGGA
Organism: Zea mays; assembly: GCF_902167145.1. Lineage (NCBI taxonomy): Eukaryota > Viridiplantae > Streptophyta > Magnoliopsida > Poales > Poaceae > Zea > Zea mays. The sequence goes on from NC_050103.1 coordinate 147,982,421, forward strand.
CCTTCGGAAGACGAAGGCCCCCAACAGTAGCCCCTCGCAGTATTAATTTGTTTAAGGTAACCAATTCAGACTATGACATGGACGAAGGCCTTAAGCCGAAGATCCGAAAAACACCTTTCCTTTGCTAGAATAGCAACAGTCAATGACAGGCGGGACCCTCCAATCTGGGGCGTTCCGAGCGTATAAATAAGAACTCGCAGCAACCGCATTTGGTACGCTACTCGTGCTATTTGCTTTGTTTTCTCAATTTTATAGCTCATGCTTATTGACGCTTGCTAGTTTTTCAAGCTTCCTTAGCTTCGGTTTGAAAGACACATTTTCGCCATTTCCGCCATTTCCGAAGAATAATGTCTCAAGACAAGAAGGCTGTTGCGGAGACGAAGCTGACTGAAGAGGAGAAGCTTTTTGAAGAGAAGAAGGCTGCAAATCCTTACATAGCTGGGTTTATCGAGTCAATGGCAAAATCGAATACAGAGAAGATTACTAAGGAGATCCTAGAAGGCCTGTCTGAAGATACCGATGACAGTGATGATTATGATGCTGAAAGCGGGGGAGAAGATTCTGAGGATCGGCCGTGGAGGCCAAGTCATACATTTTTTAGGAAATCGACAATTAAGCAGAGTCATCTTGAGAATATGAGAGGAAGGTACTTTCGAGATATGTCTATTGTGAGAGTTGGTGGAGACAACAAAGTCCCTGCCCCTGAGGAAGACGAAGTAGTAATTTACCGAAGTTTCTTCAAAGCTAGGCTTCGATTTCTGTTAAGCAGGTTTGTAGTCGAAGTGTTGAAATTTTTTTAGATTTATCTTCATCAGATAACCCCCGAAGCTATTATTAGAATGGGGATTTTTGTTTGGGCTGTGAAGAGCCAGGGGCTGGAGCCAAACGCGAAATGCTTTTGCAACATGCATGAACTTGTATATGAGACGAAGGCCATGGGCAAGGAACAATATCATAACAACTTTGGCTGCTATGGATTTACCGCCCGCCCCAACGCAAGCTACCCGGTGCCAACATTTCGGAAAAGGTGGCCCGGAGCCTGGATGGAGGAATGGTTTTACGTGAAGAATGACTTAAAGGCAAGAGAAGATATTAAGGAAGTTATTATGCGCCCCATTTGGTCCAGCTTTGGCCTCCGAAGGCCGAAGGTTGAAATTGATGAAGCCGCCGAAGCATGTCAAAAGGCATTTGGTACTGTCTGCTTCTTTATTGTTATGAGAGATTTGGTTCAAGAGCACATTGCATACAAAGTATGGCCGCTTATAGAGGGCTGGGAAATGCCGAAGGAAACCATCACCAAATCTAGTGAAGGTGATCTGGTCCGGATGAAGTACACATTCAGATATGGAGATAAATTCGATGAACCGAACGATAACTGGCTAAAATGCATTGAAGTTACCAGTGATGAGCTGCTTGGATCGTATTCTAAGGCGGAAGATAATGCACTATCCACAGCCTTCGGAGGCCGGGGAAAGAAGAGGTTGAACAGAGTTTTTGACACTATTGGCTTTGTTTACCTGGACTACCGTTATCCACTATGAGGCCTGGGAAAAAAGAGGAAACCTGCTGCTTCGGCCACTCTAGACGAGCCTGCACCGAAGGGCAAAAAATTGAGGGTCCTTACCCACCGGCCACGCTATATTGAGCCAACCGTGGTGCCTGAGTTTGGCGGGGAGGCTTCTTTAGCTGCTGAACCAGAAAAAGCTGCTCCCCCTGCGCAAAGGACTGAAGAACCAAGTGCAATGTCGAAGTTACCCTCAACTAAGCTAGCTGAGACGAAGACTGATAAGGGTAAAGCTGAAGAAACAAATATTGGAGAAACAAAAGCGTTAAAAACTTTGAGCCCTTCGTCAGAAGTAACTGTGCCAAAGGCACAAAAAAGTTCTGCCGCAACTCCCAAGAGGAGAAGGATGGAAAACGTACTAGATGTGCTAGAAATAGTGAAGACTTTGAACTCAACTCCTTCGAGGAGAATTGCCGAAGCTTCGAAAGCGCAAACTAAAGTTGAAACAGAGCGGGCCGAAATTGAAATTGCAGTAGCTCAGGCTGGTACCGAAGCTAGGCCTTCAGAGCCCACTGAGAAAAAGCCTGCAGATTTGAAGAAAAAGCAACAGAAGAAAGAGCCACAGAGCAAATTTTGCTTGAAAAGGTTGCCACTCCTGCTCTCGAAGCTTTAAAAGAAAACATTGATTACATCATCCGCCATGCTTCGGGAAAGAGTCTTTCTAAAGAAGAAGAACGAGAAGCTCAACATTATGCCCAAAGATTAAAATACCCTAAGGGGGCATTAGTGTTCAATGGCAGCGGGGAGGAATATTTTTTGTACTGCCTCCCAGATAACAAAGAATTATCTGTCTGCCGGGAGATGAGTAGAAGCTTCGGATTTCCGAAGCTAGAAGAAGGCCTTTCAGTGTTATCAAAGGATGAATTGGCTAACAGTTTAGCATATAATAGCATAAAGGTATAAAAGCTAATCTTGTATTTGAAAACGAATTGTTTCATTTGCTTATACCTGATCTTATCCTCCTCTTGTAGGGCCTAATGTTTAGCAATGCCCTTAGAGCACAGAAAAACATTGAAGATGAAGGGTATACAATGGCTCTGAACAACCTTCGTTCAGAGGTGATTGAACTAAGGAATGAAGGCATTGAAAAAGACAAGATATTGATTTCATTTATAAACAAGATAAAAGAAGACGACGCT